>NW_005871349.1:124660-127852 GCF_000147115.1 Myotis lucifugus | reverse complement strand
ACCTCAAGTCTGTGCCTCTCTCCCTGTGCCAAAGCCTTGGTGTGAGTGTTTGCAATTAAAAAGTCCTGTGCTCTGGGTTTAGAGAAAAAAAGCAAAAACAAAACCAAAACAACAACAAAACTGTGGAGGCCTCTCCCCCCAGTACTGCACTGCCTGGGTTGCCTTTTGGGGTGCAGCCTTTCGGGGTGGTGGTCTTGGGTCCAGATTCCCCAGCAGCCAGCAGCCGTGTGGCCTTTCCTTTTCACTGTTATGCCCGTCACCAAGGGGCGTGGCTTTGGTGCAATGCAGCTTCCTCCTCACCCTCTCGGCCCGCTGTCTAGCCGCCTCTCTTAAACCCACATCCCCTTTCCTACCGGTCTCCAGGCATTCTCTGCCCTTCCTTGTTGTAAGTTATCTCTTCAGCTGTTGTTGTAACGTACCCCGCGAATCACAGAAGGATGCCTCAAGAAGTCGAATGAAAGAGTCACATTTATTGCAATCCGGGACTATGAGGGGTCATTCCCAAATCTCATAGTGATAAGATGGTGGCAAAACCAGACTTATATAGGCAAAGATCACAAAGGTATTGATTACATCTCAAGGTTTGGAATGAGGAACCTGGTTTGCAAAAAGCAGTTTACAGAAGCAGAATTAAGCATGTTAATCATAGTTTTGGGTCTCGGGGTCACTGAACTGACAGAAACACCTTATCTAGAGCCCTCGGGTCTTGAGACCACTGAGTCACCAGGAACACATTATCTAGACTCTAGAGCAGCCGTGGGCAAACTACGGCCCGCGGGCCGGATCCGGCCCGTTTGAAATGAATAAAACTAAAAAAAAAAAAAGACCGTACCCTTTTATGTAATGATGTTTACTTTGAATTTATATTAGTTCACACAAACACTCCATCCATGCTTTTGTTCCGGCCCTCCGGTCCAGTTTAAGAACCCATTGTGGCCCTCGAGTCAAAAAGTTTGCCCACCCCTGCTCTAGAGCCATCGAGGTAATTTAGAGTAATTGTGCTGTCCTGGTCTTGGGACCACTGAGTCAACTGGAACGCACCATCTGTGGCCACTAAAACAATTTAGGATAATCGTGCTGTCCTGTTTCCCAGGTACAGAAGAATGTGCTTTCTAAAACCAGTAAGATAACAATCAATGGGATAGTCATTCAATCGAATGGGATGATGTATACAATTCAGAAAATCAAAATAACCTGTCCATTGTTAAACAAAGCAAATAGGTACCATACTTCACTGTGACTAATTCGTTGATTCCAGGTGGATGTTCTGTGATTTAGTTGTGTTTCCATACTGGTCCTGGGACGAGGTGCACTGCATGTCTGCCTATTCGGCTGCCATTTTTTCCTCCCCTCTATGTCCTTCTTCGTGTTAAACACTTGGAGTGCGGGAAACGAGTTAAGTCGGCTCGCGTGAATTGCGCGTACTCCGCGGGAGCCGTCTTTAACTCGGTTCATATAGATTTGCGGTGGAGTGCGGGAAACGTGTAAACTCGGGCCGATTGTAACTGCGTATTACCAAATATTTGTTTGTAATCCACCCTTTTGGTGGATGGAACAAAACCAAAAGACAGAGCCATCTTATATTTTGGCGGGAAATTCACCCGCACTCCAAGTGTTAAGTTCTCACTTATTTTCTTGAAGTCCTCACTAAGTTCCTTGAGCATCCTTTTAACCATTTTTTTTTTTAAATTCTATATCTGGTAAATTGCTTGCCTCCATTTCATTTAACTTTTTTTTTTTTTTTTAATCCTGGAGATTTCTCCTATTCTTTTATTTTGGGCATGTTTCTTTGTCTCCTGATTTGGGCTGCCTGATTTTGTGTTTGTTTCTATGTATTAGATAGATCCGATATGTCTCTCTATCATGGTAGGTTTGTCTTATGTAGTAGGTGTAGTAGGTGGGACTCAGTGGGTTACACCTGAGTAGCGTAATCCAGACATGTCTCTTGAATATCTAATGTGAATCCTTCTGTTGTAATTGAGTCTGGATTGCTATTGGCTCATTCGTCTGTGGTTTCACCCCTCAGGTTGGCTGACTGTGAGGATCTGCCCCAACAACAGTGTACAAGGTGTTGTGTAGGAACTGGCCACATGAAATGGAATTTGTCTCAGCATGGTCTGGTGCCTGTTAAGCTCTCCCCTTAGATATGCCACTTGTGAATCTAATTGGTTCCTGCTCTGATGCTGTTTGAAGCTGTTTGTCCTGAGGTCTCTTGGGAGGGACTTTAGTGCAGGTCAATGTCAGATGCTACCTGTGACTGGCCCTGGGCACCCTGTTTGGAGCTACAAAGCGATCCAAAGTTTGTGGCTACCTCCCTGGCCTGGGTGTGCATAGAAAACCGAGGTGTGCACCAAGGTTAGTTTCCACCAGCATTGAGCCAGGACCAAGTCTTCAAAAGGCCCAAGTCATCCAGTGAGTCACTGGGTAGGGGTGAATGGGACACGTGGTGTTCACCAGATTGACACAAATTCAAACTTGTTGCCAGTGCTGGGTCTGAGGCTATTCAACAAAAGTAGCATGGTATACCAAGTCTAGCAGCCCTCTCCCCTTGCCTGCCCCCCCCCGCCCCCCCCCCCCGCCCCCGCGATTGGGCGAGGTCTCAGGGAGTCATCAAAGGAAGGCTAGAAGAGTTTATCAGGCCCAAACACACTAAGATTTGGCCATGTGAAGGGAAGGCTCTACACCAGTCAGATGTGTGAGGGAAAAATGGCCCACCCGTCATAGAGCCACTTAACCCAGTCTTTTCCAGATTCCGTTGGGCAGCCAAACTCAGCAGGATAGGGTTGCTGGGAGTCGGGAGGGTGGAGCTTGTGGATATCCCAGGAGGAAGCGGTGCTTATCAGGTTTGCGGGGAGTAGCCCCTGCCCCAGATCCACACAACTCAGTCTGTCTTGTATTCTGCCCGGACCTCCTCAGTAGGGAGCCTGGGTCTAGTGGGTCTCCCATAAAGGGGAGGTGCCAGTCAAGTTCACAGAAAAGTTGGGTGAATGCTCTCCTATCCAGTGGTCGGCAAACTGCGGCTCGCGAGCCACATGCGGCTCTTTGGCCCCTTGAGTGTGGCTCTTCCACAAAATACCGGCTCTTCCACAAAATACTGACTTCTGCGCATAGGCCACGAAGTTTCAATTGCACTGTACATGCTCGCCCGCACGTTGTATTTTTGTGAAAGAGCCACACTGAAGGGGCAAAAGA
>NW_005871349.1:114840-124560 GCF_000147115.1 Myotis lucifugus | reverse complement strand
CGCATGTGTCCTGACCGGGAATAGAACCGTGGCCTCCTGGTTCATAGGTCGATGCTCGACCCTGAGCCCCGCCCGCCCGGCTCTCTGCTCCTCTTGTGAGGAAACAGGCTCCCCCGCCACCTGCTGGGCCGCTCCGCCTGGCGGGATGTCCTGGCTCTGAGCAGACCTTCCTGATGGGCACGCAGGGCTGGCCGGCAGGCGCTGGCGCTGGGACCTCTGCAGGGAGGTGGTGCCCTAGGCCAGTGGTCGGCAAACCGTGGCTCTCGAGCTACATGTGGCTCTTTGGCCCTTTGAGTGTGGCTCTTCCACAAAATACCGGCTCTTCCACAAAATACCCACTTCTGCGCATGGGCCACGAAGTTTCAATTGCACTGTACATGCTCGCCCGCACGTGGTATTTTGTGGAAGAGCCACACTGAAGGGGCCAAAGAGCCGCATGTGGTTCGTGAGCCGCGGTTTGCCGACCATGGTGCCCAAAGCCACACAACTCGTTCACTGACATCTCCTGAATTTTCCCAGACCTCTTAGCCCCAGCAGCTGAGTCCTCAGCAGGACGTGAGCTCCATGCAGTAGGAAGGTAGGGAGACTGATGGTGGGGCTATTGCATTCCTCCAGGCTGATGCTGTAAGGAGGGGAATGCTCCACCCAAGAAGACGGCATCTGTGTGGGAGAGGGACTCAGCACAGAGATCCCAGCAGCTGTCCCTTCAGCTCTCTCCCCAGAGCCACAAACACCAGTCTCTCCTCACAGGACTCTAGTGCACTCTGTTCTTGCTCTGCAGAAATGCAGGGTGAGTGACTACAAACACGATTTTGTGTGTTGGCCCTTTGCGAGGGGACCTGTGTCTCTAGCGGACTTCCATCTCTCCCTGGTGGACAGAATCCCTGCTGATTTTCACAGGCAGATGCTATATGGGCACCTCTTCCTGGCTCTTGTGCTCTTGGCTGGGGAGCCCAGCTTGCAGTTGGTGCCCCACGCTCCTCATTGGGAACTTTTGCAGCTGAGATACCAATCTCAGGCTCTGCCTGTGGGAGTGGAGCCAGCCCTTTTTGTGTCTCTGCCTTTTGGACGAGTCTCTATGTAGCTTTTTCTGTATATCCTTGGTTATAAGACTTCCATTCAGCTAATCTCCAGTTGATTATTTTAGCTGTAATTCCAGTTTGGTCCTGGGAGGAGGTGAATGTACCTTCCTCCTACTCCGTTGCCATCTTGGATCCTTGTTTGAACCCTTTTCTGCTACCCCCCAGGATATTGATAAAGGCATGAAGAAGAATATGTGGATCTCATTCCCATACACAAACTTTGGGAATAGACTTGGGCCCTCTAGAACACCTAAAAATGGGAATGAAGGGGTCAGATATCTTTATTTAGAACATTTTAGATAAGTGGAGTGATTTTGATGATGTCTTGTATTCTGCCCAGACCTCCTCAGTAGGGTGGGGCCACCCTATATTGTTAAGATTTTCAAGCTTGAATTTCTAATCAAAATTTAACTTTGTAGAAAGAGGAAGATTTTTTTCAGATGACAAAACACTGGTATAAGAGGTGATAAAGGTGGCAGCCTGACGTTTTGATGTTGCTAGTGTTTATCAATTCAATTTCAAGTTCTATATATTGCAACCAAATTCATAAAAATAGAAAACAGCTGGAATATTACTGGCATGTGTAATTGACAAATCCTTTGGATTAAATTGGAAAATAAAAGAATGCTCTTTTCTTTAAAAAAAATTGAAGGATAATTTACTCTAACAAGTAAGCCTTTAAATTCAGGACACCATGGATCTTGATGTTTATGTAGCCCCTTCCTCTGACAGGTAACAATCAAACATGTATATTTCTCTTTGTATAGTATAATCTGTCAAACATGGTTAGAAAGCATTGAAGACAGGCTTTAAAATTTATTAGTATGGAAGAGTTTTGCTGCCACCTAATGGACAAATGAAATACTTTTATTATTCTGCAATAATTTTCCTTTTACCTCATATAAAATTGTAATAATAATTTTAACAAATATATATGATTTGCACATACTATTTTCATTTATATTGATTTTACTTTTACTGTTATTGATATGTATCTTGTATGAATGTGTGTTATGATAGTAGAAAGTGCAAATAAATTTAATTAATTTGATTTTAATCTAAGCATCTCTGGGCCCCGTTTGCCCCTCCAGTAACCTATGAGGGTCATGGGAAGATTTGTTTGCAAAAACATCTCATCTACATATCCTCCTGGATTCTTTCTTCATCCTCCATAAAACCATCACGTTCCATTTTGTAAGAATGTGGGACTTCTTTATTTTAGGAGGAAGGCAATTTTAGAAAGGTGTTACCAGGTGAAGGACCAATGTTCAAGACTTACTTAACTTCAAGTTTCTTTTGAATCTCACACGTCATGTAACCTAAAATTTAGGGCTTCCCAGGGATGGGACCTCATGGATGACCTTTGCCTGGAAAAGTCGTCTCCCCCACAGCTCTACACAGTCACTTCCTGGACACTCTCCATTCAAACCCCCACTGTCTTCCCCTGGAAAAACTGCCACTTCTCAGAGAAAGGGCCCTCACTCCCTGTACCCACCTGAGTCTGATACACTGGCCTTTGGTCTGGTGGACACTGACATTCATCGCTGCCCGGGCTTCCATCTCATAAGGGAGAGTGAATGCAGGTCCTTCCGTTAGTGTCCTTTGTAAGCCTTTCACAGCAAGAACCCTGGTCTGCTGGTTTCTTTATTACCTAACGTACCTTTCCCCAAAGTAAATGACTGGGCTTGGTCATGGGAGGGACAACTATACTTTACTATTTAGATATGCCCCAAAAGCAATGCAACCTTTAGTTTTTGGGGTTTTTTTGTGTTTTTTTTTTTGATGTCATACTTACAAGTTTCCTTTTTCACTATTGGGAGGTTTTGGGGGAAGGTTTAAAAGATCAATTAAGTAGCTCATGCTCTTTTGTTTTAAGTGGTCTCTTCCGGTTAAATTCAGTGTCTTATGTTAAGCTCAGTCTTTCATATATTTTCTTCTTTCTTTTATAAAACTCATATTGGGCCAAGGAAGAGCATCTCCTTTATATTTTGTCTCTATGTGTGGCTCCTGTGAACCTTGTATTGGGGTCTTTGGATGTCAAACCCACTCTCATAACTTAAGTCACATTAGTCTTTTGAAGACACATAAATATGTAACTTGCAGTCTACTAGGGCCTTCACTGAGGACTCCATGTCCGCTGCTGCCACTTCTGATGTATCCTGCGGTGCTATAAACTTGTGTTCTCTTATCTCAGCATTGACATGGTGTGAAAATTGCTGCTGGTGAATTTGGGCACCTCCCTTATTTGGCTAAGTCCTCTCTTGACTCCTTCTGACTATCTGTATCCCCTAAGGTTCAGTTATGACCCCAACTAAATCCCTTACGTGGAAAGCTGATCTCAAAGCTCTCTGCTATAAGTTCACTTCCTACTCTTCCAGACCCCACAGGTAAGCTCACTTTATCTACCTTCTACCCCCACATGGGACCTTCTATATCACTTCTCTGTTACTTAGGAGGCAAGGGGGAGCTGCGGGAACACCCAGCCCATGTATCCCTTTCTCTATCTTTGAGGCTCTACTGTTCCCCACAGTGTGAACTTGAGCACCAACTCAGTTGCTGTCAGATACGTTCTCAACTTATTTGGAGTCTCTATCAGAATTTTTATGTATCATTGGGTTGAGGCCCTTTTCAGGTACCTGCAGCTTCCTTACCCTGGACTTATCTCATCTGAATTTCATTCCTTACTCCTTGAACCTTCTATCCTACTTCTCTCTCCCTACCCCAGCATTCTCCTTCCCAATCATCCATTTGAAACCAATAGGCAGATAGGACCTTCAGGATATTATGTGATATCCCGAATCTTTCTCTGCTTATGCCTTAATAGGAATCCTAGTCATACTCTGCTGATATACAAAGGCAAACTTTGAATTTTAGAACATTCTTTACTCTCTCAACAAAGCCTGACTTTCAAGAGTATTCTCTTGCTGTGGGCTCAAAAAACAATGATTTCTGTTGTCGTAGGTCTTATAACTCTTTCTTTTCCCCTAGGATAGTGAGCCTTTGGAGTGGAAGGAATGGCCTTTAAAGAATGAGAAAAATAGAATTATTACAAGGGAAAATAGAGTGAGAGACATTTTCAAATTGTTATTTATTTCTTAAAGCACATAATAAACCATATTGAGAAAGGATGCGCTCCACATTAGCAAGGCTCTGGGACACCCTGGATATAATAGGCTCCCACTAATATGCTGAGGGGATAGGCAAAGTCACAGAAGAAGGTCTGTTTGCAGTAGTCCCTATTGCTGTTATGATAAATGACAAGGTCTGCACTGCATTGTTTTGCTTGTGAATCACATTCAGACAGAAGATGTGGATAGGGGGTAGAGGAATATGGATGTGCAGCTAATTGTCCTTGTTCCTGTTAAAATCATAGAATAAATACAATTTTGAATTGGAATGTAAATAACATATTAACAATAACATTTTTATTTGCATAGTACTTGGACAAAATATTTACATTTTATTATGCCATAAAGAACATTCAAAAACTTTGAGTTAGGAGTTACAAGTCCTATTTTACAGAAACAGAATCCAGAGGCTCTTAAGATACTTCCTCATATGTGTAGATAACAAATGCCAGCTAATGAATGGTGTTAATCCATACATAATTTTGATGTTGTTTAAACCATACCATGATATCTCTGCTAATAAATGATCCTATATAATAAAAGGCTAATATGCAAATTGTCCCCTCGGGAGTTTGACCAACAGGGAGTTCAACCGCTCACTATGACATGCGCTGACCACCGGGGGCGGCATGGAATGAAGGAAGGCCCTGGCCAGCAGCCGGGGGAAGGAAGGCCCTAATTGGCCCTGATCGCCAGCCAGGCCTAGGGACCCTACCCATGTACGGGTTTCATGCACTGGGCCTCTAGTATAGTTAATAATAGCTTTATCTCTTTTCTGCATGACAGCCTTTCACGTATTTGAAGGTCTTTATTATGTCTGTATCTTCTCGGGTTTTCGGATCTATCTTAGTGTGCTAGATCTATCTTAGTTTTCATAAGAAAGAAAGGAGGTTAAGAAAGCTGGTTGAGAAGTGATATCTAAAGTGAGTGGAAGAATCATCATCAAAGGAAGAAGAATAGAAGTGTGCAAAACCAGGAAGCTGATTCCGAAAGTTCCACTTTGAAGGCATTTTAGCTTCATTTAGAATTATCTCTCCTGATTTTTCCCTCCACTAGACCAAGTCAAATAGCATCTTAGATTTGCAGATTTGGGAGTAAAACTGCAAAATCAAACTATTCTGCACTGGAATTCTAGGACACCAGTAGCATGACAATAAATGTTTAACCACCAGGTCTTAGGGGAAAACAAAGCCCCTTATTTTTCGTGTTAACTGATTTTTGTTATGTGAATACTCCCATGATAGCCAGTTTCAAACCTACTTAAATGATATTAGAGATGATAATAATTACCTCTTGTGAGCTAGTCTGAATCAGTAGTATTAACAAACTACTGCTAGGTTGATTGTAACCCTAAAATGCTACCTAGCCTGAGCATTGAAGAGTCCTAGCATCCAATATTACCATTCTACTGTTTGATAGTCCTAATTATTATTAGTTTTTTCCCGATTGTGCTTCTAAAATTACTTTTGTTTCACTTTGACTCACTGGCCTTATTCTCCCTGTTTACTGTCATCTTAAACCTTCCCATCCTCAGTATATGTATTCTCTTCTTTAAATCTATATATATGATATTTTTCAGATGCAAAACTATTCTAATAACCCTGCCTTGGTGATGTTTTTCATTGCTAATGTTTCTTTACAAACTTTGTGTTTATAACTCACTACACAATGTACCTCAGTAGAATGCATCTCTCTTTAGTTGAATATTATATTTCCAATATAGACTAAATCTATATGTTTTTATTTTAAATTAATTAATTACATTATTTATTTTTAGCAGTCACATGACTGCTTGGTTACTTTTAAAAATATATTTTTTATTGATTTCAGAGAGGAAGGGAGAGGGAGAGAGGAATAGAAACATCAATGATGAGAGAGAATCATTGATCTGCTGCCCCCTGAAGGCCCCCTACTGGGGACTGAGCCTGCAACCTGGGCATGTGTCCTTGACTGGAATCAAACCTGGGACCTTTCAGTCCACAGGCCAATGCTCTATCCACCGAGCTAAACCAGCTAGGGCTGCTTGGTTACTTTTGAGCTTGTGAATCCACCACTGAAAATCCCCTTGGTCTTATTCATGAAGACAGCTTTTATTTTTCTTGTTTTTTTGTTTGTTTTTGTTTTTACATGTCTTCACTGTTCTAATCAATCAAACAATAGAATGTTAGCACCAAATGATTCATTTACTTGTAGATCATCTAGTCCGATCTCCTCAGTTTAGAGATGAGGGAACTAGAGATTCCAGCAATTAATTTATTTAAATAAAATTACACGCTAGTTGGTGACAGAGTCAGTTCTAGACGCAGATCTATGGCTAGTTCTATTTCCCCATATTCTATTATTTCTTTTTACTCCTGAACTCTGTGAGATAGGAAGATCAAGTTCCATTAACTCCTTTCTACACAGGATGACAGTGTTGGGGGTACCAAATGATTTGTCTGAGGTTACATGGCAATAGTGGTAACTGATTTTGTGAACCTAAGTACAAGGCTGTTACACTTCTGTTATGGCCCTTTACAATAGACTGCAAGACCATTTTAAATGTTGACTCCATAATCCAGGGCTTATACCCTTCCTCCTATCTTCTGTCATTTACAAGTATAATACGGTTTGTGACAGCCAGGGTCCCAGCAGGCTACAGAAGACAACTCAGATGGTTCAAGAGACATTAACAAGGTATTGTATTAGTATCCAGGGCTTCCATAACAAATTACTACAAAGGAGGCCAGTAGTGCAAAACCAAGGTGTAGAAAGAGTTGGTTTCTTCTAGATGCTCTGAAGGAAGAAATGGTCTATGATTCTTTGCAGCTTCTATTGTTTGCCAGCAATCCTTGGCATTTATTGGCTTGTAAAGGCATCTTCATAGAGCCTTTTTCTTTGTGTATCTCTCTGTCTTCTTACAAAGATATCTGTCCTTGGATTTCAGGCTCCCTAAATCCAGCATGATTTATATCAAGATCTTTAAATAATTGCATCTGCAAAGATCCTATTTCTAAATAAAGTCACATTCTGATGTTCTGGGAGGACATGAATTTTGGGCAATATTGTTTGACCCACTCCGGGTACCATTTACAAAATCGTGGGTAGAATAAGGAACTAAGCAAGAGTGAGAAGTCTTTGCCAGCTCTAGGCTTGAAGGGGCCAGAAGTGGAAATTGTGCCCTAGGATGCCAGTGAGCTGGAGCAGTGAAGGAGGGGCCCTCAACAGGAATTCTATCTGCAGAGAGATGCCGCCCGAGACAGGGCATTGGGCTCAGCATAGGTAGAGGACAATCAGGAAAAGCTTTATGTCCTGTCTCCAGTCCCCTTCAGATGATTCCCCTTAGCCAATGCAATCAGAAACCGGGTGAATTAATGTTTTATCACTGCTATAAAAATGGCCACACACTTGATAGCTTAAAACAATTCAAGTTTATTATCTTGCCTTTCTATAGGTCAGAACTTCTACAGAGATTTCATTGGGTTAAAATCAAGTATGTCAGCAGGGCTTGTTCCTTTCTGGAGGCTCTGGGGGAAAATCCGTATTTATTTATTTATTTATTTATTATTTATTCTTGGTCTTTTCCAGCTTCCAGATGCCATCCACATGCCTTAGCTTTCCTCCTCCATCCAGCTTCAAAGCCAGAAGTGGCAGATTAAGTCCTGTTTTGCTATGTAAGAACATAAGAACATATTCATAGGGTCCAGGGGTTAGAATGTGGACATCTTAGGGAGGGACATTTTTCTGGTACCATATCAGTTGACAGCCTGTATGATTCAGCGACCTAGAAAGGGCAGGATCCAGGTTATGTGGACTGAAGCTATACAGTTAGGAGTCCCTCTATAGGTAAAAGAATTAAAAAATTGCCTTAGGCACATGACTTGGAAGAGGCAACATGTGAGGGCTCTGAAGTCAAAATTTCATTAGCTCCACAGCAAATCAGCTCTACTTCTGGGCACAGAACAGGGCAAAGCAGGGCAGAGAATGACCTGGGGTAGGATGGGGAAAACAAGCAAGAATCAGAACAGCATGTCTTGTAAGTTCCTCCAAATGGCTGATAGGAAGGTTGACTTGTTTGGAATTTGCTGGCATTTCATGGGGTCTGTACTTCAGAGTGATATCAGCCCTCTTCAAGCATAAATCACCTGATATTTGACCATGTTGTTCATGAGGATAGCATGAGAAATGGCCAACAGCTTAGTGAAATTTATTTATATACCATGCCTTCATAGAGTTTGGGCTTCACCTATTTTTTTTTCTTATTGCATTTAGGCAAATATGTAGTAATTAGTGGCCTGGTGCATATTGAAAGGAATAATTAGAAGAAATATTTTAATATTGCTATTCGCCCTTTCTCTATAATAGAAGTGTCAACCAAATTCAGGATTGACAATGACAGATTGAAACAGACACGAGCATTGGTGCCAGTGAGAGCTTTATATGTATTGTACATGCGTGAGTCAAAGTTTATTTTTAAATTGCCAGTGCGCGTCATATGTACCACCCGGTTGGTTGGTCACTAGTGGCCCTGTGCACGGATTCGTGCACATTGAAAGGAAATTAATTAGAATAAAGACTCATGTGGTAATTACGTTATTGCAAAAAATTACATGTCAAAATAGTATCCTACATAATAAAAGGGTAATATGCAAATTGACCCTAACAGCAGAATGACTGGGAATGACTAGTCACTATGACACACACTGACCACCAGGGGGCAGACGCTCAATGCAGGAGCTGCCCCCTGGTGGTCAGAACACTCCCACAGGGGGAGCTCTGCTCATCCACAAACCAGGCTGAGAGCTGCCAGCACAGTGGTGGTGGCGGGAGCCTCTCCCGCCTCCTCAGCAGCTCTAAGGATGTCCGACTGCAGCTTAGGCCTGCTCCCTGCTGGCAAGTGGACATCTCCCGAGGGCTTTCGGGCTGCCAGAGAGATGTCTGGGGAGCGGGCCTAAGCCAGCAGGTGGACATCCCCCGAGGGGTCCCAGACTGTGAGAGGGCACAGGCCAGGCTGAGGGACACACCCCCCCCCCCCCCAGTGCACAAATTTTTGTGCACCGGGCCTCTAGTGTATAATATAGTATTATAAATACAAAGGGAACTCAGGGGAAGGGAACTTAGAAGTGGTGGTTATCTCAAGTGCTACCCCCTTCCAGAAGCTCATGGTCTGATGTAAATAGTTGAAGGGAGCACAATTTTGTCTTTGATTCAACAGCAGTGCCAATACAAAATGCTACTTAAGACCTCAATTGGCCTTTGGCTCTGTCACTTGCTGACTGTGTGATCTTGAGTAAGACACTTAAATTTTTTAAGCCTCTCTATTCTAAGATTTAAAATGGAGATAATATGATGTTCCCTAGAGTTTTATAAGAATTAGAGGTAATGTGTGTAAAATGCCTATTACCAGCTGGGGCAATAATGCTGCAGTATTACTGTTACTGTTGCATAGAAGTTCATAATTATTTCTCCTGAACTCTCTTCATGTATATTGACCTTTAAATAAGAACTACACTCTAAAAATAATCTCTAGC
>NW_005871349.1:104801-114740 GCF_000147115.1 Myotis lucifugus | reverse complement strand
CCTTGATGATATGGTCTGCAGATATTTACTTAAAATGTGTCTCATCATTAGTAGAAGAAATGGAGGGTTCAAGTACAGCTAAGTTTTACATGGCATATTCTATAATTCTTAGTTTATTAACTCCTGAACCACTGATAATTTTTAAAGTACTATGTGAAATAATACATTTATTTCCAATAATATTTTTTATAAATACAAAAATATAAATTATTAAGGGAAACAAGTGCATGAATATTGAATCTTTATAGTGAATGATAGCAAGGAAAGTCACTCACTGACTTTCCATATTTTTCTGAATAAGTTAAAAGATGTCATAAAACTATATTATAGTTTTTTCATCTATAAAATGGGGGGGGAGTAAACCCCATAAATCTCTTCCTCTCAAGTCTCACATGTGTAACGCTTGCTAAGTTTTCTGTGGGAGAGTTTCTTAGATGTCACCAAGATCCATTCTCTTCTTCTTTATTAAAAGAAATCCTGAGTCTCAGCAGGGTGGATGGCCGCCTGGCTGGCATTGTTTTCCAGTTTCTCTCAGAGACTTCGTTCTGACCAAAAGGATGGGGGAGAGTGAGGTGGGCCATGAGAAGGCAATGAATCTAGGACAAACACATTGGCCCAGAGATGGAAGGCCCCTGCCCAGAGTGGCAGAGTACTCACACAGCCCCACCACCTCTTCTCTCTGTAAAATTATATGAGGAGCACAAAATAAACTACCTTGTTTAAGTCACTGTATTTTAGGTCTCTATTGTAGAAGCTTAGCCTATGCAACCCATTAAAGGAACACAGCACTAACTAGAAAAAAGTAGGCAGTTTCTAGATAAACATTGTTGTGGGGTCTTTATCACCCTGAGTGTACACCCCTGACAGCTGGTGGTGGCGGACAGAAACATCAGAGACCTAAAATTCCAGAGATTTGTATTGAGCCGTGGTTTATGGGGCTGAGCTGGTGCTAGCATCAATAGTCTCAGGAATTCTCTGAAGCTATTGGAGCAACTGCTGCCTCCTGGTTGCCTTGACTTCAAGACGTAGACTCAGAGCAGCCTTAACCTTTCTTCTCTACTGCTGAACGTTGCCCCTGGCTTCTTAGCCCTGGACTACCCAGATTATGCCTCCCTGCCCTCTTCTAAAGTCAGTTCAGTTGACCTCCCCCCAACCAACCTGAACTGACTTTGCCATTGGAAGTGGCTGGGAATATGGCTCCCTGTCTGGGCTATATTCTAAGGGGGTCACTTTTGACTGGCTCAAATTTAATTGAAATTTAGAGAAATGCCATCTGTAGCTTGTTTGAGATTTGCACTGGTAACAATTCTGCTAGTCATATGTAACAGAGGGAAATTTTCTTGCAACAATAGAAACCAGCATAATGCAAAATCATCATAGTAATCTCATGATGTCCTTAGTTTGTCTTCCTCCCTGTGAGTTGTGTCTTATGAAGGATTGGGTTGATTTAGGGGCTTATCTTAGACTTCTAGGCTGATGTGCCTGCGTACTTCATCTGCCTACATTACCTCTTGCTGGCTGTTCTTTCAAAATAATTCTTCTGATGTCTGTGGGAACAGGTCCACAGGTTACTATTTTTTATATGTGTTGCCTCTATGGTGTTCTCTTTATCTAGATTATTTTGATTTCCAATCTTCCCACTGAAGGCTACTTTTTAAAAAATAATCAACCTTTAGCAAATATTTCCTTCTTCTTCTCCTCCTCACCCTGCTCCTTCATCTTCTTCTCTTTCTTCCTATGCAGAACCTTGGTGAATCGGGATGATGAGCTACCTGGCCAGGGCCTATGGTTCCTTCTCTACTCTTTGGGTTGTTCTTGGATATTAGGGTTTGCACAGTTCAAAGGAAACATTGTGGAGACATTTTTAGTCTGCAGTGGTCCATTTGAAGATACTGGCTTTTGATACCCCATTATTTCAGGTATCAATAAGGCGAGCCACCTCAGAGACCCAAGTCTCCGTGGAGCTTGCTACCCTCGTGTCCCACCAAACCTCAAGATTCCAGCTCCAGGGATTAGGCAGCTTGCTTCTCCATCAACCTTCAGAGGCTTTTCCTTTTCACAGAATCCAGTTTCATGTATTTTAAAATTTGAGGCTTTTAAAAAACAAAAGTTTAGTTAATCCCCCAGTACATAAGGGAAGCTGAACCTTAGCCATTTCATTCTAATCCTGAGGGTTATTTTCCTCATTTTATGAATGAGGAGATTGTGGCTAAGAAAAGTTTTAAAAACTTGGGTATGTTGATGTGAATGGTAAATAGGGGCCATAGGATTTGAAACTAGAACTTGGTATGTGCCAGATGAAGAACTGCATGTACTAAGGGAGACTGGTATTCAGTGGGAAGGAGGACACCTGAGATACACATGAATGCCTTTCAGTGTGATGGTAGGTAAAGTGTGCAATTATATTTGAATATCAATGAGAAAACAGAGGAGGGAATGAACAATTCAACATGGGGTGCTCAAATATGGCTTCTAAGAAGAAGCAACATTTTTAAGAGCCAAGAAGCCAAACCTTCCCATAGATGGGCAAAAGTATTTTGAGCATTTTTGCATCTATCATCTCCTAATCACTTCACCATCTTATATTTTATTTTCCTTCTGTTTCTTGACTTTCCCTCCAAATACTGTCCATAAACGTATTTTGTCGCCACATATTATTTGTAATCACTAATCCGTTTCACTTGTGGAATATGTTTTTCTTAATGTGTTATTCCACATGCACTGAATAGAATATGCATAGTATGTATGCCCTTGAATAAAATTCATTGTAATGATATTTGTACTTGTTTATTTGTTCTGAACATCTAGGATCTTCTCACCTGTCATGAGGGATATTATTGAGGGGAAAAAAGAGGAGAAAGTGGGAAAAGTGAGCCAAGGAATACAAGAGAAAAAAGAGAGGAAAAGGGGAGGGGGAGGAAATTGAGGGAGAGAAAGAAAAGGAAAAATAACTGTTAAGAAATGTAAGCAGCACTATGCAAATTCTTCTATGTGCTTGCAAATCTCTGCATGTGAAAGGAAAGCATTCTGAGATAGAAAATCTTAGGGAATATGATTAAAAAAGGGAACAATTTGCACTGGTCTGGTGGCTTGGTTGATTGGAGCATCATTCCATACACCAATAGGTTGTGGGTTCAATTCCCCATCAGGTCAGATACCTAGGTTTCAGGTTTGATCCCTGGATGGGGTGTTACAGGAGGCAACCGTTCAATATTTCTGTCTCACATTTCTCTCTCTCTCTCTCTCTCTCTCTCTCTCTCTCTCTCTCTCTCTTCCTTTCTTCCCCGCTTCCTCCCTCTCTAAAATGAGTAAGTACATATCCTCAGGTAAGGATGAAAAAAAAAAAAGAACACAATTTAAATAAATGAAGATAAAAAAGTATGGTAAAGATCATGAGAGACATATTGAAGGCCTGACATAGGAAATAAAAAAATCTGGCTATGATTAGAAGTCCCAAAATTATTTTTTAAGTGACTAATTTTAGTTAAAGCTATCCTATATAATAAAAGGGTAATATGCAAATTGACCAAATGGCAGAATGACCAGAATGCTCACGGCCCCTCACCCCAGCCAGCCCCGCCCCCAGTGGGCACCCCCACCCAGATCGGGAGTGGGGATGGCCAGCCCCACCCCTGATCAGCCCCCACCCCAGCCAGCCCGCCCCCGATGGTCCCCATCGGGAGTGGGCTAGCTGGACTCCACCAGTGCACAAATTTGTGCACTGGGCCTCTAGTTTCAAAATAAAGTTTAGTGTTACACACAAAAGAGGAAATGATAAGAGAGTGCCAGTAAGGCCAAGTTAGGCTAAGTCTTCCATAAGTACTAACATTTGTATGTGAAGCAGAACCACTTGATCATAGGATGTGAAAATGGAAAAATATGTAAATGACCTTTTAGTCCAAAATCTCCATTTTGAAGATGAGGAGATGAAGACCTAAATGCCTTTCTTAAGCACAAAAAGGAGTCATCTGGAGACTTGCCCAGATTCCACATCCTGGGTTCTTTTCCAGTTGAATTGAGGACTACTCACATTAATATGGAAGATGTCAGATTTGTGGGCTACACTCAAGAAACATAAAGTGAGCCCTTGACAAATCAAGCAGACATTCTAGAGCAGTGGTTCTCAACCTTCCTAATGCCGCGGCCCTTTAATACAGTTCCTCATGTTGTGGTGACCCCCAATTTCATTGTTACAAATTGAACATAATTAAAGCATAGTGATTAATCACAAAAATAATATGTATTTATATATGTGTTTTCCGATGGTCTTAGGCAACCCCTGTGAAAGGGTCGTTTGACCCCCAAAGGGGTCGCGACCCACAGGTTGAGAACCGCTGGTCTAGGGACTCACAGTACAGAGAGAGCTTCAAAAACACCGGAATCGAACCTGGGACCCTTGAGTCCGCAGGCGATGCTCTATCCACTGAGCCAAACCGGTTAGGGTGAGTAATTTTTTAAATAAAATTTTCTTCTTAAAATGTATTTGAAACCCATGATGTATTTTTTTTTAAAAAAATAATGAGTTTCAGAAATCATAGTGTCTAATATTAAAATTTGTTTATGCAACTGTCCTCAATTACCTGCCTTTGAATATGCTTTAAGAGAATTAATTCTGCCCCCCCTCCTCCCTCTTGCAGTTCTTGTGCGCCCAATGATAAGGAGTCTGAGGGGCAGTGTAGGCAGAGATGCCCCATTCTGCTCCCAGCACAAGCTATGATCCCTTCAGGAGTCACAAGAGCTATCGGGTTGGGACTAAGGCAAGAGAAGGAAGTCACTTGTCTCAGGTGCAAATTTTAAGGGAATATCCAAAAACGCAGAAATCAAGACATAATATTTTAATGTTATTTTAAAACTGCATAATGAACAAAGTACTAAAGGATCAGTTAAATAACATGGCACCAGGCCATATCAGAGCCTCTGGCAAAAGAAGAAAAAATCAATAATTCTGATCTAAAAGATGGAGTGGAACAGGAAATTTTATTTTACTGGAAGCTCAATTTGAATTAGGCAACCACTTCTCACGGAATGTTATAAAAAGGTAGAAAGATAGAAGCATTTATTCAGTCAGTCAGCCTAATCTTTTTGACATTTCAAGACTCCTGATTAAATGTGTGGCCTGAGGGTGACCAGGTAGGGAATGTGCTTGGAAGATGCTGGTAAAATAAAATGATGGGTTTTTATGAGCCAGATATTTCTCTCTGGGAATGTTTTAACAGGACTGTGAAGATATTTGAGTTGGTAAAAAGCAAAATATCGTTGCATTTAATAGGATCATAATAAAGGACAAAACAAATCTTTGAGTTAATCCTCTAAGGTAGAGCCCATGGCAGACTTGCTATAGGTCAAATGACACAGTGAGAAGTGCAACACGGAAATATATCAACTGTATAGCAAGGAATTGCCTTTTGAAGAGCAGTTCTTCTTTGATATCTTAAATTATGTGGTGGGGTTGTTTCTCTTTATCTGGCTAACTTCTTTTCATACTTAATTCAGACATTAATTCTTTAAGGAAACTGTCTCTGATTCCCCGGTATAGAACTCGCATTGTGTATGTTCGTTGGACCATGTAGTAGCATTAATCAAAATGAGAGGTGTGTCAGTCAAGGAAACAGTAATTATCTCTTTCAAGTAATTAAATCTTCCAAGGAGAGTAAATGTAATAGACTTCGTTACACAAGTGGTGAGAGAGTTGATTCCATATACTGGTTATTTTCCTGCTAAACTGGGACCTATTAAGATTGATATGGGAAATGTTAGATTTGTGGGCTACACTCAGGAAATGTAAAGCAAGGTGAAAGGTGAGATAACCCAGATTAGGGGTGTATTTGTGACTCCATAGGGTGCCTTAGCAGGGTGCCAGAACTGCCAAAGAGGACAATTTGGCAGGGCTAATGTAGTTGGGGAATTCAGGGCCAAGGATAGGACAGAAGGCCAGAGACACCACCACAATACAAAGAGAGAGGAATAAATATCCTAGCCAAGAGAGGAAGACCCATGACTTCTCTCCTCCTACCATCTTCTAGTATTATATCAATGCCTTTTATTAGCCAGGCCTAACTGGCAGTCAATTGGCAAAGGATTCCTGGAAATAGAGTCTATAGGGGTTTCTGGCCCTCTGTGATATAGCACAAAATGCTAAGGCAAATAATTAATGTTAATATACTAAATGATTATATATTAATTAAAGCTATTATCATGATAATGCCCATCTCTCTAGGCAGTCTTTATTTCCCATAGGGCAGGAATGTATCTGCCTTATTTACTAATATATTCCCAGCACATTTCACAGTGCCTGGCCTATAGAAAATTTTGAGTGAATGAAAACATGTGCAGGAATTTTGTCATTCCCACTGTACTTTCCAAAGTCATGATTACCACTGAAAGTTAGTTATGTGCTCCTTCCAGTGCCAGTGTGAACAGAAACTTTGTTATATACCAAGAGACAAAAAAGCCTCCAGCTGAAGAAAGTGGAAAACAGAGATGAGAGAGAAGGAAAGGAAGTGCATGAGGAAGTGACAGAATTTCAGAGCTTAGAAATTTTCTTCTGTCTGAGTCTTCACTGCTTTATTCACCTCACCCTCTTACCTCGTAGGCCACTTTGGTGCATGTATCACTTTGGGAAGATTTTTGTTGGAAGAGAGAAAACAGATATTATATAAAGAATGGCCAGTGTAGCTCCAATACTCATAAACTAAAATTAAAGGTCAATCTTCTTAATATCTGTTGTAAGATAATGTTTGGTTAACACTGCATTCTTTACCATATGTTAGGGGAAGGTCACTCTTCTCTCTTATGGTTTTAGTTCAAGGGATGGACCACTGACACTACATTTCAAAAACTAGGGACACTTTTCTGTTTCAGTTCTTCTTATGTATGTACATTAGTCCTCTTGAAGTTGTCTCAGCTCACTGGTATCCTCTTAAATTTTCAGACTTTTCATTTTTAATAGTTTCTACTGTTATGTTTTTAAGTTCACTAATAGAGTCGTCAAATAAGCTATTTACCTAGTGTATTTTTTTATTTCATTACAAATTTTATTTTGTTTGCTAAAACCATTAAAATCAAAGAGTTTGTTTGTTTATTTATTTACATGTTATTTGCTCAATTATTGCTAACCACTACTGGGGAAGCAAATATTTAGAAGGGGAAATGCAGAACGTAAAACAAGTAACTACAACGGTGACATCAAAGAAATAGAAAATAACCATGTCATTATCATCATTGCTTAATGTGCTCAAAGGATAAGGAATATCAGTGCTATTTGTCCAGCTTCTTAATGTTTCCCATGGATACCAAGTTTTTCAGTTCCCTGGCTAGAATTTATATTATCCAGTGTCATTTTCATTTTAGACATTATATGCTCCTTTTTAGAATTTAGAATTAGGTTTTAAAAATATCTTTCATGTTTTTCCTTAATAGGCTTATGCATTCTTCTATCTTCTTGAACATATGGAGTATGATTATGGTAGGTGTTTTAATGTGCTTTTTACTGTTGCTGTCATCTGTGTCATTTGTTGCCCAGTTTTCATTGAATGATTTTCCCCCCATTATTAGTCATATTTTTCTATTTCTTTGCATGCCTGGTGATTTTAGGTCGGATTTCAAGCATTGTGCATGTTGGCATTTGTAGTAATTTTTAGAAATATTTTTTTAGCTTTGCTCTGGGATGTACTTAAATTGCTTGGAAATATTTTGACTCTGGCAACTAGCTTTAATCTTTGCCAGGTGGAATCAGAGTAGTCTTTAGTCTAAGGCTAATTTGTGTCCATTAGTAAGGCATTATCCTTCTGAGTACTCTTTTTTAAAAAAATCTTTATTATTCAAAGTATTACATATGTCCCCCTTTTTCCCCCTTTAACCCTCTCCACCCTGTACCTGCCCTCCACCCTTCCCCCACCCTCCTCCCCCAGGCCTACCACACTATTGTCTGTGTCCATAGGTTATTCATATATGCATATACATTCTTTGGTTAATCTTTTGATGCGTGCCCTATATTACCAAGTCTCTTGCCTCTCCTTCTTGGGAACATAAACCATTCCCAACTCTGTGTGATCTTTGGAAATTGTTTCTTCTGCTCCTTTCCAGTAGTTCATGCCCCAGCTAAAAGGTAGTTTGCTTACACATATGCTTTGATCAGATCTCCGTTGAAGACTCCAAGGGAACCTTCTAGATCTCAGGAGCAACCTCTCTTTGCAGCTGTATCTGCTCTGGTATTCTGCCCTGCAAATTCCAACTGCCTGGGGCTCCCAAATTCTCCTTTCTGCCTCCTCAATTCACAGAGAACTCTGCGTTCAGTTTGGATTTTCACTCTCTGTGCTGTGGTTTGGAAACTTTCTCCTAGTAGAAAGCTGAAGCAATCATAGAACTTCCATAGTTTGTTCCCCTTCTCTCAGAGAACATTGCTCTGTGCTGCCTGTTGTTCAATGTCTGAAAATCATTGCTTTCATATATTTTGTTTGACTTTTTTGTTCTTTAAAGTATGATTGTAAATCTGGTCCTTGTTCTTCTATCCATTCTATCAATGGAAGTTACTGACATTTTCTCTGCATTATAATGCTCTTACATACATTCTTCCTAAATATCATTTTTTTTAAACTCAAAATTTAATCGAGGTATACTTGGAGAAATCTGAGTATTACTCTGGACCATAATTTGAAATGGTTTTAAGACACATTTTTGAGAAAATGACCATGGAGAGATCTATATATAAAAATTATTCTACCAGCCGGCATGGCTCAGTGGCTGAGTGTTGACCTATGAACCAGGAGGTCAGGGTTTGATTCCTGGTCAGGGCACATCCCCAGGTTGCTGGCTCCATCCCCAGTAGGGGACATGCAGGAGGCAGCCGAGAAGGCTGGGGAGAGTTGGGAGGTGGGAGGGGGGGTGGGTAAGAGATCAACCAAAGGACTTGTATGTATGCATATAAGCATAACCAATGGACATAAGACACTGGGGGGTAGGAGAGACTGGGGGATTGTCAAGGGGAGGGGAAAAGGAGACATATGTAATACTCTTTGTAATACTTTAAGCAATTATATATAAATTTGCTCTCATCATTGATGTTTCTATCTCTCTCTCCCTCTCCCTTCCTCTCTGAAATCAATAAAAATATATAAAAAATTATTCTACTGCCTGCACTGGGAAAGAATGAAAAATCTTCCAGAAATTTAATTTTTTAAAAACTTCTAAGAACTTATTGAATTAGCATGGATGTCTCAGTGAACAAAAATTTAAAAGCCCAGTGAAATGAATCAATTCAGGTTTTGCTTTATCTTATGGATCATTTAAATTGGTCTTCTTCATGTTATCTCACACCAGAGAAATTCATTTATTCACTATTTCACCCATTAAAAATACATACCTTCCAATTGTGGAAATTTATGTAATCATATAAAGAGACACATATATTTGTTCTGCTAGATGAAAGAAAAAATTCAATTGTAACAAGTTTTCATTCTTAAAAACAATGCAGTATTAGGATAGGAGGAAAATTCAACTGGAGAGTAAAAATTTCAATTTCAAAAGCTAATATCAAATTCATGTTTAGATTAATGCTATAAAAATCTATTTTAAATTTAACTAAGATTGAGCAATTATCCTTTCATAAGAAATTCAGACTTTTTTTAACACATTTATTCATTTTTCATATGCTAATGATGGAGTATATATAATGCTACATACAATTTGCTAAAAGTCCACTGCATTAATTTCAAAGGAGATCAATAAAAATACTGTAGTTTGAATAAAATTATGTTTAAAATTTGTAATTTTAAAATCTCAAATGTTGGTTTTGTATTAGTAATTATATTCATTTAAAAGTGGTGCATACCAAAATCAGTATTTAGCAAACTAAGCTTTGAGTCAAGACAAAGCCATATATCACAAGGGCTTTGTTTTTATATGAACAAATATAAATTGAGTGTGAATCATACTCACATG
>NW_005871349.1:87333-104701 GCF_000147115.1 Myotis lucifugus | reverse complement strand
TTTAAAATGTTAGTTTCACTCCCAGTTAACACAGTATTACAATAGTATTCCCCTAATTCCACACTTTACAAGAAGGTAATGTGGCAACAGTATAATGAAACATATTCTCTAAATGTAGAGCTGCCAGGGTTGTTGCTGCTGTTTTCTTGAATATCCTTAACCATGTGATATGGTACCATGTGACTGTGGTGGTTTAGTTGTTGAACAGGAAGATGGGTTTGGATTTTTTTTTTTTCTTTTGCGGACATTGATTCGCAGCTCTAGTGATTCCAAAATAAAATCCAAGACAAGGTGGCCTGGGATCATTGCTTGTAGTCAACATTGTATTAGAGGCCCCAGAAAGTATAAATTTATTCCCTGACTTCAAATTTAAAAATAGGTTTAATTCATTTTGTTATTAAAATATTCATGAACATCATTGGAAAAAAATCTTAAAAATAGAGAGAAATTGAGAATGGCTAGTCATAGTTCTACTACCCAAAGAAAATGAGCTCTAGCAGAACTAAGGTTTTCTGATTAACATTAAGCAATTTTAAGTAAGAGAGAGGATGTTAACAGCAAAAATATGCAAGCAAACAAAAGTTTAACAAAAAGGAAATTTTAGATAAAGTGTGAAAAATGTCTTAGTCTATTGGAATGTATAATTATTTGGATTTTAAAGGAACAGAAGCAAACTTCTAAATTTCAGAATTAATTTACTTGGTGAGGAGTAAATTTCTATTTGGTTGCACATTGGCTATTCTAAAGGAGATGATAATATGGATGCCCTGTTCCCAACAGGCAAGGAAAAACATAGGAGGAGGTATCGGTAAGGGTGAATTGCTGAATTCAGTAGCACTTAATGTCTCCTTTGGAGTTCAGTAGCACTTAATGTCTCCTGAGGGCTTAAAATTTGTCTGAAAAATTGTTTTGTTTAATTGGATGTAGAATGCTGGGGTTGGGAGAATGAGAGAAAAGAGTGAATTTTTCTGTTGAAATTTGGAGAAATCACCAAATATATCATCAAATGTAAAAAGGCTGTGTTTATCACTGAAACTGGAGAAATAATGATGCTCAAACTTGTATATCAGTCACACACTTTCCTTGGTTATGTCATTCTTACACAGTGTTAGAGTTAAACATTGATCACGGTCTGCCTTCTGTATCTGCAGATTCAATCAACTGTGGATCAAAACATTAAAACAATTCCAGGAAGTTGATTCCTAAACAACACAGTATAACAACTATTTATGTACCTTTTACATTGTATTAGGTATTATAATTAATCTAGAGATGATTTAAAGTATATGAAAGGCTGTGGATAGGATATAGGCAAATACTGTGTCATTTACTTGAGGGCTTAGCACCTGTGGATTTTAGTATCTGGGGCAGCGCTGGAACCAATCCCCCCATGGATATTGAGGGAAAACTGTATTTGTAATGTAATTGTTGTCATTGATTTTACTTAGATGCCTGTTTTGAGTAACTGGTTGTTAAGTACTCCATGTTCATCATTCAATTTTAGTTCCTCAAACCTTCCTTCTCATAATTTTCTTTGTAATTCTTTCAGTGGGTGTCGGTAGCAAACTATTACAATGTTTATTTGTCTGAAAAATATTTTTATTTCATTTTTGCTCTGGGTAGATTCTTGAAAGGCTGTTTTTGTTTTGCCTTCTTCCCTCAAATCTTCAACACTCTTTCATCTCAGTTGATGATCTTGTTTTCTACTTCAATGAAAACATGATAGTCATTGGAAGAAAACAGATAGATTCCAAACACCATCCTGCCTTTCTAGCATCATCTGCTTTATTTATTTATTTATTTGTTTATTTATTTATTTATTTATTTTTCTGTATTTATTTCTCTCAGAATCACTTTATTTTATTAAATTTATTGGGGTGACATTGGTTAATATGATCATCTGCATTTTCCTTCTACTGTCCCGGCTGAAAATTCAGCTGAACTTGCCGTGTCCCACCTAAAGTCAAGCTTCCCACGGAATATCAGACCCCTATCCTTTTGCCAACTCCTCCAGCAATTCTTTCCTTGTTCTTCTGCACAACCACTCTTTTTCCCCCCTCATTAGCATAAAGCATGTCTTTATTTCCATAATATATTTCTAAAAAACACACTTTACTCTTATTTGTATGGCCAACATGTCCAAGCCGAATTTCTGATAGTCTTCACCTTCCTACCAAAGCTACCTGGACCATAATCACAATGCTGACTGCGGACCCCTTATTTTTTAATTTTTTTTTAGTAACTCAGGAAAAATACTTCCGTTATCTTGATTTCTCTCTTGCCCAATCTGTCAGGAAATTCTGTTGATCCTATATTCAAAATAAATCCAAAATCTAACTATTTTTCAGTACTCCAATCTGTTCTGAATTTTCCTTATCTTAATTCACTTAAAAGTCTCCTGATTGATTTCCTTACTTGCCACCCCTACCTCACCCCCACCTCACCCACAGTACAGTTTCACAATACTTGGTATGATCCTGTGAAAAACTGTTATACCACTCTTCACCCACTCCTCATCCTTCATTTCCTATTTCACTGAGAAAAATATCAAGGCCCTTACAGTGGCTTTCCGTGGTCACAGCCACACTGGTGTTCTGGTCCTGGCATTCTCCCACTACAGGGTTTTGTACTGTCTGTCTTCTTTCTTTGAAACACTCCCCTTGGCCAGAGATCCCTTATATCCTTCATTTATTTGCTTGAATTTCACCTTTTATTTTCCTTCTTTTACTTATTGTTGACAGTATAAAGATGTCCCCCACTTTCCACCCCCTTTCCCCTTTCACCCAGTCCCTGGCCCACCCCAGGCCTTCCCCACACTATTGTCTGTGTCCATGGGTTATGCATATGTGCATATATGTCATTTGGTTAATCTCTTCTCACCCCCTCCAGACTCCTCCCCACTGACATCTGTTATTCTGTTCACATCCTTAATGAACTGTATTCTGACAGCCCATTTGTATTTATAAACATCTTCCTTCTCAATCCCAATCCCCTTACCCTGGTCCATTGTTTTCACATAATATTTTAATTGTTTACTATGGTTATTGTTTATTGAATCTTTCTTTTTTTATTTTTTTTTATATCCTACTAGAGGCCTAGTTCATGAAATTTGTACATGTGTAGGGTCCCTAGCAATTGCTGCCTTCCTTCGTTCTGTGCCGCCTCCTGGTGGTCAGGACACATCATAGAGAATAGTCGAGCTCCCAGTCAGTTGAACTCCTGCCTGAGGGGACAGTTTGTATATTAGGCTTTTATATATATAGATGATTTTATTTATAAAAAGTTTAGAAGTAAAACTGATGTATGGAGTTAGAAGTCAGTGGTTACCTTTGGAAGTTAGGAGCCAGAGTGCACATGAAGATGGCTTTTGGAATGTCACCAGTTTTCTATTTTTCTGATCTGTATGAATGGTTCCTTGTTTGTGTTCACTTTGTAAAAATTTATTAAGCTTCATACTTAAAAATTGTGCAAAATTCTATATGCATGTTATACCTCCATAAAATTTTAATTTAAAAAGTCAACTTGGAAGGCAGAAGCCCTTTTGTTATTATTCATAATCATAGAACACCAGGAGGAATGTTCTGGTAGATGGATCCTGTGGGGTCAATGAAAGGCAGAAATAGAGTGCATGTGAATATGGTGGTCAGAAAGTGCCAATATTGAAAAAAGATTCAAATCTTCCTCTTTCCTTGAATTTCTTTTTTGTTGTTGTTAGTTTGTTTTGTTTTGTTAGCCCTCACCTGAGTGTGGGAAGCCACCTTTTTCTGATGCTATCATGAGAGTGCACCAAGGAATGCAGAAGGCCGATGGACCTTGAGCATTAGCAGGGCTAATTGATGCTAAGCACCAATTGTTCATGCTGAGATAGTGGTGGCTCGAAGCAATTTCCTGACCTGATAGCCTCCAAGTAAATGTTTACTGGACCTTACTGATCTTTACTGATCTTTATTGACCTTGGAGACAGTCTGTCTGCTACCTGTTTGTGGTGCTTTACTGAGGGCAAGATGTGTATCTAAAACTGAATAAAAGCAGACAGGATCCAGTTTTGGTGTGTCTCTTTAAGAAAGAGGCTCCACCTGGCCCCCACCCCTTAATAATTCATATTTGTATCTAGTATTTTCATTTGTGCGTCGGCCCCTCCTTCAGATCCTAAACCCTGCCACAAAGGTCACGGTACCTGAGGATATTTTTCCATTGATTTTTAGGGAGAGTGGAAGAGAGAGGGAAAGATGGAGAGAAACATAGTTGTGAGAGAAACACATTGCCTCCTGTAGGAGCTCTGACCAGGCCTGGGCCGGGGAGAAGCTTGCAACCAAGGTACATGCCCTTGACTGGAATTGAACCCAGGACCTTTTGGTCCTCAGGCTGACGTTCTATCCACTGAGCAAAACCAGCTAGGGCTTTTTATTTCTTTTTTACATTTTATTATTTTTATTGATGTCTCCCCTTTTTCATCTCCCCTTTCCCCCCCACCACCTGGTTCCTGTCCCATCTCAGGCCTTTACAATTCTATTGTTTGTGTTCATGGGTAATGTGTATAAGCATAAAAAGTTCATATAAGTTCTTTGTTTAATCTCTTCCTATCCCCACCCTCTCCCTTCTGTTCCATGTTGCTATTCCTCTGGTTCTATTTTATTCATCAGTTTATTGTGTTCACTAGAATCCACATAAGGTGAAATTATGTGATAGTTCTCTTTCTCTGACTGGCTTACTTTGCTTAGCATAATACTCTCCGGGTCCCTCCATGCTGTCTCAAAGTGTAATAGATCCTTTTTTTTTTTACTGCTGTATAGTATTCCACAGCGTTTCCCCCCCCTGATTTGTTAATTTATTTTTAAATTTTTTTTTATTGTTGAAATGTTGTAGATGTCCCCCCCCCCCGGCTTTCTTTTCCCATTGACCCTCTCTGCCCTGCACCCACCCCTCTCAGGCCTTCATCATACTATTTTTTTTAAGTTTTTTTTTATATGACATACATACTATAGCTTATTTTTGTGTCTTAGTGTGGATTTACAAATTTATTACAGGTATCCTGAACCAGGTTTCAGGCCAGTTTGATATTGGCGATTCATATATATATATATATATATATATATATATATATACATATATATATATATATATATATTTATTTTAGAGAGGAAAGGAGAGGGACAGAAAGGTGGAAACATCAATGATGAGAAATAATCATTGATTGGCTGCCTCCTACATGCCCCCTACATGCCCCCTACTAGGAATTGAGCTTGAAACCCCGACATGTATCCTGACCAGGAACTAAACCCTGACTTTCTGGTTCACAGGTCGACACTCAACCACTGAGCCATGCCATCCAAGCTTTCACCACACTATTGACTGCATCCATGGGCTATCCATATATGCATATTAAGTTCCCCTGTTAATCTCTACCCCCTACCTCCCACCCCTACCTTCCTTCTGAGATTCCACAGTGTATTCCATGCTTCTGTATCTGGATCTATTCTGTTCACCAGTTTATTTTGTTCATTAGATTCCACATATGAGTGAGATCATATAATGCTTCTTTTTCTCTGACTGGCTTATTTCACTTAGCATAATACTCTCCACATCTCACTATGCTGTCTCAAATGGTAAGAGATCTTTTGTTTTTTTTTTTTTTTACAGCTGCCTAGTATTCTATGATATAAATGTACCACAGCTTTTTTATCCATTCATCTTCTGATAGGCACTTGGACTGTTTCCAAATCTCACCTATTGTAAATAGAGCTGCTATGTACATAGGGGTATAAATATTTTTTCTGATTTGTCTTTTAGGTTTCTTAGGTTATATTCCTAGAAGTGGGATCACTGCGTCAAATGGCAGTTCCATTTTTAATTTTTTGAGGAAACTCCACACTGTTTTCCATGAGGGCTGCACCAATCTGCATTTCCACCAGAAGTGTACTAAGGTTCTTTTTTCTCCACATACTCGCCAGCACTTGTATGTTGATTTATGTATGGTAGCCATTCTGACAGGTGTGAGGTGATTCCTCATTGTCATTTTAATTTGCATCTCTCTGATGATTAGTGATGTTGAGCATTTTTCCATATGCCTCTTGGCCATGTGTATGTCATCTTTGGGGAAGTGTCTATTCAGGTTCTCTGCCAATTTTTAAATTGGATTTTTTGTTTTTCTTTTGTTGAGTTGTGTGAGTACTTTACATATTTTGCAAATTGACCCCTTATCAGATGTATCATTGGCAAATATGTTCTCCCATACAGTGGGTTCCCTTTTCATTTTGATGCTGGTTTCTTGAGAAAGAAGAACAAAGTTGGAGGGATCATAATACAGTATATCAAATTATACTATAAAGCTACGTAATCAAAACAGCCTGGTACTGGCACAAGAACAGGCATATAGATCAATGGATCAGGACAGAGAACCCAGAAATTGACCCAAGTCAATTAATAATTAATTACTCAATAAATAAATAAATAAATAATCATATACTCAATTAATATTTGACAAATGACAAAAGCATACAATGGGGTAAAGACAGTCTTTTCAATAAATGGTGTTAGGTAAAGTGGACAGGTATATGTCAAAAAATGAAACTTGATCACCAACTTACACCATACAAAAAAATAAACTCAAAATGGATAAAAGACTTAAATGTAAGTCGTGCAACCATAAAAATCCTAGAAGAAAATGTAGACAGCAAAATATCAGACATCTCATGTAGCAGAATTTTCACCGATACATCACCAAGGGCAGGAGAAACAAAGGAAAAATAAACAAATGGGACTATATCAAACTATAAAACTTCTGCACAACAAAAGAAACCACCATCAGAATATTGACTATTTCTTTACAGTGGAATATATAGTCCAAAAGAGCATGAATTTTGGGGGGTTCATTTTATTCAGTGATGGATCCTAATCATGGTCTAATGTATAGTAAATGCATAATACATTTTTGTTAAATGAACTGAATAATTGAATAGGCAATACTTGCCTGGAGTGTAGTATTCTAGGTTGATATCTATTTTTTCTCAGTACTTTGAAATTATAATTTTCTAATCTTTTTGCTTTCATTATTGTCATTAAGAAGTCAGCCTCTAGTCAAACTGTTGTTTATTTTAGTTAATCTGTCTTTTTCCTCTGGATGTTTTAAATAACTTCCTTTTGTCTTTGATGTTCTGTAGTTACATCATAATGGATTTCTTTTTACTTATTCTAACTGGGATTTACTGAGTTTACGAAATATGAGGCTATGTGTCTCTCATCATATCAGGAAAAATCTCAACCATTATCATCTGAAATATTTCTTCTACATATTTTCTCTCATTCATTTCTGGAACTCAAGTTAGCAAACATACTTTAAAATCATTCTATTTTCCTATGTTTTAACTTTCATGTTTTCTGCTCTTTTGACTTTTTAATGCTCCATATTGAGTAGTTGATTCATAGGTGTCTCAGAATTCACAGATTTCTCTTCACTTTTATCTAATCTGTTGTTTAATACAAACTTTGAGTCCTTAATTCTAGATATTACATTTCTTCATTTCTAAAAATTTTATTTTGTTCTGTTTCAAATCTCTCTGGTCAGTTTCCATAATCTCTTCTTCCTTCATTGTGCTGGACGATACTCTTTTATTGAAGTAGTTCAAGTAAACTCATTTTGTAGGATTCTTCTGATTATTACAAGAGCAACCGAAGAATATTATCTCGCAGTTCCTTGATTGATTGATTGATTTCTTTTTCTTTTTTGTTAATCCTCACCTGAGGATATTTTTTCATTGATTTTTAGAGTGTGGAAGAGAGGGGGAGGACAGAGAGAGAGAAACATGGATATGAGAGAGACACATTGATTGGTTGCCTCCCACATGCACTCCACCTGCCTGGGGATCAGCCTGCAATTGAGGTACATGCCCTTGACTGGAATTGAACCCAACACCCTTCAGTCTGAAGGCTGACACTCTATCCGCTGAGCCAAACTGACTAGGGCTTGATTTATTTCTTTTTTAAAAAAATGTATTTTATTGATTTTTTTACAGAGAGGAAGGGAGAGGGATAGAGAGTCAGAAACATCGATGAGAGAGAAACATTGATCAGCTGCCTCCTGCACACTCCCTACTGGGTATGTGCCCGCAACCAAGGTACATGGCCTTGACCGAAATCGAACCTGGGACCCTTGAGTCCACAGGCCGACGCTCTATCCACTCAGCCAAACCAGTTAGGGCTTGATTTATTTCTTGATTCTCACTTCTAGTTTGATTCTTCAGTGTTTGGTGACTTTTCATTTTGGACCAATCTTGAAGCATTAACTGTCAGACTCTGTGTGACTTGTGTAAGAGTGAGTTTGTCTCACATTTTACAGAAACAGGTGTTTGCTACCAACCCTGGCTCATTTTAGTCTACATATCCAGTGTACAGTCCACCTCGTTTCTCAAACATCTCCCATCTTGAACAATTCTGTTCTCGACCAAGTTACTCATAGGAAAAAATGTCTCTGTTCAAACTAAACTTCTGATTTTGAACTGACAACCCTTTCAAGCTGATAACTCAGCCTGACAAAAAGCATCTCTCAGGCAACAAAGGAGAGAATGTTTTTATTGTGGGCAAAATCAGCTGATTAGCACAATTTTAAAACACAAGGAGGCCATCAAGGGTGCTAATGTTACTAAGGGTGTGAAAGAAGGAAAGATTACAGATAATTGAAGAGATAGAAAAACTGTTGTTGATTTGGATAAACAAAAAGCAGTCAGTGACAGAATTTCGGAGTCAGTGATATATGAACAAGCAAAGATTATGCATACTGACCTCAAGACATCCCTGTAGCACATGTTAAAAGTTGGTTTAGAGCAGCTGTGGGCAAACTACGGCCCGCGGGCCGGATCCGGCCCGTTTTGAAATGAATAAAACTAAAAAAAAAAAAAAAGACCATACCCTTTTATGTAATGATGTTTACTTTGAATTTATATTAGTTCACACAAACACTCCATCCATGCTTTTGTTCCGGCCCTCCGGTCCAGTTTAAGAACCCATTGTGGCCCTCGAGTCAAAATGTTTGCCCACCCCTGGTTTAGAGGCTAGTAGGGGGTGGTTCGATAAATTTAAGAAAATAAGTGTTTATTTATAGATTAAACAGCACATTAGACATGTGCAGTATATAAGAAAGGTTAAAACAGGGAATCATTTAGGGGTCTGGAATGGATTAATTAAATTTACATTATTTCTAATGGGAAAAAATGATTCAGTTTTCAAACAAATCGCTTCTCGAACAGCCTTCCGGAACAAATTAAGTTTGAGAACCGAGATTCCACGGTACATATTTTAGACCATACAGACATGAGTATATATACACTGAGTGGCCAGATTATTATGACCAGCCCATCAGTACTTGTTGGGCCACCTTTTGCCTTCAATACTGCGGCGATTCTTCTTGGCATTGACTCCACGAGATGATGCAAGGAATCTGACACCATGCCTGATGAATAGCACTATCCAGTTCTGTGAGATTTGATGGTTGTGGAACCAGCTGCCTGATGGCTCTTTTAACTTTGTCCCACAAATGCTCAATTGGATTGAGATCTGGTGATTGTGGGGGGCACCTAAGCAAGGTAAAGTCTCCCTCATGTTCTTGAAACCACTCCTGCACAATACCAGCACCGGGGCATGGCGCATTGTCTTGTTGAAAGAAGCCATCTCCATTGGGATACACCATCAACATGATAGGATGAACTTGTTCAGCAACAATACTTAGGTATGTTGTGCTATTCAGACGTTTATAATGATCTGGCCCTCTAGCAACTTCAGCGAGAAATTATAGCTAATTTGCCTACAAACGTCAGGTGGTCATAATAATCTGGCCACTCAGTGTATATATGTGTGTGTTTGAGAACCGAGATTCCACGGTATATATTTTAGACTATACAGACATGAGTGTGTGTGTGTGTGTGTGTGTGTGTGTGTGTGTGTGTGTGTGTATAGTGAATTTTGGCTTAGATACTTGAGAATGAGGTTTGTGGTTAAGAGTTCAAGCTAATTAAATTTGTCTGACCTCCATTCAGAGGTAAAACTGCAACAGGCAAGTACCTACACCGGCGCTGTCAGCCGGCAGTTTCTTTTAGGCACTAAGTGTCCTTTCTTTGGGTGTTCGGGCTTTGGTGGGTTTTCTTTGATCCACTCAGGTCCCAGACTTTGCCTCTTGTTCCCCCACTGAGAGCCTATTAAACCTGGTCCTCTGGTTGTTAAAGTTGGCAATCAGTCCAGGGCAAACGCCTGCTCTGGGGCTTATTTGTCCTTGTTAACTTGCAGGCTTTTGTTGTTGTTTTGAGTGGTTGAAGAACTCCTTGCCTCTCTTCTCTCCTTCAGATAAACATTGAAATGATTTTTTAAAATGTTATTCAACTGTATGAGGTATATTATGCTTGTAGGTTGTGTTACCCATTTTCATGTTCTTCAAAGTTGCTGGAAACAGAATTCAAACCTTTCATTTGCTATCAGTGATTGACCTTTGTCTATAACTTTAAATTTGTTTTCATAGGTTTTGCTTTGAGTTTGAAAATGTAAAGGAAGTGATGATGTTGATTTTCATCATGTGTCATACTTGAATTTCAAACTATTACTTCTGAAGTTATCAGAGGATTTATGATATTTAATTTGTAAGCAACCTGAGAGGTTTTGCCTACTCCAGTATTACCTTGTTTTTGTGGCTATCATGGGTGTTCCTGAGACAATGTGATGGAGGAACTTAGGTCCATATGGGTGTCGATTCAACCTGTCACCTGGACACAAATTAATACAAAGTGACTTGATTACCTGGGAGTATTTTTGAAACTATTAGAGAATTCCTGGGTCCCTTAACAAATCAACATTTTACATATTTTTGGCTTCTGAGTCTTGTTACTTGGTTGGAAATAATCTGGTTTCTAAGATTGCCTATAATTTATTAAGCATTTGTTGGATGTGAGCCTAGCAATTATGATTATCTATGTGTGCCCCTCCAGACCAAATGATGTCCTTTTCTTTAGCTGTGGCTCAGAGATGACTGTTTCAGCTACTTCACATCAAACAGCAAAAGCAGGAGTCACTATTTATTTATTTTAAAATAAATCTTTATTGTTGAAAGTATTACATATGTCCTTCCTGTCCCCACCTCTCCCTGCCCCGCCACTGCCCTTTCCCCCCTCCTCCAAGCCTTCACCATCCCCTCCAAGCCTTCACCACCCACTGTCTGTGTCCTTGGGTTATGCATGTACACATCTGAGTTCATTGGTTGATCTCTTCTCCCTCCTCCACCCTCCCTTGCCTTCCCTCTGAGGTTTGACAGTCTGTTTGATGTTTCTATGTCTCTGTGTCTATTTTTGTTCATCAGTTTATATTGGTCATTAGATTCCACATATGAGTGAGATCATGTGATACTTATCTTTCTCTGAATGGTTTATTTCACTTAGCATTATGCTCTCTAGGTCCATACATGCTGTTGCAAATGGTAAGAGTTCTTTCTTTTTTTTTTTTTTTTTACAGCTGCATAGTATTCCCTTGTGTAGATGTACCACCATTTTTTAATCCACTCATCTGCTGATGGGCACTTAGGCTGTTTCCAAATCTTAGCTATGGTGAATTGTGCTGCTATGAACATAGGGGTGCCTATGTTCTTTCTGATTGGTGTTTTTGAGTTCTTGGGATATATTCCTAGAAGTGGGATCACTGGGTCAAATGGCAGTTCCGTTTTTAATTTTTTTTTTTTTATATTTTATTGATTTTTCACAGAGAGGAAGGGAGAGGGATAGAGAGCCAGAAACATCGATGAGAGAGAAACATCGACCAGCCGCCTCCTGCACACCTCCTACCGGGGATGTGCCCGCAACCAATGTACATGCCCTTGACTGGAATCAAACCCGGGACCCTTCAGTCCGCAGGCCGACGCTCCATCCACTGAGCCAAACCGGTTTGGCTCCGTTTTTAATTTTTTGAGGAAACTCCAAACTGTTTTCCACAGTGGCTGCACCAGTCAGCATTCCCACCAGCAGTGCACAGGAGTTCCCCAGCTCAGGGCAAAGGCAGGATTTATAGATAACAGCCTGCTCTCTCCTTACCATGGATTTGATTACAAGATAAGATAAGGTGAATGTCACTTTGGAAGGTTGAGAACACAAGGAAAGAAATTCAGGACAGCTAAATTTCCTGGAAAAGAAGAGGAATAATTGTTTAGTTGTTTGGACAACTTATTGTTGTGAAAGAATAATAATCAAGAATTTCCAGAGATAAGGGAAAGAGGTGGGGTTATTATTATTATTAGGATATATTTGTATTTATTTTTACTTTTTTGATATAGCAAGCCAAGATTGCATTTCTTCCCTAGCAATACACTTAGTGTTAGCATTTTCTAGAGAAACAGGATATAGGTATAGATAGATATAGATGTAGATATAAATATAGATGATATACATTTTGAAGGAGAGAGAGAGAGATAGAGAGAGAGAGAGAGAGAGAGAGAGAGAGAGGAAATAAGAGGCTGATTGATTTTAAGCCATTGGCTCATGTGATTGAAAAGACTGGCAAGTCTGAAATCAGTAGTGAGTGCAGCGATCAGCCCTGGGTGCCAGCAGGCTGGAGATCCAGTTAAGAGTTGCTGTTGCATCTTAAGTCTGAACTCTGCAGTGCAGGCAAGCAGATGAGAAACTCAGGCACAGTGTCTGTATTATAATCTTGAGGCAGAATTGCTTTTTCTTTAGGAAAATCCTATATTTTCTCTTCTGATCTTCAACTGATGCATGAGGCCCACCTACACTATGGAGGCAATTTGCTTTACTCCAAGTCTACTCATTTAAATATGAATCACATCTAAAAAATACCTCCATTGGCAACATCTAGACAGGTGTTTGACCAGAGGACTGAGCTTGATAGCCCAGCCAACTTGACACAAAAATTAGTCATCATGAATCCTATAAAATTTTAGTGAACTGCCTGCCAATTTCATTTAACATGATTCCACTTGCTAAGGCCTCATGCCTTTTGCATCATGCTTTTGCATAACCAAATTTAGTAAACCAAATACCATGAGTGATATTCGTGAAGTTGTGCTGAGGTCCTCATCATCTTTCTTAGTCCTAGAGTATCAGTGAATCATGAAATGTTTACAAAATACCAGGTTGAGGAAGAATGTCTCAGAGTCCTTTATAGTTTTCTCTGAGCCTCTTCCTTCTTTCCCATAATTTTGTACTAATCATTATAATTAGAGGCATTGTTATATGTTTGTAGAGGGGGTAGAGACAGAAATATGGTGGAGGAATGTGGAGGGTGGGTTTTCCCTCTTCTCTGACTCCTCTCAGACCCTATTTCAATACTCAGGATTCCATAGTTCCCTAATAAAACCATTGATACCATACAGAGCAAGGGATGATGTGCAGAATTTAGTTCGATATGACATCTATTAATTTCCTGATTTAGACTTCAGCAATTTTGGGTCATGAAACATGTTTTCTCTATCTGCCTCCATCTCGGAAGTCCTAGACAGATGTGTTTCTCATATATTGTACTTCATTGATTATCATAAAGATTTGACTTCACATTTTGAAATTCTCACACTCAACAAAGAGTTCTTTTCTAAAACATTATCAACTTTGGTGGGGATGTCATTTGAATTTCAAGAGACTATAGGTGGGAATTTAACCAACTACTTCAGCATCATATAACATGAGAGTCAACTTTTCATTCTGGGATAAGAATTATTACCACACATGTTTTCCACTCGGTTAATTCTGCATTTTCTCTGAAGGTCTGTTATGGCAACCTCTCTGTATTCATTAGAGGAAACTGGTCCTCTGCAGAAAAAGAGCTCATGATACAGAGGTACAAATGAGATAACAGTTTTTTTCTCTCTCATGTGGGTAGTTCAAAGTTAGGCGTGTTTTGGGTCTAATAATACATTCTTTTCTCCTGAAGGTGAGCCAGGTACATTGGTTGGTGGGTTGTCTCTGTCATCACAGATGCATTTATTTTTCTGGTCCAAGGCAGCTAGTGGTCACCATTTTCCAGCCAGTGAGAAAAGTTCAAGAGGAAAGTTCAGGGAAGGCTGCTTATCTAAGGAAGGTAACCATAAAGTTACATGCATCACTTCACTCACATCCTATTAGATTGAACTTAGTTGTATGGCCATACCTAGTTACAAAAGAAGCTGGGAAATGTAATCGTTAGCTTGAAAATCATGTACCCAACTAAAACCCAAAGGTGGCTAAGTTGGTTGGAGCAGCATCCCATACACCAAAAGGTTGCAGGTTCAATCCCCAGTCAGGGCATGTACAGGAGGCAACCGTGAATGTATCTTCCTCACATCGAGGTTCTCTCTCTCTCTCTCTCTCTCTCTCTCTCTTTCAACAATCAATAAAAACATATCCTCTGGTGAGGATTACAAAAAAATTGAGAAAGCAGAGGAGAAGAATAAATGCCGGGTGACAATTAGTTGATTTATGCTACATTTAAACCTGTATTAAATAGTTTATTATGGATAGTTAATATTTTTAAAATTATAAACAATAGAAATACATCTGAGCTGGCCTTAAATGAAAATAAGATTTATTGCTGAAACCGGTTTTGCTCAGTGGATAGAGCGTCGGCCTGCGGACTGAAGGGTCCCAGGTTCGATTCTGGTCAAGGGCATGTACCTTAGTTGCGGGTACATCCCCAGTGGGAGATGTGCAGGAGGCAGCTGATCGATGTTTCTCTCTCATCGATGTTTCTAGCTCTCTATTTCTCTCCCTTCCTCTCTGTAAAAAATCAATAAAATATATTAAAAAAAAAAAGAAAATAGGATTTATTAAAAAGATACAGGAATTTGAGAAGGGGAATGCCTCTGGACATCCAGAAGAGACGGGCAACAGGAAGTGAACATTGTCAGGCCCTTCCTTCTGTCTGCATCTCTGCTTCTCTCTGCGTTCTGATTCTTTCTTTCTTTCTTCCTTTCTTTCTTTCTTTCTTTCTTTCTTTCTTTCTTTCTTTCTTTCTTTCTTTCTTTCCTTCCTTCCTTCCTTCCTTCCTTCCTTCCTTCCTTCCTTCCTTCCTTCCTTCCTTCCTCTCTCTCTCTCTCTCTCTCTCTCTCTCTCTCTCTCTCTCTCTTTCTCTCTTTCTTTCTTTCCTTCTTTCTTTCTTTCTTTCTTTCTTTCTTTCTTTCTTTCTTTCTTTCTTTCTTTCTTTCTTTCTTTCTTTCTTTCTTTCTTTCTTTCTTTCTTTCTTTCTTTCTTTCTTTCCCTGGCTTTCTGTGATGCTTGGGCCATGTAAGAAAAAATGTATCTACAGAGGCCTGAGTTAACCTGGGGCAATTCCAACTCCATGGAGAATTCATTTGGCTTCTCTGAATCCCAATCCAAGTTTTGGGATGAGAGAATCAGATTGGTCCCGTTAGGGTCAAGTGTCTATCTCTCTCCACTTAATTACGGCAAAGGGGTAGGGGTCTTGTAGTGTAATTGTAGCTGGTAGGGCCCAATATGTGTGGGAGTATATTCTTAAAAATAGGGAGTATTTCCTAAAATGTGTCCACAGAATTCTCAGAAATTCATCTCTTCAAATTTGACCCTTACCTTTTCTTTCCAGATCTTCCAGGTTACTGCTAAAGCAAACATTCCTAGAGACCAGCAGTATTCATAGCAAACTGTCCTTGGTTGGGAGTTGTGAAGAAAATGGAGAATTCCTTCTGAAGATTTACATCTTCTTTACCATTTATACAATCTTTTCATCACAGAAAATTGTATTTGAGGAAGAGCAGCTCTGCCAGCTGCCAGTTGGGAGCTGGCCTGACACTAGCAGCTAAGGCTGGTGTCCTCCTGCTTATCCTAAACAGCACCAGTCTAGCATGAGGTCACTCTCTGATCTTAAAAGGACGAAAGAAACAAAATCCTGTGCAAACCACAAAAGTGACCAAACAACTCTTTCTCTCTCCTGGCTAACATGAGTGACTGCTGCTTGTTTACCAATTATAGCTTGAAACTCACTGTTTTTCCTAATTCTTATAAAGTTATTGATACCCAACTACCGAGTTACCCACACTTTCTTTTTTTTAAATCTTTATTGTTGAGAGTATTACATATGTCCCCCTCTTTTCCTCTCATTGCCCCCTACTACCCAGTACCCGCCCCACCCCAGGCATTCACCATCCTATTGTCTGTGTCCGTAAGTAATGCCTATATGCATGTAAGATCTTTGCTTAATCTCTTCCCATCCCCTTACCCCCTTTCCCTCTGAGATTTGTCAGTCTGTTCCATCTTTCCATGCCTCTGATTTTATTTTATTCATCAGTTTATTCTGTTCTTTAAATTTCTTATTCATTTATTTTGATTGTTAGATTCAATTTTGATAGATATGTAATTATTGCCATTTTATTGTTCATATTTTTTATCTTTTCTTTTTCTTCTTTTTCTTTTTTTCCTTTTTTTTATTCTTTTTTAAAAAAAAATTATAATAAGTATTACAAACGGTATTAGATATGTGTCCTTCCCCCCCCCTGCCCTTGACAATCCCCTGCCCTCCCTTACCCCCCAGTGTCTTATGTCCATTAGTTATGCTTATATGCATGCATACAAGTCCTTCAGTTGATCTCTTACTCCCCTCCCTTCTGCCCCGCAACCCTCTCTGGCCTTCCCACTGCAGTTTGACAATCAGTTTGAGGCAGCTCTGCCTCTGTATCTATTATTGTTCAAAAGTTTGTAATGGTCTTTATTATCCATGAATGAGTGAGATCATGTGGTATTTTTCCTTCATTGACTGGCTTATTTCACTTAGCATAATGCTCTCCAGTTCCATCCATGCTGTTGCAAATTGTAAGAGTTCCTTCTTTTTTAAAGCAGCATAGTATTCCATCGTGTAGATGTACCACAGTTTTCTATTCCATTCATCTACTGATGGGCACTTAGGCTGTTTCCAGATCTTAGCTATGGTGAATTGTGCTGCTATGAACATCTGGGTGCATATATCCTTTCTGATTGGTGTTTCTGGTTTCTTGGGATATATTCCTAGAAGTGAGATCACAGGGTCAAATGGGAGTTCCATTTCCAGCTTTTTGAGGAAACTCCATACTGTCTTCCATAGTGGTTGCACCAGTCTGCATTCCCACCAGCAGTGCACAAGTGTTCCTTTTTCTCCACATCCTCTCCAGCACTTGTCGTTTGTTGATTTGTTGATGATAGCCATTCTGACAGGTGTGAGATGGTACCTCATTGTTGTTTTGATTTGCATCTCTCGGATGATTAGTGACTTTGAGCATGTTTTCATATGTCTCTTGGCTTTCTGGATGTCCTCTTTTAAAAGGTGTCTATTTAGATCCTTTGCCCATTTTTTGATTGGATTGTTTATCTTCTTTTTGTTAAGTTGTATGAGTTCCCTATAAATTTTGGAGATTAGGCCCTTATCAGAT
>NW_005871349.1:0-87035 GCF_000147115.1 Myotis lucifugus | reverse complement strand
GGGCTAATTTCTGGGCTCTCTATTCTATTTCACTGATCTATATGTCTGTTCTTGTGCCAGTACCAGGGAGTTTTGAGAACAGTGGCTTTGTAATACAGCTTGATATCTGGGATTGAGATCCCACCTACTTTGTTCTTTCTCAGGATTGCTGCAGCTATTTGGGGTCTTTTTTTATTCCAGATGAATTTTTGGAGAGTTCATTCTAGATCTTTGAAGTAGGCCATTGGTATTTTATTCTTCTTTTTCTTAAAGAATATCTTTCAACATTACATGTAATACTGGTTTGGTGGTGATGAATTCCTTTAGCTTTTTATTGACTGTGACGCTCTTTATCTGACCTTCCATTTTAAATGATAGCTTTTCTGGGGAGTGATCTTCGTTGTAGGTCCTTTCTGTTGATCACTTTGAGTATTTCTTGCCATTCCCTTCTTGTCTACAAAGTTTATATTGAGAAATCAGCTGCTTTTAAGATTCTCTGTTTGTCTTTAGCCCTTGGCATTTTAATTGTGCTGTGTCTTGGTGTGGGCCTTCTTTGGGTTCCTCTTGTTTGGGACTCTCTGTGCTCCCTGGACTTGTAAGTTTATTTCTTTCACCAGGTAGGAGAAGTTTTCTGTCATTATTTCTTCAAGTAGGTTTTCAATATGTTGCTTTCTCTCTTCTCTTTCTGGCACCCCCATAATGCAAATGTTGGTCCTTTTGAAGTTGTCTCAGAGGCTCTTTACACTATCTTCATATTTTTGGATTCTTTTTTTTCTTTGACATTCTCACTAAGATCCTTGAAATTTTCGCTAAGTCCATTAATTCCCTTGAAGCTTTCATTAAGTCCCTTGAAGCTCTCATTAAGATCCTTTAGTAACCTTATAACCATTGTTTTGAACTCTGTATCCAGTAGTTTGCTTGCTTCTATTTCTTTCATTTGTAACATGTTTCTTTGTCTCTGAATTTTGGCTGCTTCCCTGTTTTTGCTTCTATGTATTAGGTAGAGCTGTTATGTGTCCTGGAATTATTAGACTGGTCTTTTGTATTAGGTGTCCTGTAGGGCCCAGTGGCTCAGTCTCCCCTGTGTAGGCTGTGTGCACAGTCTTGTTGTAGTTAAGCCTTGATTGCTGTTGGTGTCACTAGGAGGAATTGACCTCCAGGACAACTGGTTGTGAGGACTAGCTGTGTCTACAATGGAAGAGATGCTGTGCAGGAGACACCCCTATGGAGTAGGGGTTGCTTCAGTGGGGTTTTGGAGATCACTAAGTCTGCCCATTGAGTGTGCCACTTGTGGATGCATAGAGTTGTAATCTATTATGGTTTGAAGCTTTCCACCAGGTGCATTGGCTCTGGGGTCTCCAGGGATGTGCAAAGTCAGTTACTGCCTGGGGCAACCCAACAGGAGCTACAGAGAGATCTGCAGATATTGTATTGGGTTAGGAAGTACCCAGGCAATGCCCAGAAGCATGGAAGGCTGGTGCTTGTGCCTGATCTTGTGCCCTTTGTTGCTAGGTTTGGGGCACGCCGATTCCCGCTGTTTCTTGTTTAAGAGATTTTAGCAAAGTATGAAGCCTGAGCCAGGCAGGACATTCATATGGAAAAGCAGCTGAAAACAGTTTAGGTGGGGCTCAGGGAATCATCAGGGCACAGCAAACAGTGTGGGCCCAGCTGATGGAAACTCAAATATGGCTTCCAGTCAGCTCTGCAATTGGGGAGGTCCCAGTACAGGAACCTGCAAGAATGCAGCCCCTGAGTTCCTGCTCCAATGTCCATTTCCTCCCGTATGTCTCAGTATTCCACCAAAGCTGCCCAGAACTGGAGCTCAGAGGAAGTGAGACCATGTAAGTTCATGCACCGCCCTTTAAGAGGAATGCATGGGACTCCAGCAGCCTCTGGTCACTGAGACACAATCTTTGCTGGTTTTTACAGCCCAAAGTTATGGAGACTTCGCTTTCCAGCTATGGGACCCTGGTTTGGGGGTCTGGTGTGGGGCTGGGACCCCTTGCTCCTCTCTGGTGGCCTCCACAGTGATGATCTCCCTCCCAATTAAAAAAACGGCACACATGGGTGTCAGACCAGCTCATCCATGCCTCCACCTCTCCTATCAGTCTCAATGTGCTTTCTTTTTTACTTCTCTAGTTGTAGTACTTTCATTCAGCCAGATTTCAGGTGGTTCTGAATGATTATTATTCTGTATTTAGTTGTAATTTTGATGTGGTTGTGGGAGGTGATGAGTATAGGCATTTACCTATGCTATCATCTTGATTCTCCACCCACACTGTCTTATAACATCTAATGTAGAGCTAAGGCTGCTTCTTTGTATCCTCCCTAAAAATCACCGAATACAATCTCAGCTCCTATAGCCAGCTCCCTGTAGCACCTTTGGACTGTTCCATAGCTCCTCATGCATATGGGTTTTCTGGCTGTGGCAACTAGTCAATTCAACTTTGTTTGACTGCACTGGTGCTTCCATAGTCCTTGGTCAATGGTACGTCTCTAAGAAATGTGATTGAAAGAAAATCAGAACCAACAAAACAAAACACTCTAAGTGTATTCTAAATTCATATGCACAGAGACACTCTGTCCCTTTAATTTTTTGTCCAGTTTTCTGAAGCATGATTTTAGACTAATGGAATTGGTTAGTTTAGAAGATGATTATTAAAGATACCTAATCTAACTTGATGAAATATCTATTATAACTAGTTGCAAGGGAAAGTTGTTACAGAAAGGCTTTTTTTTTTTTTTTTTTTTTTTTTTTTTACTTAGCTCTTGAGAATTATTAAAAATTTGAAAAAATCCCCTTGGGAGGTTATTTATTATTTGTGAGATTAGCATAATGATGAGAATACAATAGTTTGAACTGCTCCAGCTCTTTTTTACACTTTCAGATATTTAAATTTACTCAAGCAGTGTGTTTGGAAATGGCAATTAGACTTAAATTTTTACTTTTTCTGGCAACGTTGTCCCTAACTGACTGATCCTTCCTGCAAAGTCTTGAACAGTTCCTACAGCACTTACTTATTTAGGATGCATTATTAATTAACATATAACACATATACTTCTGTTTATGTACTTCTGTAATTTATTGATTGTTCTATTTCCAGAGGGTGTTGATTATGTAATTTTTTTTCAAGTCTTTTACAGGAGTTGGTACTTTATACACAATAATTATCTTATAAGTGGCTGATATCTGGGTGGTGGGGGAAATTTGGTGACAGCCCAGGAAGGACACTAGATTGAAAATGCCTTGAGGGCATAGATTATGTCACATTCAACATTATGTCTCTAGTGGATAGAATAGTGTTGGCACGTCATGGCTGCCCTGTGAAATATTTGCTGAATGACAGGAAGACTGCAATGCTATGGCTTCAAAAGTGTGGAGAGTTTGATGAAGGTCACAAAGGGTTAGGGAGAAATTGGAAATAGTTTTCACCTGACTTATCATTTTGCCTCTAAGGCTGGGTCCGTTGGCTACTGTATCCCTTTAGGCAATATATTTATAAAATAGTTATTGGCATGCATATGCTGTAAGACACTGTCACTATGTCATTGCTTTAGTTTACATTATACATATGTGCTTTTATTATTTCTTTAAATGATATAATAGCTTAAAATGATTAAAAAATTTTTCCTCAGTAGAAATTCAGCATATTCAGTTGTATCTACTACTTATTCTGTGTCCTTTCGTTTGGTGATTTCTCACCTGGTCCTTCAAAGATGCTGTCTTGGGACATAAAATATCTTCTCATGGGATGGAGTAACTAAATAGACACATTGATTGAAATGTGTTATTCATTATATAGAATATCAAAGAGAAAATGCAGGTTAAATTGGTTCTATTTTTAGGTCAAGGATGTTAAATTGTAGAATCTAAACAAAAAGTAGATTTTGGTCTTGTCTAAGCCATACTTTTCTTTCATTCATCTCATTTTTTTTAACCAAGCTTTATTTATCAGATTTTCATTTTTCTATATTCAACAACTAAACCTCTGGTCTTGGTCCTTATTGCCACAATGTTAGATTGTTCTAACAGCCAACTGATGTGTTTCCTGGCAATCCTTCATCTCTCTTGGTGAACTCTTTCACTCCTGCTTTGACGGCTTAATCTGCTGTGTCTATATGTCTAGATTAGAACATTACTTCTATTGCCTCGTGTCTCAGAATAAACACTATAATGGCTCCCCTTTGCTTTTTAAACTTGTGGACTGGTTTCTCTTGAACTTCTACAGTTCATCCTGCTGGATGTTATATCCACTTCTGTCCAGATGCCTCTGGATGCTCTGCCCAGCTGGTTTTTCTCGGTCTTCTGCTTATGTGACGATCATTTTTATATCTGTGTCCTTTCATTTGGTGATTTCTCACCTGGTCTCTCCTTTTGCCTTCCTTATTTGTCCCCAGTTCCATGAATCCTTTAAAATTTAGTTCAAGCTCCCACTCCCCTATAAACACTTCTTTTCCAGGACACCAATATAATCTTATGTGAACTATGACAGTAATTATGGCCAGGATCCCATAGTTTATCACTGCATTGTGTTCTTTCTACTTGTGGTTTTTTTATTTTTTTATGATTTGGTTAAATTTCATAACCTGTATAATAAACTAAATAAATTCAAGGCTCAATGCTTTAAACTTTTTTTGACATTGCTCCCATTCTGGGCATACTTCATAAATAATAACAATAAAATACTAGAAAGATGAAAGGTGAGCTTTAATCAAAGAAAGCACGATCAAGAAGTAGCTCTTGAATGGAAAGGGTTTGTTCAAAGGCCAGGGACCAGTTAGGAAGCCACGAGAATGCCCCATTGTTCCCACACTGTGCAGGATGGGGTGCTGGGCAGTGAATGGAGGCTGTCGACTCTGCTTAGACTTGGCCATTGTTCCTGGGAAGCCCGCTTAGCTCCAAGTAAGAGGTAATTCATCAGAAAGCTCTTGTACTTTTTATTTTTCTCTTGCTCTGGGGCAGAAACTCCTCTGCTTCACAGGCTGAACTTGTTACCTCTTGCCCTGTGCGGTAGAAACACGCTGCCTAAGTGCTTCCATTTGAGACACCTTATTGAATTGCTTTAAAGAGTAGATTCTCAGCCCTCTAGTGAAGCAATCTGCCGGAACAGCCTGAGAGTGTTATTTTCCAGTAAGAGGCAGAAGCCTCCTGTAATATGGGATCACTGGGTTTCTGGGGGGAAAAGACAGCATTTTGCAAGCCTACTTCTCTAAATGAACATCCCTGTGTTGCAATTATTATTGTATTTCACTCTGATAGCCTTTGTTACAGTGGGTTTTTTTTGTGTGAATTAGATAAGGCTCTTTGGGTGATTATTCAAGCCTTTACTTTTTTTTCTTTAATTTATTAAGGTTCAAATTATACAAGGCTCCTGCTGTTAGCAAAGTTTTCTGAACTATTTTGTGTAAATGTTATTCACACTTTGAAATCAGTACAATTAAAAGTTGTGTTAAGTGTTCTCCTTTTCAAAGCTATGAACTTTTTCTCTAAGGATTTTGAGCTTGTTTCAGGTTTTTGACTTCTTAAATGCTTTTCAGAAAAGAAGATATACACGTTCTTTAATTGCTTCTTAAACTGGCCAAGTTCTATTCTGTCTCTTAGACAAAAATCTTTAAAATGAATGCATTTCTCTGTAGATTAGTAGCTTGTTAATTTTGAGGATGAAATGAGCTCAGGAATGAAAATCATTTGATGAAGTATCTTTAAAAATTATTTGACAAGGTATCTCAGGTACTCACTCCAAATAGCAACGGTAGATGCAGATTCTAATAAGACCCCATCTGAGATCAGAGGTTCTGTATGACGTACTGGGGACATCTAGTGGACAAAAGTCAGAATAGAGCATGAACGGTACACCCAAGCTGAATTCTAACTTCCAGGTAACGGTGTGCTTTTACAAAATTGAAAAGTATTTTCTCCTGTATCAAAATCAGCATATTTTCTGTGAAGATAAAATGTCATCTACATTTTAAATATTATTTCAACTTAATGTTGACCTAACTATGAATATTATGGCCTATCTTCTTTAATTGAACTCAATACAGTTTTTGTGTGTGTGGCAGCGTCAGATTTTAATTTAATACATATTATATGTAGAGGGATATATCCATCAACCTTGGAGAGGTGGGTTTACATCGAACAGATTAATTTTGTATATAGCTAGTTATATAACCCTGGGAAAAGCTGTATGAATCTCTTTTCTTTCACATTTAAAGTATGGGAATAGACAAATGTTTTTTTCTGAAATCCTATGTGTATAATATTACTTTAATTTTATACACTATTTGACACTTTTCAAGGATTTCTCACAACTATTATCTAAATTTAATACTAGCAAAGATGTCCTGGCTATTTAGTTTAAATTTTATAAATTGATAGGAAGGTAAGGTGATTGGTGTACATAAAAAGAATCCAGAGTTATTGAGAGTCCAGTTCTAGTAGATTCCACTATTGATGTGGTACAAGCAAATTTCTTAATGTTTGTGGGAACCCAGCTAAACTGTCAACAGCTGATAACTACCAGGTAGCACCAACCATGATCATGTCCTTTACATACATCATTTATGTATGTATGTATGTATGTATGTATGTATGTATAAATACTCACCTGAGGATATTTTTCCATTGATTTTTAGAGAGTGTGGAAGAGAGAGGGAAAGACAGAGAGAAACATTGATGTGAGAGAAAAATATTGTCTGGTTGCCTCCTGCATGTGCCCCGACCGTGGCCCGGACCTGGGAGGAGCCTGTAACGGAGCTACATGTCCTCAGCCAGAATCGAACCAGGGACTCTTCAGTCAGCAGGCTCGATGCTCTATCATCTGAGCCAGACCGGTTAGGGCACATACATCATTTTAAATCATCTCAATAAACTTGCAGGAAAGGTAGTTAAACCCAATTTATAGTTGTAAAAGTTAAGAGTGGAAGAAGTGAAAGAACTTGCTCAAGTTCCCCAGAGGGTTTGTGACCAGGCCTACGTTCCCTTGTAGGTCTCTGACTGTCACACATGCTGAAAAGCATCCCTTGAGCGAGTGGGTTGGTGTTCCAAAGTCTCAAACTTGACCTGGTAAGCATAAAGAAACAGAAAACATAAATACAACTTAGAGTAGAATATCTCAGAAAATTTCTTAAAAATTTATTTTGAAAGACAAATTAAAACAACTTGGTGAGTCTTTTATCTTGGGGAAAAAATCATCAAGAAAATGTATGAAAGTTGCTGGTCACTATGAGATCTATGTTTATGAAGAAATAGTGTTTAAGATATGTCAGAGATGCAATAGGACATGTACGTAAGTTTTAGTATTAAATTAGCCAAAGAAAAATTTATGGAAGAAACAATTTTAAATAGCAAAATTGATTAAATTTGAAGAAATATTACATGAAATGAACAATTTTTACACACTTCAATTTGCCACTACCATTGAAATGGATAATGTAAAGAAAAGTATTCGTTAAGGATCTATTTGGAATAAAGAGAAGGGTCAATTAACTACATGTGGTGAATTAAAAGTTCACATAATTTATTTTGATAACATATTGATTAATTTAATTTTAGCTGAAAAATATTTATAAATGTCACTAAAATTAAATATTGATTATATCATTAGAAACAATTCCTTTTTAGTATTTAACTTATTTTCATATAAATGTTTAGTTTTATAAATAAATTGAGAAACTATTTGGATGAATTGCATCCTATATAATAAAAGCCTAATATGCAAATCGAACAAACGGCTGAACGACCAGTGGAACGACTTGTCACTATGATGTGCACTGACCACCAGGGGGCAGACACTCAATGCAGGGGCTGCCCCCAGCCCGCAGGCCCCAGGCCAGCCAAGGCAGGTGCCAGCAAGGCTCCTCCCCCACCCCAATTGCCCTTCTGGTCACCCTACAGAGGGAGTCGACCAGTGGTGGGGGGTGGGGCCAGCTGGCGAGTGGGCGATGGCAGGGGGCGGGGCTGGCAAGCAGATGGGAGGCAGGGTCAGCAAGCAGTTGGCACCAGGCCAGCCAAGGCAGATCGCCCCACCTGTCACCCCACAGATTGGCCCTGATCGCTGGCCAGGCCTAGGGACCTTACCCGTGTATGAATTTCATGCACCGGGCCTCTAGTATTTATATAAAACAGTACTCAAGGATCAATTTATTTTTGAAAACTTGAAGCCAATGAGTTAATATTTAAAGTATCTTAATATTAATATTCAAATTTCTATAAAGTTTGAATACATGATTCATTTGTGGAAAGTGTTTACATTATTATCTTTGACCTACTTAAGAGAAATCCAGTGCATTCAGTAACTACATTTGGACAGAATAAATCTTTCATGGTAAAGATAGAATCCATTTGTTAGTATGTAATTGTAGATTTATCCTCATCTAGATCGCAAACCCTAGACATATGTTGTGATACTTACAGCTTTACCACTGGCTTGATGAAATTTTACTCAGTTGTTAGTATATGCTCATATTTGAGTTTATATACATTTTAAAGCAATGTTTTGATTATTAAATTATTTGGACTTATTTTCATTAACAAAATTCAAAATACTGCTTAAAATTGTCACCCTGGCCCTAACTGGTTTGGCTCAGTGGCTAGAGCATCGGCCTGCAGACTCAAGGGTCCCAGGTTCGATTCCGGTCAAGGGCATGTACCTTGGTTGCGGGCACATACCCAGTAGGGAGTGTGCAGGAGGCAGCTGATCGATGTTTCTCTCTCATTGATGTTTCTAACTTTCTATCCCTCTCCCTTTCTCTCTGTAAAAAATCAATAAAATATATTTAAAAAAATACTTAAAAAAATTGTCACCCTGTCATTTTTTTTCCTTGAGTAAATTGAATGCACGTCTTGAAACTGAATTCCTATACAATGCATACAATAATCTTAACACCTTCTTGGTAACATAGAGAAACATATAGAAAGGATTGATGTAATTGAATCAAAGAAAGTGCAGGGATATGCAAAATAAATGTCACATGCATACTAATAAGCTTTAAGTAAGGAAGGCTTTCTTATATTCACTGTGAGGGACGAATCAGTCTTTGCAGGGAACCCTGAAAACGAATTTCCTAAAGCGTTATTTTTGTTCCCATTAATTTTAGTGATCATGGACATTATAACAAGGTAGTAACTAAATAAACATTATTTTAGCTTAACTGGATTGAGAATTAGAAGTGTAAATTCTCCTTGCGCTATATCTATCGGCCCTCATCTCTGTTTTTATGGTAATACTCTTTTATTGGTTAAGCCTATGAAGAAAAAACACTGAAGATTTTTAACTAGCCGCTTTGCAGGGGGCAGAAAGGAGCAAAGAAGATTTAGTGGTGAAGAGAGCAAATAAATAGGTGCTTCAAGATTAAAAAGAGGGTAGAAGTGCATGCTGAGCGGTTGAAAGACCTCTGTGTGTTTAAAGGAAAATATTGTTTGGTGCTTTCACCAGTGCATGATCAAAATAAGAGGTACAAATTAGTCCGCGGCTGCTGAAGCTACAAAACACCATGCAGAGCGCTGTCTTTGGGAACGTTTTAATGAGGAGAAGAGGTCATCAGACTGTGACATTGCTTTTCAGAATTCTTCAAGAACAACACAGACTTCCTGTTCCAAATGTGGTGGAGAATAAAACAACCTTAGTAGTAATCGTACAACTTTTGAACCATGTTCCTTGGAAATGCTCTACCGTGCTCATTTTGTGGCTTTAGTTAGCCATCTCAAAGGAAACGCTTCCGTATTTTCCATGTGCCCTTATTTCAAAAGTGCAGTGAAACGGTGGAGCTTTAACATGGATTATATTTATAAAATAAAGTTTTATTCAGGCTTCTAAGAGATTTTAATGTTTTCATTGCTCCAGGTGAAACGGTACGCGGTGGTTCTGTTCATTAACATTTAGCATCAGTGCAAAAAAAAAAAAAATCAAGGATTACCACATGCAGCATAAAAGGAGGGATAGTATGACTTTGAAATGAAATTCACGACAATCTCAGTTTTGCCACATTTCAAAACGTGATTTTAAAATGTATAAGTTGTTACTGACATTCTAGGTCAAGTATTCATAGCTTAAAATCAGTCTCACGGAGACTGGCGTTATTCAAATGTGCAGCGTATTTGAGCCGAAGCTGAGGAGGTTTTCCTGACACTTAATAAATACGACATTTATTTTGGTTTCAAAGATCAGTATGGTAACATTATTTAATACTTCAAGTGTAGCTTGGTGCATTTTTGCCACTCCACCATGAAACTACAACGTAGCTTTTGTTTTCCATTAACATGCCCACGTTTGTAAGCTGTGTATAGACAGAGAAAATATTATGTCCACATATTTGATATAATGTCCATATATCAAAAATAAAAGACAAAAAAACAGCACTTGTAATTTTTCATAAGGTTCACAAGCTTATTAATCTCAAAGTTTTCTTATATTTTTTTCTTCCAAATAAGGGATCCACAAATAATCATATTTTCCTCTTGATGTATAAAATTAATTGTCCACAGCATGAAAATAATGTCAGAGACCAAAAAAGAGAAGAGTTTGAGCTGGAGTTGAGGTGGGAGATAGGCCATTTCTGAACATAGTAATATTTTTAATTAACTTGGAAATAAGAGGTGATTCAATTTGTGTACAATTAATTGATTTAGAAGGAGCATTTTTATTCCATGTTATCTTTTTTTTTAGCACAGAACAGAAATCAAGCACACACTCCCTGCTTCCTGCGTACTAAATGATAACAGCTGTCATTCTGGTTTTACAGCTTTTACAACTACACAATCAAAAAGTGCCTGAACTTACAGAGATCACTTACTCGATTCAGTCTATTATATTGACTTTATTTTTTTTTAATGTATGAAGATTTTGTTGTTAAACCAGACACATCTAAGTTGACATCCTTAGCATGTAGAATTTTCTACAAGGACCTAACAAGGTGTTATTTTTAGCTTAAGCTTTTAGTCTGGTGTGTCTACCTGCTATCGTTGGCTTAGTCTGCAGGCTTCTCCTGTCAGTGATTATACAATAGGATTTGTGTCAATCTATTTTTTTTCTGTTGTTATTTTGCGTTATTATCTTTTAGGGCCTAATCTCTTTTACCTGCTCTCTAAATTCAACAGTATTCTATTTGATAAACATTGTTATTAAATCTTAAAGATGTCTTAGGCATCTAAGAAGCTGCTATTCATGAGGTTTTAGTTAATGGGTTAACCCTAAAAAATAAAACAAGGAAATGAGAAACAAATAAAAGCAAAACTTTAAATGTTCTTGTAATTATTTCAAAGTATAATTCAGTCAGAATATAAAATAATGAATTTTGGCGGAAATCAACAGGATTGGCATGAAAAATCTTTAATTGAAATAATTAAATTATGTTATATTTTCTGGAAAACATTAGCAAAGGAAATTTTCTAATTAAGGAAGAAATTATTTTTTATTTGCTAAATAAATGTCTGTACTTTTTGTAACCAGGAATTTAAACATAAAACATTGTAATTTAAAGAAAAATTAAATAACTATTTGTCAAAATATAAATCACTATGTAATTTTTGAAAACTGACAAAATCTTAAAATATTTTAAGCACCTAAAAATTTATAATAGCTTTTATTGCATACATTTATTTATCTTAAAGAGAAATAATGGATTTATTCATCCCCTAATCTAGGAGAAATCTATTTTGAAGAAAAATTTAAAAGTAAATGGGCAAAGTCTGAAATTGGCATTGTGCTGGAAAAAGAAAAAACAGCAAGTGAGATGAAAGATGAATATAAATGTGATTTACAATTGGTACATATTACAGTAAAACCTCTGTGTAACAGACTAATTCAGATGAGAGGAGGGGTTACTGTGAAAGCCAAAGTCTGTTATGCAATAAAGTAGGTTTTCTGAATGCATATGTTACAAAATGGACAAATTAGTTAATTTACCTGTTTTTACTTATGTAGACAAGTTTGTGTAATTAAAATTAAGTATGGCCCTAACTGGTTTGGCTCAGTGGATAGAGCATCGGCCTGCGGACTGAAACATCCCAGGTTCGATTCCAGTCAAGGGCATGTACCTTGGTTGCAGGCACACCCCCAGTAGGGGGTGTGCAGGAGGCAGCTGATCGACGTTTCTCTCATTGATGTTTCTAACTCTCTATCCCTCTCCCTTCCTCTCTGTAAAAAAATCAATAAAATATATTTAAAAATAAATAAAATTAAGTATGTATGAAAAGTTTAATTTCACAGAAGAGTTTTCTAGATGTATTACTGTAATTTTGAATTTATACTGAATAGGTCTAGTAAATGCCTGCAGTCACCACGAGTAAACAAATGCACACGCTGGGGCCTGGGGCAGTGCACTTGGGAACATCCACCTGCACACAGTGAAACTGCAGCAGAAAGTCATGCCATGCGACAACAGGACCAATTACTCCGAGTGATGCAGTGTGATCACGTGCTAATCATTAGCCAAACATTGTTTACAAGTGGTGACTCTTGTATTAAACAATAGACTATACTTATAGATGTGTAATATTTATGTTGGCAAAATTACTACAGTGTTTTTTCCAACACATGGTCTATTTGCTAAAATTTGTTAAAAATAACAGTGAATGAATAAAAAAAATAACCTGTTAATTTAATTATAAGCAAATCTTGGTTAAAAGCATTTTTAAGTTAACAGGGTGTTAATTTCCACAAATGACATATGGACCAGAAATTTTGTCTGTTAAATTCAGTCTATTAAATCAAGGTCCACAAAATTGAGGGCTAACTGTATATTGGTTAAATTTTTATATAAGTATTTATCATATAAACATTTACAAGAACATTTAAGGATATTTTGCCATTTAAAAATATATCTTTATTGTTGAAAATATTATAGATGTCCACTTTTTTTCCCTCATTGATCCCTTCCACCCCGAACCTGCTCCCACCCTAGGCCTTCACTGAACTATTGTCTGTGTTCATGAGTTGTGCATATCCTATATAATAAAAGCCCAGCGACCAAATGGTAGAACGACCAGAACGACTGGTCGACCAGTTGCTATGATGCCCACTGACCACCAGGGGACAGACACTCAATGCAGGAGCTGCCCCCTGGTGGTCAGTGCGCTCCCACAGTGGGAGCACCAGCTGCTCCCAAGCAGGAGCAGCCGCTCAGAGGGTGGGTCCACAGCCGCTCAGCTGACTGGAATGAGCAGCACTCCCACAGCGGGCAGATCCCCGCAGGCCATGCCCCGACCAGTGCATGAATCCTGTGCACTGGGCCTCTAGTATGCATATAAGTTCTTTGGTCAATCTCTTCCTGCCCCTTTCCCTCTGAGATTCAACAGTCTGTTCCATGCTTCTAGGTCTCTGGATCTATTTCCATTATTTTATTTTGTTCTTTAGATTCCACATATAAATGAGATCATATGATACTTATCTTTCTTTAGCTGGCTTATTTTGCTTAGCATAATGCTCTCCAGGTCCCTCCATGCTGTCTCAAAAGATCATTCTTTTTTATAGCAGCATAGTATTCCATTGTGTAAATGTACCACATCTTTTTTATCCACTCATCTGCTGATGGGCACTTGGGCTGTTTTCAAATCTTAGCTATTTTAAATAGCACTGCTATGAACATAGGGGTGCATATATTCTTTCTGATGGGTGTTTCAAGATTCTTAAGATCTAGAAGTGGGATCACTGGGTCAAATGGCAGTTCCATTTTTAATTTTTTGAGGAAACTCCATACTGTTTTTCACAGTGGCCGCACCAGTCTGAAGTATATTTTCCTATTTTAAAAAAGAACTCTCACTTTTTTCCAGCTATAGTTTGTTTAAGTGTTGATTAAATGCTAATCAAGAATGTTCCTTGATCCACAGGGATTCTATAAGACCCTTTCACAAGGCCCACAATGTCAAAATTATTTTAATATTAATTTTATAATGTTATTTACCATTTTCACAGTTTTCATATTTCCATTGATGGTGCAAACAAAATGGTGAATATTTTTGCTGGTGTCTTTTCATGAATCAAAGCAGGTTACAAACTGCTAATAGTAACTGTGTTCTTCACTGCCATGTACTTATGGTTAAAGAAAAAAAGTCAGTTTTATTTAAGAATGCTCTTGATGAGGCAGTAAAAATTAGTAACTTTATTAAATCTTGACCGTTGAGCAAATTCAGATTTTTGTGAGCTGTAGTTAATTGGTGATATTCCAAGCAACTCCTGAATATGGAGCATTAATCTTTTGTGCATTTATATTTTTTTTTATTCAGCATACACCTAAATAGCTAAGTACTTTATTGATGCTAAATCAAAGAAGCAGCTATTTGTTTTAATATTTAAGAAGACATTGAGCAATGGTATTTTTGAATATTATGGGTGAATAATACTAAAGGATACAGCTCATGGTTGTTGAACAATTTTCCATGAGTAATTTTGATTATGTACTTTTTGGGGGGGAGGGGGGAACTCATGAGTCAACTTTAGTCAGTAACACCTAAAAATGAAGCTGCCGGCTGCTCTGTAATACATCTCTTCATTGGCTGTGCATGTGATGATGGAACATCATCTGGGTATAGATAGAACAGCACTACTTTCTGATTTAAAAATCAACCGTTCTGACCTCTTCATCCAATGTTCTCCACAGACTTTGGGGGCATAAAGTGAAGTATGATTTAGTGTGATGACAGGCAAAAGTAAAACTTCAAAGGAAAATTTTAGGTGTGCAAAAATGGCAACAATGATTAAGTACCTGGGTTCAACCATTTATTGTGCCTTGTAGAGAAAGGTCTTCTCAAACCACTTTGTGTTTAATACGTGTTAACATTTCAAGGGTACTAAATGCTGTAATCATCACTTGCAAGGGGTACTTCCAGGGCAGAGGCTCATCTTAATTTTATCATTGCTTGGCAAACTCTTATATGGAGTGGAGTTAATATAAAACACACAGAAAGTTCTTGAGGAAATAATTTTTTTCAAGTACTCTTATGCTCTCTTAGGAAAATATGTTTAAATATAAACACTAAACATTGCTAATTAAAATCATTTTTTTCTATTTACTTTTGAGAACTTTTTCTATGAGGCAGTATTTCATCTGCAATTAGTAAAAGTGATATGATTGCACTTATTTTTGCAATAGCTATAAGGCTAGTAGATTAGTAAATGAGGAATCTGTTCTAGATATATATTTTATGATATTTTTGTGAGCAAAGTAAAGATGTATATTCTGGATGATGATATTGTTAATTAATTTTAACTGATTAATAGGTCAGTCTTTTTTTTTAAATTGGTTTCAGAGAGGGAGAAGGAGAGAGAGATAGACACATCAATGATGAGAGAAAATCATTGTTCGGCTGCCTCCTGCAGACCTCACACTGGGGATCGAGCCCGCAACCTGGGCATGTATCCTGACTGGCAATCAAACCATGACCTCCTGGTTTGTAGGTCGATACTCAACCACTGAGCTACACCAGCTAGCCTAATAGGTCAATCTTAATTAATGAGTCCATATTACCCTAGAAGGAAGTCTGTAGTGGCTGATATTTGTGCTCTATACTGATTTCCATCCTGTCCAATATATTTATTAATTATTTACATGATAGTTTAGATAACTTATTGTTGACATATTGACCCAATTTATACATGGTATGAAAACATAGCCATCTGTTTACCATCAATATTTTATATTTAACTAAAAGCGAGGTGCACAAAATTCATGCATGAGAGGGGGTGTCCCTCAGCCCGGCCTGCACCCTCTCCAATCTGGGACATCCCTCTCACAATTCGGGACTGCTGGCTCCTAACCACTTGCCTGCCTGCCTGCCTGATCGCCCCTAAATGCCTCTGCCCGCTGGCCTGATTGTCCCCTAAGCACTCCCCTGCTGGCCTGATCGCCCCCAACTGCCCTCCCCTGCTGTCCTGATCGCCCCTAACTGCCCTCCTCTGCTGGCCTGATTGCTCCTAACCACCTCTGCCTCGGCCCCCACAACCGTGGCTTTGTCCGGAAGGAAGTCAGAGGTCTGGAAGATGTCCGGTTGACCCGGTCTAATTAGCATATTACCTTTTTATTAGTATAGATAATTATTTATAAATAATATTATTTTCAAAAACTTGTTGCATATAAGCAATACTATAAATGAGATTATGTGTCTTAATGTGGTGGGTACAATTGTATAGCAATAAACATTAATGTAAATTCTGTTAAAGTAAAAGGAAAATTAATCATATGATCATGTCATAAAGTTAACATAGTGTGCATACTACATTTTTGGGAAAGTTTGATCTTGGCAAAGGGAATGCAAATGAAGGGTACATCTTTGGGAAGTACTAATGTACAGAGACAGCAGGGCTAGCGACACAGGTTAGATCCAAACACTTTTACAAATGGTAAGTTGATCTACCTGTGGTACATAGGTGGCGCTGTCCATTAGTTGGTTAAAAATATGGCCTTAGGGAGTCAGAGTTGTCACTGGTGTGAAACTTATATTATGCAATGTATTTGGCTTCATTTGATCGTCACCACAAACCTGTGACCCAGTTACCATTCTCATTCACTCATTGATTTATGAACAAATATTTATTAAGTGTCTGCATCTGCCAATAATTGTTTTAAATGCTGGGAGGCAACAATTACCAAATTGTGCAAAATTGCCTGCCTTATTGAAACATATTATAGAATGAGAAAAGAAAAGCAGTTTAAAGAAAGATTACGCTAAGCTTGTAAGTGGTAGAGTCCAAATTTAAACCAAGATTTTGTTATTTTTAAATCTCAATTATTTGATTTTCTTTCTTTTCTAAATAAGAATCAGTACAAATCAACCGAGAGAGAGAGAGAGAGAGAGAGAGAGAGAGAGAGAGAGAGAATTACCTAATCATGACTGTTCAAGCATTTTGTGGAAATCCTTTTTGTATACTAGTAAAATATAACTTCTAAGGCCCCATTCAACATAGAAACAACAGACATTTATGATTTCATTCTGGAATTTAAATATATTATTGCTTCTGCATTACTTTCAAATTTGTGAGATTTTAAAAATATAGATTATACACTTTTCAGAACAAGAATTTTTTTTATAATCCTTCTGCTTTTATTGTCTAGAAGTTTGATAAAATCTCTATTAACTAATGTTTCCTGTCCTAATCTCCTGTCTTTGAGTGCTTATTGCTTTTTAATTTCTCTCACATCATTTGATATCTTAGAGAGGAATATAAATAATAATGTGTGATCTTTTGGAATGGTTATCTGAAAATTAACACATTTTTTTAAATATATTTTTATTGATTTCAGAGAAGAAGGGAGGAGAGAGAGATAGAAACATCAATGAGGAGAGAGAATCATTGATCGGAAGCCGGGCCCACAACCCAGGCATGTGCCCTTGGCCAGAATCAAACCCGGGACCCTTTAGTCCGCAGGCCGATGCTCTATCCACTGTGCCAAACCGGCTAGGGCAATTAACACATTTTTTAAACTCAGAATTCTGAACTATGGTTCCTTACTAGTCTCTTTCTTTGAACTTAACCAAACCTTAATTGTGTAATTTTTAATTTTTTGTTTGGTTATCACATTGTCATTTTCATTTCCTTCTAACTGCATTGCTTAGATATTTGTCATGCTGTATTGGCAACTGTGAAAAAGACAGATTAGTGTCAGCTTTCATGGAACTCATAGTCTAGCTAATGGATGGATAAGAAAACAAACCATTAGCACTTTGTGTTAAGGGCAATCTTAATGAAATTATAGGAAACTTATAAGATAGCAACACAACTAACCTACACTTAGTTAGAGGAAATTTCTTATAGATAGGCTTCAAATTTGCAAGTGAGCAGAAAGGAGTTGGCCGAGCAAGTGTTTTGTTTTTCTTTTTTGTGTGTATGTGTATGTGTGCGTGCGCATGCACATGTGCATGTGTGTGTTCTTACTGGGAACCACAAAGGTAACAAGAAAAACAACCTACAAAGAAAGTTTTGTTCTAGACCTTGTTCTTTTACCACTTTATTCGTGAGACTTGGGAATCAATTATATTATCTTTAATACACAAATGACATTTAGTCTTCTCTATATGCTATATTAATCTTAATCAGAGGCAACATATGATAAATTAAATATCAATCTGTGCTTATTTCCTTTATATCTCTCAGTAACAACTCTTCCTATACATTACTTATCCATATCATGCTATGGCTTATCTATGTTGCCTTCCTTAGCCCAGGGACACCCACATACTGCTCTTATATTCTTCACCCACTTGCCTTTAAGTATTTTTTTCAAGTAACTTTTTTTATTAAAACCTAAATGAATATTTGTATAGTCCTTGGGTTTGTGAGGCTTTTCTAAATAAGACCAAAGTGAGAAAACACAAGAAAAGATCTTTAGATGAACTACTAGAAAAGAGGTAACTCAAAGGATATAACTTTTATGAAGCATATACTGAGCATGCTCTGAATTAAAGTGCAAAATGGTCAATAAGAAAAGAATGAGTACCTTAAAAGTGAGAATTAGAATAACTGAAGACTTCTCATCAGCAACAATAGAGGCCAGAAAATAATGAAGTAGCAGAGATAAAATAATTATCTAAAATTTTTTGCCTAGCTAAACTATTACTCTAGGGTTAGAGCAAAATAAATCTACTTTTAGAAATAGAATTACTAAAACTTATTTATCAAGAAGAAGATTGGTGCCAAAGGGAATGTATGTTTTACAAGAAACAATGATGAGCACACAAATCATAAAATATGTGATTACATATATGACTACTGGCTGTATAAAATAATTTTTATTCTTATGAATCAAAGCTACTAAAACCATACTTCAGTACTACTCAAAGAATGATCATCAGATTAGTGATTGATTGTACATGAACTATTTCTTATTGATCTGCAGTAAGTATAGAAATTAAGAGCAATTGCTTGAAATGTTTTTTTAGACACTTGAATTTGCCTCAACATTATTGATTGGGAAGATTAACCTCACCTACTAAAATAAGTGATTACTATATTGCATAAAAATCAAAGTCCAAATATGCATTGTTTTCAAGAGCTCCATCTAAAACAAAGTTACTCAGAAAAGATAGTAAAATAAAAAAAAAATAACTCAGGAATCTACATAAAGAAATCTAATAACAATATTTATTTAATAGGAATATTTAAATTCATTAAAACTGTCTATCTGAACTGTCCTGAACTCCTAAAATTACTATTTCTCTGCACAGAAACACTTCCTTTTTGCCCCGCCCCTCCCTCCCCGCAAACCCCCGTAATTCTTTCATGAGTCCTCCATTCTCTTACTCCACTCTAGACTGGCTGTTGATGTGCAGACCCAGGGCATAGTAGTCCTTTAGGTATCCTCTGTTCTCTCCTCTGTTGGAGCCCCACTGTTTATGTTTTGAATCCCACTTTCCTCCTTTTTTTATTTACTCTCATAGCTGATCAAAGTGCATTATTCAGTAGTAAAGCAGAAGAGTATGCAAGAAAAATAAATAGGTTAGTAAAGAATTCTAGACCAAAAGTTATTTTCCCTCAGATTCTGAAAGCCTATTTCCATTTTGTTTTAGCTCCCTGAGTTACTGACAGAAATTCCATCTGGAGTTCTGATCCTATGTTCCCTTTTTCTCACTAACATTTCTTGATACTGTGACATGTCATTCCTTTAGCTAGGAGCTTGACGACTTTTATATCTGTAAATTTTTGAGCTTCAATTTTAGAAAATTTAATTTATTAATTTGTTAATTCTTTAATTATATGATTACCTCCTTTTTTCTTTCTGGAACTCTCAGTAGTTTACTTCATGTGATATTTCCTATTTTTTTTCTCTCCTAGTCTATCACTTTTTAATTTCTGCATTTTGGGATAGTCCCTTATATTTATTTATTAAAGTAGTTAAAACATTTTTTAGTGGATCCTGATTTTTATTTCATAGAATATATTCTCTTATCATTGTCTCTATTAACTTCAAGTTTTATTATTTTTTCTTTTACCCCATACACATGGTTTCATTTCCTCTAAATTTCTTGGTATGTCATCTTATTGGACAATTTTTTGTACTCTTTAATTTATTTTTTCTAAAGTATATCTCTCTCACCTCCTACCATCTTGGAAGTGGACTATGTGGAGGGTGGGGACATGTGAGCTAACTGCTCATATTTATATGCTCATATTACCCTTCATATTTAATCTAGTCGAACGAGTCACACTTTTATCTTTATAGGCTCCCTTGGAATTGTCTCTTTCATTTTGTGCTGGTAACTACTGTACATGCTATCAACTTTACTTCTTATCGAAACTGATTTGTTATAGCCTCTGAATGGATTCCCCATGCCTCCATATTCAAGACCGTTGATTAAAATTGCCCTAAAATACAACTGTCACTCAGCTGCTCAAAAATGTTAATGACTGCTTGTTTACTAGATTAAAGCCAAATTTTTCAGTCTGAAATTGAGTGTCTTCCAGAGTTCCAACCCAGACTTCTAACATAATGTCCCATTGTCTCATGTAACATTTTCTATACATCCCAGTAAAAGAAAGGACTATTCCATACCCATCCTAATATGCCTTTGCACATGATGAAATTTCTCTGCCTTGCATGTTTTCTCTAATATACCTTCACCCTGCACATTTAAGCCTTACCTGTACTTTAAGATGGAGCACAAATTCCCACTTTTCTGTCAAGAAGTCTCTTGTCCCTATTTAAGGGACCTACCTGCCTTACACTTCTTATTAGCACACTATTTTCCAGGGTCATTTGAGTAATCAATTCACTTTATATTCCCAAAATACCTAACGTAGCATCTTGCCAATTGTGGGCCTTTAATATTTGTGGAGCAGTGAAAATGTGTATTATCTGTATAATATGTGGTATACTTAAAAATTTCCATGGAGCCCTGGCCTGTGTTTCTCAGTGGTTAGAGTGTCGACCTGCATACCGAAGGGTTGTGGGTTCGATTCCCAGTCAAGATCACATACCTGGATTGCAGGTTCGAGTCTCAGCCCCCATCAGGGTAAGTACAGGCATTTATCAGACCATCAAACCTCAGAGGGAAGGTAGGGGAGGGTGGGGGTAAGGGGAAAAGATCAACCAAAGGACTTGTATGCATGCATATAAGCCCAACCAATGGACACACACACCAGGGGAGTGAGGGCATGAGTGGGGTGGGGGGGGGGAGGGGGGTACAGGGATACATATGTTATGCTTTAATCAATAAAGAAAATTTAAAAAATGGCAAAAAATAAAATAAAGGAGGCAACCAACTGATGTGTCTCTCTCACATTGATGTTTCTCTCTCTCTCTCTCTCTCTCTCTCTCTCTCTCTCTCTCTCTCTCCCCATTCCACTCTCCTTAAAAAAATCAATAGAAAAAATATCCTCAGGTGAAGCTTAACAAAAACAAGTTACCATGGAATAATTTGCTATTAAATATATGCATGCCTCATCCCAGTAAGATACTTGAGGACAGGGACACTGGCATTTAGATATTATTTTCCCTCTACAGTATCTTGAACAATGCCTTGAATTTGATCACATTTTTTGTGTGGTAAAATAGTAATATATATAGTATATAAGCAACTGTCTTACTATGGTGTCTTTAAAAATACCAGTTTGAGGAATTGGGGGAGAAATTTACATAAGAGAAGCATATTTTTTCCCCCTTTCTCTCCTCAAGATAGAATCATCTGCTTCCCCTTAAAATAGTCTAATTATTTTACTGGAGGTCTAGTTATAAAACTACTTGCCGTTGCACTAGAAATAGAATTCTGGTGTTGCTTAATGAGATTATTCAAGTTCACATTACTTATTCTGCAGACTTCCTTCATCTGAGTAGATTGTTTAATATTTTATTTGTTGTATTATTCACATTTTGGGGGTAAAATATTTCCATTCGCATTCGAAGTTGGTTGACTTGTAAGTCAGAGTTTGAGTGCAGAGAACTTTCTCTTGGTCCTGTTATTTCCAAGTGTGCAGCCACCGAACCTGTCTGCAGTTCACATCCCTGCAATGAGGTTTCTGCGGCTGCTGGAGAAGTAAGACTTTGTCCTACCTTAGAATGCAATTTAACATTTCCTTACCTGCTTAATATTCCCCCTCTTTTTTTTCCCTGAGAAGTGAGCTTCTCTCACTGTCTGCACCCACAGTAACTATATTCCACTGCAAAAATTAATGATTAAATTCCATTATATATTTTGGAATATGTTTAAATGTATCCTGTCACTTTGGGGGATACTTTTTTTATTGTATATTTTATTATCTTTGTTGTGAAAGTATTACAGACATTCCCCCCCCCCCTCATTGACCCTCTCCTCCCCACTCCTGCCCCTTCCCCAGGCCTATATTTGTTACTGCTATTTTACATGATAAAGGTAGATATAATTAATCTTTTTCCATTCATAGAATATAATTCCAACAAGCTTTCCCTACTTGTACTCTCCCTCGTCTTTCCCTGCACCCCTTACCAGACCATTAAAAGCACTTTAATTACAAGAGTCTTCTCTTATCCCTTCCTAAATCAGTCATTTATCTATTGAACTCTCATGTTATGTTTAATGCCATGCTGAGATTTGTGGGAAACACAGATCTATTCAAACCATGGAACTTCTTTGCTGACATAATACTTATAAAAACCATCAGAAAGTGGCTAAATATTAAACTTGGTGGTAATTACCATGAAGGTAAATAGTTAGGGAAGAAAGCAGTGAGCTTGTCAGGAGCAGGAGAGGAGAACTGGCGGAAAAGGTAGAATTTGAGCTGGGTCGGAATGCTCAGAGCTGGGCACAAAGGCTGTCTGTGTTTGAGACTTGGGTGTGCTGAAGCAACAGTGAGGACAATAGCCTAATGGGCAGGCCATGAGAGTGCTAAGCGGACCCCTGGGCAAGGTAGGAAAGGCCAGGATGATTGAAGGTGACCACAGGATCCACTTAAGCATTCAAGCTTTTAATAGGGTGGTATGCCAACAGGTGCATCTCAGAGGGGCTTATGGTATATAATAAAAGAAGAGAAACTGAAAGTGTGACAAAGTGGACAGTTAATGGTATAGATTAAATTAACAGTAATTGCAAATAAATGCTTCTGAGACCATTTAGAATTATAAACTAGGAGAAACCAAGTGCGCAGTGAAAGCAAAGTGGGCGGTTGGAATCCGAGGGACAAAAGGAGAAGCATCAATGTTTCCTTACATTCTTGGAACAAACCGGTACTTTTGAGTGTCGGTGCACTTTGTTCAAGTGCAATAATCTTGCTGGGGCCACTAGGTGGTGGTCTTTGTTAATTGGTAGCTTGTGCTTCTTTAGATAGGAGTTCAATTTCGAGAAAACTCATGTGTTTGTTTCATACAAGTCCTGATACATAACATTTATGCGTATGGATACACATTCATAGGTGTTTCCTCTTCTCCTTTATTCTCCTTGGTCTGTGCTCTCCAGGGAGATAAGGAAGATGGGAAGAAAATAAATATTTAGATCTTAGCCATCACACATTTGGCCTGACCACTATTTCTTGGCATTTCCAATCTCTGTCCCTGCCTGAGGGGAGTGTGAGACAGGAAAAGGCACCCTCTATTTTTCTGGCCTTCATGGTATCATCTCCTAGGGCAGTGGTCGGCAAACCGTGGCTTGCGAGCCACATGCGGCTCTTTGGCCCCTTGAGTGTGGCTCTTCCACAAAATACCACGTGCGGGCGCGCATGGACAGTGCGAAGTTGACTTAAAACTTTAAGTAAAGTTTATTAAGTTAATTTTAGGGAACGTTGTGGAGTGAAAGAAGATGTAGTGTCGAGGATTGAGAAAGGTATGTTGAGATGGTTTGGACATATAGAGAGGATGAACGAAAGGAGATAGACGAAACAAATATACAAGACGAGTGTGGATGGGAGAGTTGGAAGGGGTCGACCTCAGCGAACGTACCTCAATCAGATTGAAGACGTTTTTAGCAAAGGCCAGCTTAGGAGTACCCTAATTAAGTTAATAACAATGTACCTACCTATATAGTTTAAGTTTAAAAAATTTGGCTCTCAAAAGAAATTTCAGTCGTTGTACTGTTGATATTTGGCTCTGTTGACTAATGAGTTTGCCGACCACTGTCCTAGGGGTTTCCTGCCTGAAAGCCCCCGGTGTTGGCCCAGGGAGAAGAACTGGGAAGAGGTTGCATGAGGGGCATAGGTGGCTTGGCTGAGGGGTAGTTTCCATGTCATCTTCTTGTTATACTGGTTCCCAACCCTCATTACGTCTGCTTGCTCCAGAGCAAGCATGTCAAACTCGCGGCCTGCGGGCCGAGTGGGCCCACAATGAATATTTTTGCAGCCCAGCCAATATAATGGTATGTAAGAAACGTTTTAATAAAAATTTCATAACTTAATTTTTACAATATCCTGTTATGCATAATTATTAATAACAAACTACAATGTTCGCTAATGACTGATTACTATAATCATGTTGCATTCATTTCCTTTATGTGCCTTACATGCAGGTGCACCATTTCTCTCCACTAATACCAGCAGCAAATATTTTAGCAGCCGATTGCCACGTCATTAGTCTCGTACTGACTTGTTTGGTGTGCGCAACAGGAAATATTTCGCTTTCAGAGAACAAGAAAAATAGGTTTATTTAAGTTACGCTTATTAAGTTGTGCAGTTATTCAGTATCTGGTAAGTTAATGTTCAAGAAAAAATATTAATTTTTATTAAAATGTTCTATTATTTTATGTTAACGATTACTCATTTATTTCAGCCCTTTGTATTCAGCATGTCTCTATCGAAAAAAACCTACGTTTCTATGAAAATTGAAGCTTTTGTTTTTTTGCGGCCCACATAAACCTAAACCTTGTTTATTTGGCCTGTGTTAGCCTTTGAGTTTGACATGCTTGCTCTAGAGCAGTGGTTCTCAACCTGTGGGTCGTGACCCCTTTGGCGGTCGAACGACCCTTTCACAGGGGTCGCCTAAGACCATCCTGCATATCAGATATTTACATTACGATTCATAACAGTAGCAACATTACAGTTATGAAGTAGCAACAAAAATAATTTTGTGGTTGGGTCACAACATGAGGAACTGTATTTAAAGGGCCAGAAGGTTGAGAACCACTGCTCTAGAGCCTCATCTTCTGCCACTCTAGAGATCCCACCATAAGGAAGGGTATAAGCTAAGCCACAGGTGCCTACTCCAAGTTGAAGAAAGCCTGCTACCTGGCAGGTGGAAAGGAGGAAGGCTTGTCAAACACTGCCAATGTTTGCTGACTGTCTGACCCAACGATGAATGAACATTGGTAATGCGGTGGAGGAAGGAGGTGGTCTAGGTCTCAGGATGCCACCTGAATGCTTAAGTCTTTCACATGCGTGTGCTCTTTAGAACTATTGGTGCAGGTCTGTATGGATTACCTGGGCCTTTGTACCCTGCTGACATAGAGCCCAGCTACCATGGCTGACATTCTTCTGGGAGGGAATGCTTTCTGAGCTCTAAACATTCAACATACTGATGAACTTTTGTTAACCTATGACTTTATAAGAAGTTCTTCTTAAATTAAATAATAGCACAGTGCATAAGAGTCACCTTTGAAGTGCTTAGTCACAGCAACATGTAATTAACAGTAGAGGCTTAAAGTGCAAACAGGGGTTTTATCTATCCAAACACTTTTAATGCCAAGCTTTCTGATGATCTTTAATGAACCCTTGCAATTGTAACAACAATTACAACTTCAGTAGCTTCAGTAAGTCTGAAGGATCCTTGTAAATTTATTTCCAACACCTCCCTGTAGAGGAAAATTTCTGGGCACCTAGCTATAGTGAAACATTTGTTACCTGTCCTGAAAATTAGGTTGTCAGTTTTCTCTTTAGTACAAGAAAGAGGGTTATTTTATTTCCTCCCAATAACTAAATTGTAATGATTTTTTATTTTATTTTACTGATTTATTCTTCACGGCTTTTTTTCCATCTGACCTTTTGGGCCAATCAGGGCTGTTAGCCAAGGATCAAATAAATCTGAGTCCTGGATTAGGCAAATCCCAGACTCACTTTTCTCTCTTATTTCCCTGCTTTATCTCAGTCTGGCAGAGATGATCATCACATAATATTAATCATTTGGAACCCTGATGCCTGAAATAGTGAATTTGTAACATAAAATTTCTTGATAGAAAGTTAAGCACTTAAATGCTGCTATATTTTAAAACAGTATTTTACTTTTATTTATTTTTGGTGGTGAAATTCATATAACATAAATTCAATATTTTAGCCATTTTAAAGTGTACAATTTAGTGACTCTCAGTACATTCACAATAATGTGCAAACGTCACCACTAGCTAATTTCATCGTACCCATTAAGTAGGCATTCCCTACTTCTTCCTTCTGCTAGTCCTTGACAATTACTAATCTTTTTCTTTCTGTGGATTTGCCGATACTGGAGAATTCATATGGAATTATGTAATATGTGGCTTTTTGTGTTTGTCTTCTTTTACTTATAATATTTTCAAGGTTCATCCTTTTTGTATTATGTATCAGCACTTCATTCCTTTTTGTGGCTGAATAATATCCCATTATATGAGTATAACACATTTTGCTTATCCATTCGTCTGTTGATGGGCATTTGGGTTGCTTCTACTTTTTGACCATTATGAATGATGATGCTTCTATGAACATTTATGTTGAAATTTTTTTGTAATATCTGTTTTCAATTCTCTTGAGTATTTTATATGTTTAGCTATTTTAGGAACCTTTTATTTTTATACATTCTAAATATTGGTTATTCTTCAGAAAGTTATTAAATAGGATTTATTATGCAACCATAAATATTTATACATGATGCATTGGGTTGGAATATTAATCTATTAGCCCCTGTCTCCATATTCAATAGTAAGGCTCCAAAAACATAGTAATTTAGGCAGTTTAAAGAAACATGAAATGGTATTTCTTTAAACAAAATTATTGAGGCATTTCTTTCCCCATTCTGTGCTTTCATTCAAGAAACATTTATTGGGTTACAACTGTGCATTAAGAACAATTTTAGCTAGAAGGGGTCAATGGGGGAAAAGGGCACATCTGTATTACTTTCAACAATAAAGATATTTTTTTTTTAAAAAAAAGAAAAATTTTAGAAACTGGGAATAGAGGCAAAAAGATTTTTGCCTTCATGGAACTACATGTAAGCAGGGAGAGACTATATTAGATATGAAGAGCTATGAAGATGATGCAGGGAATCGGTACAAGTCTCTTAGACGATGAGATCAGTGCTACGTGAATCTCAGTGTGCATGAGAATCACCTGGGGACGATGTCAAACTGCAGATTTGAATTCGGTAGGTCTTGTGTGTAGTGTGAGTTTCTGTCTTTCCAACAAATTCCCAGGTGATGCCCGTGCTGTTTTTGGGTCGCAAGAGACTTTTCAGCAGGGACACGAATGTGCAACGTGCATCAGGAGGCAACCAAGTCAAAATCTGGGGGAAGAAAGTTCCAGGGAGAGAAAAGAGCTCTGCCAAGGCTCCTTGGAAGGGGTAAGCTTGGTGTTTCTGAAGGGAAGTGATGCAAAGTAGCAATTCCATCTTCTTCCCTAGCACATAGGGACAATGCAAGCAGAACAAGCTAGAATACTTGAGCCCTTGTTGTGTCAGTCAAAGCCCATCAACAAAGGAATTATTCCTAGACTCAAATGCACCTTTGCATCAGCTCCTTTATCTTATCCAAAATATCTTTGCAAAGATATCATCTTCTCTCATACCATTTATTACAGCTCTAATTTTTTTTTAACCTTTAATTTCAGGTGTTTTTTTGGGGGGATATCTTGCTCTTTTTACTTAACATTGTGAGCATTTGCAATATAATTAAGTATTCAGAAACATGATTTTTTAATGGATATATGAAAGCATATTTAGAGGTTCCTGGATTTAAGAAGTTTAAAAACGACTGAGTGGTTTTTAAAAATAATTCACATGATTGTGCATGTAATGTTTAAAAAAATTAAATGTGTGTTTAAATTTTTATTATTTGCAATTTTTTGTTTTGTTTTGTTGTCTTTTGTTTTCTGTATAGTTATTTGTATCATTTACAATTAATCATGTATTCTTTCTACTAGTTTTTTTTACTTTATTTTTATTGTTTCCACTATTACATATGTTCCCATTCCCCCACCTGCTTTGTCCAACTCCATCCAGCACCCACCCCCTCCATTTCCCTCTGGCCATCACCACACTATTGTTTGTGTCTATGAGTTTTGCATATATATTCTTTGGATAATCCCTTCAACTTCCTTCATGTAGTCTCTCCCTTCCCCCTCCCTCTGATAGCTGTCATTTTGTTTTATGTATCCACTAGAGGCCTGGTGCATGGATTCGTGCACTGGTGGGGTCCCTCGGCCTGGCTCTCTGACATCCCCTGAGGGGTCCCGGATTGCGAGAGGGTGCAGGCCAGGCCAAGGGACTCCACCAGTGCACGATCGAGGCTGGGGATGAACTGCGGGAGGACTCCAGGGTGTGTCTGGCCTCTCTTGCCCAGTCTCAATCAGCTGAACCTCAGCAGCAAGCTAACCTACCAGTTGTGGCATCTGCCCCCTGGTGGTCAGTATGCATCATAGCGACTGGTCAAATGGTTGAACGATCAGACAGTTAGTATATTAGGCTTTTATAATGTAGGATGCCTCTGTTTCTATTTTGTTCATCACTTTATATTGCTCATTAGATTCCACATATCAGTGAGATCATTTACTAGTAGCATTTGTCTTTCTCTGACTGCTTTATTTCACTCAGCATAATGATCTCCAGGTCCATCCATGCTGTCCCAAAAGATGAGTTCCTTCTTTTTTACAGCCTGTAAATAGACCTCAGCTTTCCCAACCACTCATTTAGTAATGGCACTTGGGCTGTTTCCAGATCTTGACTATTATAAATAATGCTGCAATAAACATACAGATGCATATATTCTTTCTGATTGTTGTTTCTGGTTTCTTAGGATATAGTCCCAGAAGTGGGGTCACTGGGTCAAAAGGCAGTTCTGTTGCAGAAATGACTAGAAAACACACAACGGGACTCGGAAGATTCAGGAAAAACGCTTTCATTGCAGATGTACTAGTGCGGTGACTCAGGGCAGTCAGTCTCCAAAGCCCGAGCACCGAATGCAGAGGGTCTCTCCCATGTATCCCCTTGGTTTCTTTGTTTCCCAAATACGGACCAGGCTTCTGGGCTTGTCGAGGGCTTTGCAGCCCCTCTGACAGTGGTAAGGGGGAAGGGAGATTATGACCGACCACCCAGGCTAGCTGGTGCCAGCAGTTAATCTTCCGTGGGGGCTTTTTATGGCCCCTGCAGATAAGCGGGTTCTGCAAGGCTAGCTAGGACAGAGGCGAAAAGGGGTCTGGGGCTCGCAAGCATATGCATCAGAATGCAGGTTGGGGGGCTCAGGCTGCCTTCACAGTTCCACTTTTAAATTTTTGAGGAAACTTCATACTGTTTTTCACAGTAGCTACACCAATCTGCATCCCCACCAACAGTGCACTAAAGTTTCCTTTTCACCACATCCTTGCCAGCACTTGTTGTTTGTTGATTTATTAATGGTAGCCATTCTGGCAAGTGTGAGGTGATATCTCATTGTAGTTTTAATTTTCATCTCTCTGATGATTAGTGACTTTGAGCATTTTTTCATGTCTATTGACCAGTTGTATGTCCTCTTTGGAGAAATGTTTTTTTCAGATCCTTTTTTTTTTTTAAATGGGATTGTTTGTTTTTCTGGTGTTGTGCTCTTTATATATTTTGGAAATTGACCCCTTATCAGATGTGTCATTGGAAAATATGTTCTCCCATATAGTGGGTTCCCTTTTCCTTTTTTTGATGGTTTCTTTTGCTGTGCAGAAGCTTCCTAATTTGATGTAGTTTCCCTTGTCATAGGAGATATATCAGCAGAAATATTGCTATAAGAGATGTCTGAGATTTTATTGCCTATGTTTTCTTCTAGGATTTTTATGGTTTCAAGACTTACATTTAAGTCTTTTATCTATTTTGAGTGTATTCTTGTGTATGGTATAAATTGGTGGTCTAGTTTCATTTTTTAAAAATTTAGTTTTAATTGATTTCAGAGAGGAAGAGAAAGGGAGAGAGAGATAGAAACATCAATGATGAGAGAGAATCAGTGATCAGCTGCATCTTGCATGCCCCACACTGGGGACTGAGCCAGAAACCCAAGCATGTGCCCTGACCAGGAATCGATCCGTGACCTCCTGGTTCATAGGTGGATGCTCAACCAACTGAGCCTCACCAGCAGGGCTAGTTTCATTTTTATTTTTTTTTTTAATGTACCTCTTCAATTTTCCCAACACCATTTATTGAAGAGACTGTCTTTACTCCACTGTATGCTTTTGCTTCCTTTGTCAAATGTTCATGAACCATAAAGGCCTGGGTTGTTTCTAGGCTCTCTGTTCTGTTCCATTGAGCTCTATGTCTGTTTTTAAATAATCATCTATTCTTTCTATTAGTTCTAACTAATTTCTCTTTCCCTATCTATTGCATTGTCTGGATGCATTTCTTCTCAATTATAGCTAAGAGTATTTTATTACATAATATAGTTATTTAGAAGCATCTATTGTAAAGTCAGACTGATCTGGATTTAATATTCCACTTAGGGAATGTGTAGCATGGGGCAGATTACTTGTGATTGTTGAATTTCAGTTTCTCTATTGATAACTTTAATAAGGAGATTAACAAATAGGCTTATTGAAAATGTCCCAGGAGATAACAGATATAAAGTGCTTAGCAAAATGTTCAATATATAAGTGGTATTGATTCCCTTTTCATGAGATTTTAAAGATCAATGCTGCTTTGGAAATAAAACTATGGGAAGATGATGCACAATAGAAGACGTGTGCCGCTATTTAACTATCCTCATAGGAATATAACTTATTGAATAGTTTCTTCTAGACATCCTTGAGCCAGACTGTATCTACCATTTCTACACAGGTAGTTATTTTATTATGCTGTCTACCTTTAAAACAGGATCCTATTATGCCAGCTCAGAAATATTGCTGTTTATGTCATTAAAAACCTCCAGAGAATCTGCATTCTCCCCGGGATAACTCACAGAGGTGCCTCACAGCCTTTACAGCCATCAATTCTTAATCTCTAAATTAAATACCTCCTACCGTACTTTTGGACTTTTCTCTTTGGTGGTGTAATCTTTTATAATATGTAACTATTGAGTTTATTTTTGTTTGAAAACTGTCAGACTATACTAATCATGTGTAAATCTTTTAAATATGCCTCATTTATTGCAGTGAAAATAATGGAATAGCCCTGAACAATTGTGTATAAGTGCACGACTTATCAAGGGGCTAAAGAAGGTGCCGCGCTGCCTTAAAATTAATTTCCTCATTAGGAAAAAATGCCAGGAGGCAGTCCCTTGGTAAAAAGAAACCTTTTAAACTTTTTGTGATGCAGACACAATCAGCTGGTTACTTTTAAGATATAATTACACACAAACTTTTTAGTGAGACCTTAATAATAACTCTGAACAATAATGTAGATTATTTTAGAATTTGCAAACATTTTATTGTTCTGAACGTATTTGAAATGGAGGAAATAATTGAATAGAAAGTTTTAGTGTTTTCTAAATGCTGAGAATTTCTTTTTCTTTATTTGACTGACCATCAGCAGTGGTATAAAACAATGATTCAGAGACAGGGTGAGTGACATGTCTATTCTTGTCCCAAGTCAAGACATTCAGTGAAAAATTGCTTCAGGCCATAACTTTGGCATGCCATGGGTTAAATAAAGGTCAACTGCAAGTGAAAAATAAAATTCAGTTGATCTTTTGGTGTTAAAGGGGCAAAATAGTTATCATTTTATATGCTTTTCGTGCTCTTATAATTCAAGGATTTTGCATTTCTTTTTTCCTCAACTGAGAATTTTCAGGCCAGTGGTGTCCATAATGAATACGAGTGCCTTGGGGGCATTTTGAAGGGGAAGAGAAAAAAACTTACCATATTTTAAAAAAATATTCTTACCTATACAGGCTCTTGCATGATACTTAGCAGTGATATGGCTAGCCCTCAGGGGCTGAGTACTTTTTATATTTAAATTAGTCAATAGTGATTTGGATAACAGGTATCTGGAAAACTAGGTTCTAACCCCCATCTTTGACTCACTTTATTTCCATTAAAGATATTTCAATACAGACTTGTAATTACTTTTTAATATTTCTTCTAACTTGTTTTTGTTAAGGAAGCAGTCAAAGGTTATGGAGGCAGTTTATCAGTCAACGGGGGCTCAAGAGCTTCATGTCCCCTTGGGTTTTAATCTTGGCCTCATCACATTCTTTACACAACACTTGCCTGACAGGGTATTGAAAGGATTGCTTTTGATGGTTCACATGATGTGACCATCACATAGTAAGAGCTTATTAAAGGTCAACTTGTATTAGGGTGATTATCATTTCTGTTCTGTATCTTCTGCAAAGAAAATATTGTAAGTAGCAAAAGTCAAACAGAGGAATATCCAATTATCTGGTTAATTCTGACCCATGCTAACAGATGCATAATAAATGCTGCTGAGTGCTGGGTAGTAAAGAGTCTTATGGTGATACAGATGCTATCAGGCACCTTCTGCTCTGTGGTTGGAGACTTTCTTGGATTACCTGTGTAATTCAGATAATTTACCAAAAGCAAAACCCCGTAGGTGAGACGTAGGTAGATAGCCTTTTAATGATTTCCAGGTCAAATCACACAATAGATTTCTACATTAACTAATTTGTTTGTGGGTCCAAAAGAGTAGGTGAAATTTCTTTGTTGGAGACAATGACAAAGCACAGACTACAGCAAGCCATTTAGCCTGTGCTTGAACATCCCAATGAACTGAAAGCTTATAAAACTCTGAGGCGGCTATTTTCATTGGTGGATCACACTAATTATAACAGTGTCTGTGTGTGTGAGTCAGATTTTATCACTGTGCAATTTCCAACCTTTAGTGTCATTTTATGGGGTAACATTAAAATAAATCTACTTCCCCTTTTGCATGAAAGTTCATTACATATTTCAAGACAGTTAATATGTCCCCATAATTCTTTTCTTTTCCAATCTAAACTACTATTTTCCAGAGAATAGTTTTTCTAGTTTCCTAAGCATCCTTATTCTTCTTTTCCCTAGTTCTTAGAAGTTTTTGGCCAATGTTCCTAACATATTTATTTGTTTTATCATATTCCAGGTAAATGAGTCCATTTTGAACAGCAACGGTGATAGCTACTATACATATATTATTTTATTTAATCTTTACACTAACCATATAAAATAATTTTTTCCCCAATAAAACATCTAATAGGGCACTGTTTGAATCTATAATGGCTCTAAGTAACCACCAAACCGTGTGTAAGTAACCTACCCTTTGTGTGCCTCAGTTTTTTTCATTGGTAAAATGGGGATGATAATGATCCCTACCTCATAAGGCAGTTGTAAAGATTAAATGAATTATATGTAAAGCACGTAGAAAAGGATCTGGCCAATACAAATGATTATAAGTGTTTGTGAAGCAAGCAAAGCTAGGTTATACTTTCACTCTATGCCATAGTCCCTCCCTGTAATGCTTCTTTTGAAGTGGATTTGGTATGCTGAATAAAGGTCCCCCAAACCTGTCTAAATTCTAATCTCTCGAACCTGTGAATATTACCTTATATGGTGAAGGGACCTTGCAGTTATGATTAAGGATCTTGAAATGGGGAGATTGGCCCAATATAATTCCAATCATTCTTAAAGAGGGACACAGAACTGAGTCAGGAAGAAGGACATGGGACCATGGAAGCAGAGACTGAAGTGGCACATGGAGAAGATGGAGGAAGGAGCCACAAGTTGATGCTGGCCACCTCTAGAAGCTGAATGCAGCAAGGAAACGGATGCTCCGCTAGAGCCGCCAGAAGGAACCAGCCCTGCCGACACCTTGACTTTAGCCCAGGGAAACTGATTTCAGATGTCTGTCCTATATGATAAGAGAAAAAAATGTATATTTTTAAAAACATATTTTATTGATTTCAGAGAGGAATGGAGAGGAAAAGAGAGATAGAAACATCAATGGCGAGTGAGAATCATTGGCTGCATCCTGCACACAGCACAGCCCCTACTGGGGATTGAGTCCACAACCTGGGTATGTGCCCTTGACTGGAATTGAACCTGGGACCCTTCAGTCCACAGGTGGATGCTTTATCCACTGAGACAAGCTGGTTAGGGCAAAAAAATATGTATTTTTAAGACACCAAATTTTTGGTAATTTTTTTACAGCATCCACAGGAAACTAATACAATGTATATCCAAAACTCTCTGAAACCTTGTATTGGAAAATAACTCAAGTATAAAGAAGGTGAGTTACTTCTGTGATGTATCTTAGTCAACGTACAGGAAAATACATTTTATATGCAGAAGATGCTCAGTTTCATGTGATATTGCTAACAACCTTGGGAAAGAGATTTAAAGAAGAAAAAGCCATACTTAACAGCATTATACCTGCCTTACCTTGCCCCATTTACTTTGGTATCACCAGTGCTCGATGATAATCAATGTGGGGAAAATTTTTCTCTTGTCATTCAGTGAATGTTATTTCTCCTTTGTTTTCATCCTCTGTCCAGCGTTCTCCTTTCTCCCTTATCTTGGGGCATCCGTTGGATCTTTGAGAGTGAGATGCTCCAAGGTTTCTTCCTAGCTAGTGTCCTTCTTGTAGTCCCTCGAATATTTGTGGCCATTTTTTGTACTTCAGTCTTCTCTGAGGGAGTCTCTGCTATTTCTTACCGCTGTTGCATTGTGGGGGTGCTGTTTTTAGGAAGCTTCAATTGTTTCTAGGGAGAGAAGAAATGTTTTTCACTCAGATCTATTTCTCTTGGCACAGCTTTGCATGCCTTGGGGACCTACATCCTTCTATCTTTCTGAAGTTCGGATGGGAATATGCAGAAACCCTCCTTCTCTTTGGGAATTTCACCCAATTCCCTCCACCATGTAGACCACGGTCAAATGTAAAGTACAGAACTGCTGCTTTTGGAAAAACATACCTTTTACCTTTCCTCTCCACAAATTATCACAGGCTTACACCCTCCTATTAATGTATCCCCAATTCTTATCTTTGTTTTTTGTTTTGTTTTTAAGGTCACATAAACACCATCTCGACAGCAGAAGTTGCCAAATCTATTCCATAGGAATTAATGATGAACCTGGACATTTCCCACCTTATATCTATTAAACTTTTGAATCCAAAGGAAATATTGCATATTTTACACTTAAGTGAGTTTGATCCATTATTCTATGTTGACACAGAATCAATAATAACAGTCATTTATTGATTCTGTACTACTTGTCAAGTACTGTCAAGGGTTTAAAGTATTAAACTATTATTAATAATGATTACTAAATAATAATAAGATAATAGTAATTTTACTTTTAAATGCTGATTTTATCATTCAGTGAATGTTATTTCTTCTGACTTAGTTCTCACCCCCTCCTCCCTCATTTGAGGAGCTTCCATTCTATGTATTACTCTAAGTCCTGTTCAATATGTTAAACAGCAACAGATGAATGAAGGTTACGTGTTCCCACTGATTGCACATGTTACTCAAGGTCAGTTTCCTAAATTCCTGTTTGTCTCCAACGGGCCCTAATATTTAGACATCTCAAGCCTGAGAGATATTTTCAATATACCAATAAGTGAACATTTTGGGAAAAATTAGGTGCATGTTGAATTATTAATCAGGCCTCTTTGGGAATGGCACTTTTAACAACTTTGACCCTAACTAATAATTGAACTCACATAGATTTATTTTGTCAGTGAACCCCCAATTCAATTCACATTATGAGAGACTTGTTGAAATGCTTTGCTCAAACCAAGAATTATAATCCTCCTGACAATCACCTTAGAAGGATACATCACTAATCATATTTTATAGAATAGTTTTCCATAACAAATTACTACAAAATTGATGACTTACAACAACAGAATTTTTTCTCCCATAGTTCTGGAGGCCGGAAGTCCAAAATCAAGGTGTCAGCAGGAGTGGTTTCTTTTTGGAAGCTCAGAGAGAGATTCCCATGCTTCTCTCCTGGCACAACTCCAGTCTCTGCCTCTATCATCATATGGCATTCTACCTTGTGTCTGTCTGCTCTGTGTCTCTTCCCTCTTTCTATAATGACACTAGACATATGGATTCAAGACTTATCCTATTTTAATATGATTGCATCTTAACTTGCAATTAAATTAAATCTGCAGACTTTATTTCCAAACAAGTTCATATTTACAGGAACCAAAGGTTAGGACTTCAACATATTTTTTGGGGTAAGAAAACCCCCCAATTCAATTCACAACAAATAGAGAAAAGAAAAAAAAATAGTGAAGTAACTGGGACATACATACAGAACATGAACCCATGACTTTTGTCTCCACACAATACTGTTGACTCCAGCTCCCTTTTTCCTAGTGAATTCTTTATTTTTTCATGACTGTGTAGACTAGCTGTTTAAATATCTACTGTGGAATTTCATGGGGGCTAAAATCAAGCTTTTTCTTGGTTTCCAAATCTATCATGTCCCATTTTTAATAAGTTATTCTTATCATTAACTTTGGTTCCTCAACTACTTTTTTTTTATTTTGTTTCCAAGCTCATATAATTGCTCTGGGCCTAGACAATTTAATTTATTTAAATTGGCTTGCTCATCCCTTATTAATTTTACTCTTATATTGGGCTTTATTTTCATTTTAAGGATTGTTCTATGCATTCTAGTCTAAAGCATAATTCAGAGTTGAGTATATGCTTATATCCATATTCCTGGGCTGTAGTTTGTCATAGAAATTGTTTGGTCTCTTCCTAGATCCACTTTGCCTTTACAGTTCTGCTGTCCTCCGGAAAAGAGCTGGCAATGCAAAGTGTGGCACCAATTGCCAGGTACACAGCTGTATTTAATTGGTTAACGGATTGATAATTACTGAATTTCTATTATGTGCAATGAGGGTTCTAACAATGTAAGAAACACCACATAGGAGATCTTGCCCTTGAGGAGCTTGCATTCTAGTATGGGGGGCGCAGTAGAGGAAACAGACAATTGCAATAGCGTCTGGTAACTGCTGGGAAAATAGTGGAGCAAGGGTGTTGCATGCATACAGAAGTAGTTCCTTACCCAGCTTTAAAATCACTGCTAGTACCACACTTTTGTAATTAGTTATATTCTCTCAAATACGGTTCCCTTATAATTCTAGATTATTATCTCTTTTTTTTGAAGGCACATGCTCTTTTTATGTATCCTGCTATGCTCAGGACTGGAGCATCCAATGTATGTTTTTGCCTTACAATATTGTACAACATACTAATGAAATAATATCCATATTATTAGAGTTGAGTAACATTAACCTCTTCTCTTTTCTTGCAGATTCATATCAATGATATAGTTTTCTAGAGAAAAACCAGAAAGCAAAGGTTGGTATGATATCTCATAAAGGAGTAAACCAGAGTTTTTCTAAGTGAGCTTATTTAAAGATATAAATTAGGACATTAATTCTAAATTCCCCGGGGTGCCTTTATTTAATCTAGCCACTTCGCATTATTATAATTTTTATGTGGTGCGAGATTTTATAGAGACTAGAAAGAGAAAGATATTTTTCCAGATACACTGAGCAGTGGCATGCGTGGCCATTAGCTGCACATTCAGTTCCTCCAGCAGCTTCCTCCTTTTACTTTCCTGGCTTTTCAAGAGGCTACTTCCAGGACACCACTGCCCTTCAGTCTGCCATAGTGCAAGTCAGAGAGAGCGGGGGAAATGCGGTATCCATTGTGCTCTGTTTTTCTGTGTGACAGTTGTTCCTATTTTGTGTTTGTTTCTCCTCTAATGAGGAGACAACTTTCATCCAGGGAGATGTATGGGTCACTTGTTAGTGCACTTAACTTAAATACACGAAGGCACTCCACCAGCTGGAAACTGGGACTTGCAGTTGAATTATTTTCGCACAGCGAATGGTTTTCCCTTTGACATATTTTAATATACTTGCACACTGAGAGCAAGAGTGGGTGAACAGAAAACAGGCTGTTTTATTAACCCAGCAGTCAACTTTGAGGTTTGTACATGTCCACTTTTTTCTCGCCTTTGTACATAATCTCAAGAGACCGGTACCTGACTTTGCTCAGAATAACAAAGTCAGACACAAATCTCCAAACACAATTGTTAGCTGAATGCCAACTGTTTCTTCTCATCTTTTTTTTTTTTTTTTTAAACTTGAACATTAAGAATTGTGGCTCTATGGCTGAATGATAACCATTAAAGAATGAGTTTGTTTTTCTTTCAGATGCTTCCCCTATAATTTACTAGATGCATTTTACAATGTGTAATCTCAGGTGATAAAGTAAAATAATTTTTGCATGCTTTTTTTTGCAGCACACCTTTTTTCTTTTTTTCAAATCCATTATTATTGAGAAGAAAAGAAGAAATCTATGTTACAAGCTTTAGCTGGACTCCAATTTCAACTGAAACAACAATTAGGAGAAAGGAGAGACTTCCTTTAGCCAGGAAGCTGGGGCCCAGCATACACAGGTCCGCAGGCAATTTTTATACACACCGATGTTTCAGAGACTTTTCTCAGTAAAACCAGAAATTTCTTTAAGTCCATTACCATCCTTTCCCAAGTTATAGTATATCTGTATACATATAGAGCCATACTTTCTAAATCAATAGTAGGTAATCACCTCTCAAAATCCACACATTTTAATTTCACTCAAAAGTTGAAGAGACTGAAAGAATAAACATCCAGAGACTTCTCCAAGTTTCCAGTAAGTGGCTGGGAAACCCAGTAAGTGGCTCATTTAATAGCATGTAAATGTTAGAGCAGCAAACCATCCAAAATATTTATTTTTATCTTCCCTATCATTGTCATGATCAGCATAATAATATTACTTGATATTTGAGAACATTTTTATCTCACAAAGAAGTTTCATATCCTCTCATTTGACTGCCTAACCATTCAGTGAGGTGTGCCATGTAAGTAGGAAGGTTATCAAAAATGGTAGCTTTCTAAGAGCATCCCAAGACTCCTAAAACACAAGGAAGTGCTGCGACGTATAGAAAAAGATGCTATCTTTGAGCTACAATTCTAAGTTTACATTGTTATCTCTATAATCTTGGGCTTTTTAAAGCATTGCTTTGTTGAGAGGCTCAATGTCAGAGATAATAATTATGCCAAAAGTGGTGATAACGTTTGAATGAAGATTACATTTTTGTAGAGGGTCTATCTCATTCTGTGTAGGTACCAAGTGTATTTTAGACGGCAGTTTTGCATTGTGCTAAGAGGTTAGAGTACATAACTTTGAAGGACAACACAATGAATATACGACCCTAAGGCTAGTAACTTATTTGAGGGAGCACACCTAGTAAGTGGTGGAGGCAAGATTAGAATCCATTTCTTCTGACTTCCTGTATGCGTCTATAATTCATTTTAACTTAAATATTACATTTTGAATAGCAACTTTGAGCAAGTTCTTGAGCTACAAATTATAGGGTGCAAATACGAAAAAGAGAGACCTTGTTATAAAGGTGTTATAATGTAGAGGGGTATAGAAATAAGTACAATGAAAGAGAGACTATGTACCATAGGTGTGATGCATAGTACCATATTTTTTCATGTACAAGACACTATTTTTTCTAAAATCGTTAGACTGAAAATCGAGGAACACCTTATACATGGAAGTCCCCCCCCCCCCCACCGCCGCCCCCAAGAAGGGAGCACAAGGGTGTGTAGCTGCCCATATCTTGTTAAAGAGGCTTCCTCCAATCACAAGCCTTATTGTTACTGATGTCAGCTGATGCCGTAATTGGAGGTGTAGGTGGAGAGTGCACAGATGCAACAGGGACCAGAACTGTTCTGAGCCCATAAATACTTCAAAAAATAAAAAGATAAATACCGGTAAGCAATTGTCTTGCTCTGCAAAATTCAAACTGAATGTAATCAGCTATGCAAAGGAGCATGGAAATAGAGCTGCAGAGAGACAATTTAGACCTCCTCCCATTGAGTGTATGATCAGACAGTGGAGTAAACAGGAAGAACAACTCCTTAAGATGCCAAAAAAAGAAGGCCTTAAAAGGAAAACCAGCAAAATGGGCAAACTTGGAGCAGAGGCATAAGACTTGGATTACGGAGCAGCGCCAGAGTGGCTTATGTGTGTCAACCAAGCGTATTCAGTGTCAGGCAAGAATGTTTGCAAGCGAAATGAGCATTGCTGATTTTACAGGAAAGGCAAAATGGTGCTTCAATTTCATGAGGAGAGAAGGGTTGGCCATGAGAACACAAACAAAGTTAGCTCAGAAAACGCCACCAGTTTATGAGGATGATCTCACATGTATAGACAGTGACTCAGAAGACAGAAGTGATACAATAGAAGTTGAAGAAATTGATGAAGTGGAACTAAAGTGATGAAGAAGAGAGCAGTGATGCAACAGAGGCTGAATAAAGTGATATGCTGCATAAATCATAGTACTGGTATGTGAAAATTACCTGCGGCAATTACTAAATAAAAACGTGTTCTGTTTTATGTTTAAAATATTAATTTATTAATTTTGGGTTGGAAAAGTGGGGGACATCTTATACATGGGGGCATCTTATACACGGAAAAATACAGTAATTGTACATGGGTTTGGTGATGTCATGGAAGTTTTTATTTTGTGGAGGCATTTAAGTTGGCCCTTAAAGTCTGCTACATTCATTCTCAGGGAATAGCTATAGTAACCATATTTGCTTTAGCATTCATATTAAACCTCTTCTTTAAAAAAGACTGTTTTATTGCCCACCTGGCATGGCTGTGGTTGAGTGTCAACCTATGAAGGAGGAGGTCATGGTTCAATTCCTGGTCAGGGCATAAGACCCAGTTGTGAGCTCAGTCCCCATTAGGGGGTGTGTAGGAGGCAGCCGATCAGTGATTCTCTGTCATCATTGATGTTTCTATCTCTCCCATCATCTCTGAAATCAATAAAAATATGTTTTAAAAAGGACTATTTCATTGAAATCTAGTACACTTTCAACTAAAATGCTTATTTATTGTAAATTAAGCTTTAAAATTGTTTCTTAAGGTAATAGATATGTCTTGTTTATAATAATTTCTAATTTTATTACATTTTTGTTTTTAGTCCTTTTAACTCTCTTACTAAAACATGTTTATGCAGACATGCTTTTGTTTAGTATTTTATTTTATTATGTTTTAAATATATTTTTATTGATTTCAGAGAGGAAGGGAGAGGGAGAGAGAGATAGAAACATTAATGATGAGAGAGAATCATTGATCAGCTGCCTCCTGCATGCCCCATACTGGGGATTGAGCCCGCAACCTTGGCATGTGCCCTTGATCAGAATTGAACCTGGGATCTTCAGTCCGAAGGCAGACACTCTATCCACTGAGCCAAACCAGCTGGGGCCAGACATGCTTTTAATGAAAAAAATCACATTCTGAGTACCATAATTTTTGTCTTCTTAGTAGCATCGTCATCATTTTCACACCCTCATTATCAGAAAAATAATTTTTAGCACTTATTAAGCTAGTGTTATAAGAGGACCATCATACTAAACACTTTACATACTTTTTTCCTATATTTTTCAATAATCCAGTAGTGTGGCTACAAGCCCCATCTATACTAATAAAAAGGTAATATGCTAATTAGACCGGATGTCTTTCGGACAAAGCCACGGTGGCGGGGGCTGAGGCAGAGGCGGTTAGGGGCAAACAAACCTGCAGGGGAGCAGTTAGGGGGCGATCAGGCTGGCAGGGGAGAGCAGTTATGGGCGATCAGGCCAGCAGGCAGAGTGGTTAGGGCAGCTGTGGGCAAACTACGGCCCGCGGGCCTGATCCGGCCCGTTTGAAATGAATAAAACTAAAAAAAAAAAAGACCGTACCCTTTTATGTAATGATGTTTACTTTGAATTTATATTAGTTCACACAAACACTCCATCCATGCTTTTGTTCCGGCCCTCCGGTCTAGTTTAAGAACCCATTGTGGCCCTCGAGTCAAAAAGTTTGCCCACCCCTGGGTTAGGGGCATCAGGCAGGCAGGCAGAGGGGTTAGGGGAGATCAGCAGTTAGGCAGGTGAGCAGTTAGGAGCCAGCGGTCCCGGATTGCGAGAGGGATGTTGGACATCCCCTGAGGAGTCCCTGGTTGGAGAGGGTGCAGGCTGGGCTGAGGGACACTCCCTGCCACATGCACAAATTTTGTGCACCAGGCCTCTAGTTTTACAGATAATGAACTGAGGCTGAGAGATTTTTTTAAATTAGCTCAAAATCACACAATTAGCAAGAATGCTATATGACCATGACAATGCTGGCAGTTATTATTCTTCACTTAGTTGAGGCTTACACTTTCTCACTAGCTTTATTAGGAGGACTCACATGATTTCCAGCAAGAAAAACCCAGTTGAAAGTAGAGTAAGCCGCAGAAAGCACTTGTTGGCTCCTGTTACTAGGAAGGTTAGCTGATATCAGAGGTGACTGGAACTACCAGTCACCTCTATCATTAAGAACATATCTATCTCTCATCTCTGCTTTCCTCTGCATGTTGTCTTTGTTCTGAGACCAGCTCCTCCTTGCAGCAAACTGTGTAGGCTTCATTCTCTCTAGTTCACATCCTCACAACTTCCCACCCGGGAAAAAACGGGGGCTTATGTCACTCGGCTCCATTGTGAAACATTTCCAGGTAAAGGTTTGCTAGGATCACATTTCTAGCTCTTGGTCTGGCCATTAAGGTGATGGTGAGTATTGTGCTCAGTTTTCATTGATCAGATGTTCACTTTTATGAATGGAGAAGATATGGAAAGGAAAGGATGTTATTAGAGTTGGGAGGGAGTGCTCTCAGACATAGTCTCTAAGAAATTAGTATAAGCCAGGCAGTCATCCAATTTGTGGCTATTAATTGTAATTAATTGTAATTTGGGTGTTATAAATGTGTTAAATAACCTGTAGGTTTGGTCATTTCCTCCATTTATAAATCTCATTTACATTTATGATGAACCTTTTGAAGTTGTCTATCTGAGAGGCTTCTTAAAACCATAGATTTTTTTTTAATCCTCACCCGAGGATCCCGAGGATATTTTTTCCATTGCCTTTTTTTTTAGAGAGAGTAAGAGGGAGGGAGGATGGAGGAGAGAGAGAAACATCAATGTGAAAGAGAGACATTGATTGGTTCCCTCCCGCACGTGTCCTGACCGAACGGGGCAGGGATGAACCTGCAACCAAGGTATGTGCCCTTGATTGGGAATTGAACCCTCGACCCTTCAGTCCACAGGCCGATGCTCTAACCATTGAGAAAAGCCAGCCAGGGCTAAAACCATAGATTTTTAATTAATTTCTGGGAAAAACAAAAAAGGAAATTATGCTAAGTGGCCTGTGTCATGTATTATGCTTTACATATTTTAAAAGTTCCTCCGACTCTACTGTTAATAAAAGGGATGAAAATTACAGAATCCATAGAGCTGAAACACATAAAATAATAGCCATTCATTACCTGTAAAAACTTAAAATAACAAAAAACAAAATACGGAATGAAGGAATTTCTTTCCCCAAAAGTTCCTTTTTGTTGTAAGTATAAGAAATGCATGCGTTAGAATAAGCAAATGTAGCTATTAGTATCTGATAATGAGTAATGGATGAATTGAAAAATGGCTGTGGTCTATGCTAAATTCATATAGATTATGATCAATTTCATAATCAGGAAGCCTGAAGAAGACACCTAATCTCCTTAGTGTTGTCTGAATAACACACTATATATCTGAGACTCATAGCATCTCATAGCCTGTGGAAAAGCTTATAGCCCCAGAACTTACTACTGGAGGATCATGGCTTACTGCAGCCAAGTGGGGGAGGAGAGGGAGTTGCCTGTTCTCTTGGATTCCTCAAGTGTAAGACAGTCTGGTACTATGATTCTTATTAATCAGTACTTGCTCCTCAGTGTCTGCCTTGATTTTAGGTAATAAAGCTGAGAGAATTATACAACCTTTTGGGTAATAACATCCGGAGAACTTATAATATTATTGTTCTTCACAATGATTGGCATATAATTTCAGTCTAATTTATTTTTACTTACCTTGAAACATTGAAAACTGGTCACCTTTAACTTTATAATCTCCCTCCACAAATGTGAAGACTATTGTCCATCTTCAACTTTTCATTGTCTCCTTTTTTTGAACCTTTTAATGAATTATTATGACTAGTAGTTACCTCTTCAAATTTCTCATAGCTACTTGAAAATGTGCATCATGGGGATTGGCCAAAAATAGATTTTATTGGAGTTTTAAGATAATATAAACTCAACATGTAACTTTGTTTCACTAATTTTTAGTGGCAATAGTATTATCTTCATTTTCAATTATTTTTAAACATGTAAGTCCAGATATATAGACGCTGATTACTTCTAGTAGCTTCCACTTGATGAATAATATTGTCTATATGTGGTAACTGAACCTGTGGGTAAAATCTCAAACATGAATAATTGAGAAAAACAGGAATAGTATACATTTCACTCCAAGTTACATTATTTAATATTAATTTGTAACTATATAAACTAAGAAATTGAGCACAAGATTTAAGGCAATGTCTTGCCTTGGTGTATTAATTGTTTTAACTCACTAGATTCAACAGTCCCCAATCCCTGCACTTTCAACTTTCTAGAGCTTGGGTTCAAAGCATTGTCTTTCTACAACTTTTTTGAGACGTGTACAGTGTGATTTCAAGCAGCAGTTTGGGCAGAAACACTTTCTGGTGGCTTTATTAGAGAAAACTAACTTTTAGTGTCCTGCCCCTTAGTTGCCACTGAGTTATAACAGTTTCCCTTTGTCCATCAAAGACCTATGCCTATTCCCCACTCTGCTTTTTCGGGGCTTGAGATGTACATCCTACTTTTTTTTCCTGAACAACAGAAATTTATATTCTCACAGTTTTGAAGTCTGGAAATTGGAAATGTGCCCTCATGTTTGGTTTCCCTGATGCCTCTCTCCTTGAGTTGTGATGGTCATCTCCATGTCTTCACATGGCCTTACCTCTGTGCCTGTCTGTGTCTAAATTTCTGTTTTTTTAAAGGTTAAGAAATGAGGGATTTTTCTTTCTTTCTTGTTGTATAAGTTTCATGTGTACAACATTATAATTTGACATCTGTAAATACTACAAAGTGGTCACCCCCCAAGATCTAATTAGTATCCGTCACCTTACAATTTACCCCCTTCACCCCTTTTGCCCAACCCCTTTACTATCTGGAAACCTCTAATATGTTCTCCATGAGTTTGCTTATGTTTTTGTGTTTTTTGTTTTTGTGTTACTTTTTGTCTTTTTTCCTTTTTTTTAAGATTCTACATGTGAGTGAAATCACAGTGTTTGTCTTTCTTCATTTGACTTATTTCACTTAGTTTAATACACTCAAGGTCCATCTGTGCTATTGTGTATAGCAAGATTTCATTCTTCATTAGGGCTGAATAATATACACACATCCTCTTTATCCATTCATTTATCATGGACAGTTAGGTGCCCATATGTTTTGAATTAATGATTTTGTTTTCTTTGGATAAATTCCCAGCTATGGAATAGCTGGATCATATGGTAGTCCTATTTTGAATTTTTTGAGGAATCTCCATACTGTTTTTCATTTAATAGTTGCACCAATTTACATTCCCACCAACATACTGATGCTGATGTAATAACCTGGTTATTATTAGACAGCAAAGTAGGAAAGGGAAGACCAGTTTACATGCATGCCTAGTAAGGTCTGAGTGAGGTAGAAAGGTGCTTTCCAGTCAATCACAGCTGAAAACGTGTCAGTGGTCAAGATGGGGGTGGCCCCCATTGAAGTCCTTCCCCCCCACCCCCCGCCCCGCCTCCCCAGGCCTTCACCACACTATTGTCTGTCCACAGGTTAATATATGCATATAAATTCTTTAGCTAATCTCTTCCCACTCTCCTCGCTTCCCCTCCCCTCTGAAATTTGTCAGTCTGTTGTATGCTTCAACGTCTCGGGATCTATTTTGTTCATTAACTTCACATATAAGTGAGATGATGTGATACTTGTCTTTCTCTCACTGGCTTATTTCACTTAGCATGATACTTTCCAGGTCCCTCTGTGCTATCTCAAAGGGCAAGAGATACTTGCCTTGCTTCCTTAATAAATTTGCTTCCTTAAATTGCTTTAGTAAGTTGGCTTTATCACAACGCAATCTCTCATTTAAATTCATTTATACAAGAAGACAAGAACTGGGGAGAAAACAGCCCTCTCCCTTTGACTCAGGGGGCTATCCAATAACACCTTTTCTGGGGACCCTGGGCTGCCTGTAACAGTACCCTTCTCTCAAACAAGCAAAAATATTGGTTTCCTATTTCCGTTAAGATAAAGTTCAAACTCCTTAAGTTGCCTGGTGTTGGGGGAATATCTTCATTCCTCTTGCCTCCCTTGCTTTGAGTACTCAGAAGAATGAACAATGGAATCTTAGGCAATTTCCTCTGTATTATACTTTTCTCAGTTGGACTATAGCTATTAGAAAAAATCCTATATAAAAGGCCAATACGTGAATTGTCCCCTCGGGAGTTCGACCGACCGGGAGTTTGACTTCTCGCTATGATGTGTGCTGACCACCAGAGGGTGGCGTGGAACTAAGGAAGGCCCTTGCCGGCATCCACAGCCAGGGGAAGGAAGGACCCGGTTGGCCCTGATCGCTGGCCAGGCCTAGGACCCTACCCGTGCAATAATTTTGTGTACTGGGCCTCTAGTTTAGATTATATCCCCCAATAAATATTTTGTTTCTTGTTTTTCATTTTAACAATTGAGGGTGGATTGTTAAACTTTGAAGAAAGAGGAATGTGGTAGTGAGGAGACAGAGGGAAGCTAGGTAGTCAGGTGGGGGGTGAATAAAACCTGAAAACCCAGCTGGGCGGAGTTACTAGGACAACCTAGCTGGGAAAGAAAGGAAGGGAGACAAACTTTAAAATGTTTGGGTGTCACTAAGATAACCAATCACAAGGTAGTAAGGTGTATAAACCAAACCCAAGGATACTGTTAAGGCAAAATTCTTCTGAAAGGACCAATCGGGAACTAACAAGCATATATACAAAAAAGCAAATGCTCCTCCTCTTCTCTCTCCCCTGCACGCTAGAATCTTAGGTTGCTGGCAGGAGATGCTCTCCCCGTCACCCACGTGGCTTATGGCCCTGTGGGCCTCCACACAGGGACTAACAGACTTTAACTAGCTTGGGTGCTGAACTGCTCCTGATTGTAACTTGGAAAGGAAGCTCTGGACATGACTCCTGCTCCTGCAACCCCAGCTGCACCTTTTCCAGGACTGGCTTCTCTCAATACACTTCGGTTTCACTAACTATTTTTGTCTGAGACTTCATTTTTCGATTTCGCGAGATAACGAACTCAGACTCAAAACCCTCACATTTTGGTTTCAGTAGGATTAATAGTTTATGATAAAGATACATTCATTAAGATTAAAATAAAAACAAATGGCTATTAGCAAGCAAAGCTTAAAATTTTCCTTAAGAATCGTATTTGGATCTGTTCCAAAACATGAACAAATGCTTCACTGAATCAGTTTTCAGACAGTATTAAATGGCCAAATAACTTTTTCTAGAAAATTTTCACAGCACTTATTGCATCTGTCCAATTATAGCCATAGAAGTGTGTCAATAATATCCTCAAGCATTTTCTAAGTCTGAGATATCACTTAATGACTTTTAATAATTTAAATATGTTCATATTGTCTCTCACCCCAAGCTTTTTCCCTGCAATCAATGCTCTTTTTAAAGTAAAAATTTCTTTGCTGGTTCTTGTGAGTAAAAGCAGTCCTTCTCTTTCTCCACCCAATTATCTGGATAGTCAATCAGGTCTGCTATTGGGGCAAATCGTTTAAATGTTTTTAAAACTTTAATTCTTGAATTGTGCAATGTGTGAAAGCTACATATATGTTAAACTTATTTAAAATGGTTACTTCTCGGTTCTACCTTCATCTTCTTTTCTTCCATTACCATTGCAGCATATTGCAATTGCCTTCTTTCTTCACCATTATTAACTTGTCCCTTTTTATCAGAAAAAAGATCTTGCTTTCTTTGATTCTCTTATTGATATTTTAAAAGAACTTTTTTCCCTCTCTTGCTGTCTCTCTCAGGCAAGTCACATATCAATTGTACTTTATCATTTCATTGTCAGTCTTTGTGTCCATTCTCTTATCCCAGCCGAGTTTTTCCTTTTTCTGTTTTTTTTTTTGGGGGGGGGGAGGGATGGCACTGGTGTTGGGAGTTTCATATCAGTTTCAGGCCTGAAGCAAAATTCATTCATTTCAAATGGAAATTGCAGTGTGTATCAAAAAGGCAAGGTTTCTTTTTTTTTCTTTCTATAAAATGGAGCCTGTGCAATTCATACTCATCTAAAGAAATTTTAGTATAAAACTTCTAAATAACGAATAACTGGGAAATTCTTCTCTTGGGCTTCAGTCACTGAAGATAAGGAGAGACACCTGCTTCCATACCCCCATCTGGCTTTTACACACGCGGTTAAGACCCAGTAGGCTCTTGCTCTTTCTTTTCTCCATGCCCATCTGCTTGTATGCTGCGTTCCCACCCTAACATATTTCCAGACCCTTGCCATAGGGCAGAAGTGCCAAGCAATTATTTGTTGAGATAGATAGCCCACATAATACTCTAAGTGACATCTGTTTTGTAGGAAATCCCTCCCTTGTGGCAGGAGTGTCATATTGGCAGCTCCTAGGAATATTGGAATTGACATACAGGAACAATTGAATGTTTTATCTTATCCTGAATTCTCACTCGGAGAGTATCTAATACCAGATGCTTTAGAGGACGGAGTAACCCCCTGACTCTTTCTCTTGCTCTCTTTACACCTCTGGTAATCGGCAGCACTACACTAAGGGGAACATTTCTTCCTGACCCAGCTGGTAGTCAAATTGTGCCCTACAGCATAAAGATGGGCATATTTTAAAGTTTATTATAGTTAGGGTGGTAAAAATGGGATTTTAAAATATTAATGTGCCTACTAGATTGTTTGATCTAAATGATACTTTGAATAATAAGTTCCGCAAATTACTCTTAATAAGTTATATGGCAAAATTACAATGGCAGATGGACATTTAATCTTCTAAGAGTGTGGATCCCCATGTTTGTCAGCGCTTCTTCTTTAAACTGTTTCAACCAGATGATAAGAAAATAGCTCATAGTCCATAATGGTTCAAGACCTGAATCTTTGCATAAAGGTGTATTTGGTGAAACATATTCATTGGTTCTGAGTAAACTCAGAAAGAATTTATTGATTTTTTTAATCAATTGGTATTAAGAAGGCAGGCAGAATTTGGAACCAAAATTGTTATTGGCGTACTTAAAATAATAAATGCAAGGTAGGTTCTGGATAAATGTACACTGAATTCAATGTTCCAATTTATCTACATTGATATTACCATCTCCAGTGATCCTTAAGACACTGAGAACAACTTCAGATTCAAAAAGTTAGAATAGAATTATTATGAAAGGTCTTTAAAGTTTTAGTTGAAATGAAGATACTCAATTACAAAATTCAACCTATTTACTTGAGTTGAATTAAGATTTAAACATTTAGCAATAATAAGCTGTATCAGTTACGTGTTGTTGCAATACCTACAACTATGAAAATTAGTGACCTAAAATAACAACCATTTTACTTTATGCTTATCTGGGTCAGCCGTATGGGCTGGGTTCATTTTAGTGGCTCTTTTGCTGCTCATTCTAATCACTGTCTGGTCATTATGCTGGGGATTGAGAGTCTAAGATAGCCTTACTCAAAAGCCTGGTTATTGGTGTTGGCTAACTGCTAGACTATTTGTCTTTCATAGAATAAGCTGACTTCTTCATATGTACAGGGTTCTAAAACCAGGAACTAAGGGGGCCAGCCTTAGTGTAGAAATATTTTAAATTTCTGCCTGCATGATGTCTCATCAGCCAAGCCAACATGACTAAGCCCAGAGGCAATGTGGGAAAATACTACTTAATGGAATGGATACAGAGAAGTATGCTTATTTTGGGTGCTCTACCTATAACAATCTGCTACATATTACTATCCAGGATTATCAGTTGCAGAATCTTACCTTCCTGAATACTTAATGCAGTACAAGGCATCACTAGAATATTGTGCTACATTCTATAACTCTATAAGAGAAGAGAATTGCTTAAATCAGATAAAGTTTATTTGTCCTTCTTTCTATATATTTTAAATACAAGTCCCTTTCCATACCAGTATATGTGGTTTGCAAATACTTTCTGCAAGTCTATAGTTTGTCTTATTATGCTTTTAGTAAGATATTTCACAAGGTAAAATTTTCAATTTTTACAAAATCTAATATATCAGTTATTTATTTTATGAACAGTATTTTTGGTGTCATGTTTGAGAATATTTTTCATACATTGCTAGATCCAATTTGCTAATATTTTGTATTTAAGTCAATGAAAGATATTGATCTATAGTTTTCTTTCTTTCTTTCCTTTTTGTATTATTTCTGTCTGACTTTGACATCAGGATAATATTTGATATTGGAAAATGTTAGTTCCTCTTCTATTTTCTGGAAGAGATTATGTAGAGTTGGCCAATTCTTATTAAAAGATTGATAGATTCTTCCATTGAAACCATCTGGGCCTAGTGATTTCTTTTTAGTAAGTTTTTAAATTATAAATTTAATTCATTTAACAGTTATAGGGTGTTGAAATCCCTAATTAAAGGTGTGGACTCATCTATTTTTTTTTTTTAGTTCTATCAGGTTTTTAAAAATTTTATTTTATTGCTTAAAGTATTACAAAGAGTAGTACATATGTTTCCTTTTTTCCCCCATTGACCTTCCCCCAGCCTCCCCTACCCCTCTGTCTCTTGCATCCATTGGTTATGCTTATATGCATGCATGCAAGTCCTTCTGTTGATCTCTTACCTCCCCCCCAACCGTCCCCGGCCTTCCCACTGTAGTTTGACAGTCTGTTCGATGCTTCTCTGCCTCTGTATCTATCTTTTTGTTCATCAGGTTATAATGTTCTTTATTATCCATAATTGAGTGAGATTATGAGGTATTTTTCTTTCATTGACTGGCTTATTTCACTTAGCATAATGCTCTCCAGTTCCATCCATGCTGTTGCAAATGGTTGGAATTCCTTTTTTACAGCAGTAGATGGACCACAGTTTTCTAATCCATTCATTAACAAATGACAAGTGCTAGAGAGGATGTGGAGAAAAAGGAACCCTCCTGCACTGCTGGTAGAAATGCAGACTGGTGCAGCCACTGTGGAAGACAGTATGGAGTTTCCTCAAAAAATTAAAAATGGAACTCCCATTTGACCCAGTAATCCCACTTCTAGGACTATATCCCAAGAAACCAGAAACACCAATCAGAAAGGATATATGCACCTCTATCAGTTTTTTATTTTATTTCTTTACATTTATTTTGATGCTCTGTTGCTTGGTGCATACACATGTAGGACCTCTATTTCTCTTTGGTAGATTTGATCCTTTAAGTATTATGTAATACCTTCTTTGTCGCTGGTGAATTTCTTTGCTCAGAAGTCAGTTAACCTACTATTAATAGAGACAATCTTGCTTTTTCTTTTACATAGCTAAGATTTGCATTGTATATTTTTGCTATCTTTTCAATATGCCCAGATCATTTTGAAGTAAGTTTCTTGTAGACAGCATATAGTTTAACTATGTTTTCATATAATCTCTGTCTTTTAATTGATATACTTAGAACAATTATAATTAATGCAGTTATTGATATGTTAGGGGATAAGTCTTCCATATTATTTGTTTTCTATTTGTTCCCTCTGTTTCTCATGTTTCTGTTTCTTTCTCTTTTCCTTCCTGTGGATTGCTTGGGCATTTTTTTAGAGTTTTTTTAAATTGTTTACAGTGTTTTTGAATAGATATCATTGTATAGTTTTTTAATGGTTGCTCTAGGTATTACAGTATGCATATATATACTGTCACAGTCTACATATGTAACAGTCTACTGGTATTGACATTTTACTACTTTGACTAAAGTGTAGAAAATTGACTTCCATTTTGGGGCTTTTACCCTGCTCACTTTTAAAATGTGATCTTCTTAATTAGCTTTTCTACCTACTTTGAGCACACATCAGATGGCATTTTTACTTTTGCTGGAATGATTAACAGTATTTTAAAAACTCATGAAGAAAGAGCTCTTAAAACGTAATAATAAGAAAACAAATACCCCAATTAAAAGCTGAAAAAAGATCTGAACAATTAACCTCAACATAGATGGTACATAGATGTCAATTCAGCATATTAAAATATGCTCAATATCTTACATCATTACGGAATTTCAAATGAAAACAACAATGAGATAACACTACATAACTATCAGAATGACCCAAATCTGAAACACTGACAATACTGAATATTGCCAAGAAGGTGGAGTAACAGTAACCCTTATTTATTGTTGGTGGAAGTGCAAAATGGTACAGTCACTTTGGAAGATAGTTTGGTAGTTTTTTACAAAACTAAATATACCTTTTTTTTAGACTTTTTTACATAGATGACCAGGTCATCTGTGAACAAATACAGTTTTATTTATTCCTTCTCAAACTGTATTTTAAATTTCCATTTCTTGTCTTATTGAATTAGCTAGGATTTCCAGGAGGATGCTGGGAAGCATTGGTAAGGAAAGACATCCTTACTTTGTTCTTGATCTTATTGAGAAAGCTTTGGGTTCCTCATCATTAAGTAAGATGTTAGCTGTAGGTTTTTGTAGACATTCTTTAACAAGTTGAGGAAGCTCCCCCTATTGCTAGTTTGCTGAGAATTTTTATTATGAATTGGTGTTGGGTATTGTTAAATGCTTTTCCACATTTATTGATATAATTATGATTTTTCTTTTTCAGTCTATTGAAGTGATGGATTACATTAATTGACACCTGGATTAAATCCAACTTGGTCATGTTGTATAATTATTTTTATACATTGTTGGATTCAATTTGCTAATATTTTGTCGAAGATTTTTTTCATCTATGTCCATGGGAAGTATTAGTCTGTTGTTTTATTTTTTCATAATGTCTGCTTGGTTTTTGTATTAAGGTAGTACTGATTTCATAGAATGAGTTAGGAAATATTCTCTCTACTTCTATTTTATGAAAGAGATTATAGAGAATATGTGTAATGTCTTCCTTAAATATTTGTTAGAATTTACCAGTAAACCCATTGGGGTCTGGTGTTTCTGTTGTGAAAGGTTATTAGTTACTGATTCAGTTGCCGTAATAGATATAGGTCTATTCAGATTGTCTATCTGTTCTTGTATGAGTTTTGGCAAATTGTGTCCTTCAAGGAACTGGTGAATTTAATCTACTCTGACAATCTTTTAATTGGTGCATATAGATATTAGTGTTCAAAGTGAACACTGATATTATTAAATTACTATTTGTCATATTTGTTAGTTTTATGTTTGTTGTCTTTGTTCTTTTTTCCTATTATTGTCTTCTGCTCTTTTTCTGCTTTTTGTGGTTTTCACTGAACATTTTATGTGATTCCATTTTCTGTCCTTTCTTAGCATATCCATTACACCTTTTTTAGTGTTTGCAATACACATATACAACCAATCCAAGTTTATTTTCAAATAATCTTATATCACTTCATGGTAGTACATGGAACTTAAAATAACAGAATAATTTTAATTTCCTTCCTCTTGTTCTTTGTATAATTTTTGCCATTTATTTTACTTATATTCAAGCATACATACACACACAAGCAAATAAAATCAAATACGTTGTTTATATTATTATTTTGAATAAACTGTTTTATGTTAGACCAATTAAAAATAAGAACAATAAAGGTTTTATTTTACTTTCCTTTACTCCTTTCCTGATGCTCTTTCTTTCTTTATGTAGATTTGAGTTTCTGACCTATATCATTTTTCTACTCTGCTATTTCCATTATGTGTATGTTACATTTTTTTTTTGTAGTTGTCTCACAGTTCTTGAATTGTCTGTCCTGCTTTTTTTCAGACTTCGTTCTCTTTCCTTTTCAGCTTTGGAAGTTTCTACTATCATATCCTTAAACTCAGAGATTCTTTCCTCAGTTATATTCAGTCTACTAACGAGCCTACCAAAACATCCTTTATTTCTGTTATGGTGTTTTAGATTTTTAGCATTTCTTTTTTATTCTTCTTTAGATTTCTATCTCCTTGTTTATATTATACTAGTATATCTATTTTTGCATACTGTTTACTTTTTCTACTAAAACTCTTAGCATGTTAATTAGAGCCTTTGTTTGTTTTGTTTTTGATTCCTGGACTTATAATTCCTATACCCATGCTCTGACTCTGTTCTGATGCTTGCTCACCCTCTGCGACTGTGTTTGCTTTTTGGCCTTTCAGTGTGCCTTGTACTTTTTTACTGAAAACTGAACATGATGTATTAGGTGAAAGAATCTGCTGTAAACAGGCTTTGATGAATAGAGCCGTAAATTGTGGAGAAAGGGAAACATTCTCTTGTCCTGTGATTAGTCTCAGCGTTTTGGTGAGCCTGTGCCTCTGGACTGCAAATTTCACAGCTCCTCAGTCCTCACTCCCACTTACCTTAGGTGGGACAAGTATGCTAGAGGCGGCTGGAGTCGAGTATTTCCTTTTATCAGGTAGTTTAGGATCTGATTAAATAATTTTTCCTGAGAGAAGGTTAGGAATAATAGAATGATCTGGTGCGTTTCAAATTGGTTGCTTTCCCCCTACCTCCTCAGGAAGCTGGAGGGAATTATTTTCCTGATTATTCATCGTGAGAACCTGGTAGAGTTCCTGGAGGTAAATCTCATAAAAGTAAAAGGACCTCATATATCTGGGTACCCCTAGAGCTCTTAACTCTCAGTCTTGTCCTCACCAGGCCTCCAGCAACTCATCAATTAAAGTTTAGGTTTTCCTACCTTGGCACTAGTTCCCAGGGGGTTTCCTGCTATGGATTTTTGCATGGATAGGTTGTCATTCTCTGTATCTGCCTGTCTCTCCAGTTTGGGGCCAGCAGTTTGCCCTATAATCTCACTTTTCTGATGGATCCAAGAAGAATTGTTTATTTTCCATTTTTCACTTTCCATTTGTTCTTAGGATAGAATGGCTACTTCTAAGCTCCTTACTTTCTGGACTAGATACTGAGAGGACAGGGGTCCAGCGGGAAGACAAAGGCAGGTGGAGCATAGGCAAGGGAAGACATGGCAGTGTGAGCAGCCTCACCACAGACACCAACCAAGCAGAAATAATAAAATGTGTCTGGACTCAAAGCGGGAGGCATGGGAAACCAAGGGAGGGTCTGCAGCAACAAGGTGTATGAGCGCATGGAAACAGAGAAAGTTCAGCATAGGAACAGAGAAAGCACACACAGAAACAGGGAAAGTTTGGGTCCATTTCTGGGCAAAAACAGCTGAGGGAATCTGCTGGGGCTGCCAGGCAGACCCTGAGGGACGGATGAATGATGGCTCTAACACACGTTTCTGTGAAAGAGAGGCTAAGGCACTACTTGGCTATCGCCGCCAAGTAGCCCTGTCCGCCTGCCTCCTTTGGTTTTTATTGTCACAACAGCTTGAACTAAAATTAACCTCTAGATACAGTCAGCAGGGTAAGCATCCTTGAGAAAGCACATGCTTCTACAGGTCAGGTCTAAAAGACTAAACAGAGAGATTCTAGCAAAACACCTGGGGGATCAGACTTGTTTGGAGAAGTCAAGGTAGGGGCTGCCGTCTTCCGCAAGGTCCCTTCAGAGGCTCCGACCTTTCGGAGAATCCTCCTCACAGACCTTCCAACCAAGGCCCGTGCTTCCCCACAGGAATCAATCAGGTGATGATACAGGTAGACATAGAGCTGGCTTGTAGCAAATGCATACCCCTGGACTACAAGGCTTTAACGGGCAGCCAGTTATTAGGTCCCCCTCCCCTAGTGGGGGGTCTGAATCTGCTTGTAATAAATTTTCCACACGTTCGCTTACATCTTCTGGTCCACGGAGCTCAGTCTTTGGCATCATGAGACACGATCCCGGGAAACACCTCGGCTCACCTCTCTGGTGATCACTACCGGAAGTCACACACTCACTTTTGTTTCTGCAGTGGGTATAGTGGCCATAGTGAAATGTTTTCCATTTTCAGTAAAACAAACAGTTCACTGAGCAAATAGGCGACAAGGTGAGCTAAGGCAACAAAGGTTTAAAAATTCAGTGGTTTTATGGCCAAATATTAGACAACATTTTGAAAAGGTCAAGCTCTAAAAGGGATATTAAGTAACTAACTCTGTTTTATGAACTCTGTAAATCTTGAATACCATTTTAATGATATCTTTGCAAGGGGGTATTAATTAAAGTTGAAAATATAACCAATATTCTCCTTATTAATATATAAAAGTAGCAATTCATCTGCTGGGTATCACAAGCATATATATTTAAAGCAGTGTGCTACATAAAGTCAGTGATAGTTTAATTAGCATCTGATGAGAGTTAGCAATTTAACTTCAATTTACAGCATAAAAGTTAGGTGAGGGGAACTCATTCTATGATAGTGGTGCTATTCTAATAAAGAACAGTAAATTGACCACTGAATAAAAATATTAGAGTAGAGGAAAACCTTACACATGTGGGTGAAATGGGCCACATGCTAACCTAACTAACTCAGGGACGGTCTGAAATTAAAACCTTTTAATTAAAAAGCAGTTTACTAGTGTAGTGGGTAGTCGTGTCCTAGGCCAGTATCTTCCCTGACAAAGATCAACTTGGATCTTCACTGAGCCTACTGTCTTTTTGTATATAAGATAACAAACCTGTGGAATGTCACTTGGAACTTCGCTTTTTCCAGGTCCCTTGGGGCACAACAAATGGCACCAGGGTGAAGACCACTTGTCTCCTTCATTTTTTAAAAATATATTTTTATTGATTTCAGAGACGAAGGGAGAGGGAGAGAGAGATAGAAACATCAACGATAAGAGAGAATCATTGATCGTCTGCCTCCTGCACACCCACTACTGGGGATCGAGCCTGCAACCAGGGCATGTGCCCTTGACTGGAACCAAAACCAGGACCCTTCAGTCCTAAGGCCAACGGTCGCCACTGAGCCAAACCAGGCAGGGCTGTGTCCTTCATTGTTGTTGCTATCATGTTAATTGTTGACTGTTAACTATACTGCACCCACCTATAAAAGAAGCATGTGTCTATCATTTTACTTTTTATCCAATCCCAGAGGTTTCCTCCTGCTTTGCTTTCTCCCACCTCCTTAATCTATCACCGATGGATTTCTTGTAACCTCCTTTGATGGTAATTTATAGAAATTGGTGACAAACCACCATTCTCAGGAGCATTATCCCAATATGTTGAGATTCTGCCTCCTGGCAACAGTTTGGCTCAAATACACTCACAAAAATCCTTTACTGGTTTGAATATTTTTTTACATTAACACACAAGTTTGCTAATTTATAAAGCTATTATATCCCAATTAAAATATACTCAAATTTTAAATATATTTGTCAGGCACAGTAATGCTTATAGGAAGTTAAACCTGATATCTATGCTAGACCTCAGTAAAATGAGAAAAAAGCAATCACATTAATAGCAGTTGATCTTACCCATCTGACTTCAAACCAATTCTGATTTTCATAAAATTAGTCTGGTTACCAGATGCTGGGGGCAAATTTTCTGTAATGTTTATGATCTCACACTCAGAAATCAGAATTATATATGTCCTCTTCTACCTCCTTAATATATTTAATAGTACCCCATGTATTATCGTATTGGTCTCCAACCTGTCTCAGTAGTTTCCCTATGTGTTCTCTATGCTTTTAGATTTCTCTTGTGGTATTTGTTTTTGTAAACTCACCTCACTTTTATAATAAATTCTATGGATTTGTACAGCCTGGGGGGAAATGGATAATGAAACAAAACAGCAAGCCCTATGTACAATAGCTTTGTGACTTTTAAAGTAAAAATGGGTATTTCAATAAGATGAAACAAGTGAACATAACCAAATTTCTGATACCGATTTTTTTCTGGGTGGGGTTATGTCTACACAAACTTTTTAAGGTTGCTCTCCCCCCCTAAGGTATATCCACATATGAATATATTTTCCTAACATATATTTAGACCTTGTATCACTATCAGAGCATCAGAAATCAATAAAGTCATTATGAGGAAAAAAGGTAGCAATTTTCTATAGAAAGCGAGAGGCTATTTTAGAAATTAGATGTGAGGAAAAAGGTATGGAATATGAAGCTACAAAGAGATATTCATTTGCTCTACCTGTTTTGGCTGGGTAGATAGAGTGTCAGCCTGCGGACTGAAAGGTCCCAGGTTTGATTCCAGCCAAGGGCACATACATGCCAGGGTTGCAGTCAGTAGGGGGCGTGAGGGAGGCAGCTGATCAATGACTCTCTCTCATTATTGATGTTTCTATCTCTCTCTCCCTCTCCCTTCCTCTCTGAAATTCATAAAATTATATATTCTTTTAAAGAGATATTCATTTGTTAAGAGCACAATGACAAAACAATAAAGTTAAACAAAAAATAAACTAAAAAAACAAAAGCAAACTTACTCTAAAACTATCTAACAGGGTAAGTCTGTTATAGGACAATGAAAAGCTAGGGAAATTCCGGGACAAGTGGGATAGAGAAACTGAGGTAGGAAAAGAAAATAAGGCCAAAAAGTTTTGCAGGCTGCCTGTAGCAGGACCTTATCTTGAGAAAAAAGGGTTAAAAACCTGTCCTCACAAAGGAATGCAGGAGAGGAGGGGGATGAAGCTGTTAAAACTACCAGATAAAAGAAGGGGGAAAGAAGAGTATAGTTCTATCTTATCCCACTCACTGATTAAACAGAAAGCCAGCAGTTTTGCTTTTGTCGAGATAAAGTTTTCGTGTGCTTCTCATAAATTGTGAAAAAGCCGTGGCAAAGAAAAGGGGGGAACTTTAGCGTTCATCTATACCAGGATATCTAGCAGAGGAACTAAAAAGAAACACTTATAGAGGGCAGGGTATAGGAGCCAAAACCCCTCCCCCACCTCACTTGCTCTTCAGATTAGCTGAGAGACAATCTGAGCTCAGGAAGCCAGATATATAGATTTGCTTGCCTTGCTTCTTTAATAAACGTGCATGCTTTAATTTTTTTGATAACTTCATTTTCTTTACATTTTTAAATAAATTCACTTTAAATAAACTCAGAACACCTATTTCCTGAAGTCTCTCATTTACATTCAGCCCTCTCCCACTGACTCAGACCTCTGGGGTCTGTGAGAGGTGCTTGTCACAAGTCAAATACTAAATTGTTGGTTAAGTAAATTTAATCTTCAGAATTCAAAGCCTCAGATTCTACATTCTGTAATGTTTTTCCTGGAGCTTCCTTGCCCATTATTTTGCCTTGTGCCTTTATGATCTCTGGTCCTCACATATGTCATTGAGAAATTTTCTTTTGCTTTAAGAAACAAAAATGAAGGCCTCTTTTATGAACTGTACCTGTAAATTTTTTTTTTACTTTCCATTGTTTAAGCATATACAGGGTGTCCCCAAAATCTATACACATTTTAACAGCTGATAGCTCAGTTTTGAAAATGAAATGTATTTTAATAAACACTGCCTTTATAATTATTCAAAGTGTGTGTGTACATGTTTGGCACACACGGCACATTCTCTAGACCACATTAGAGAGTTCATATATTGTCTCACCGTGATTTCATGGATGTCACGTCTTGCCTCTTACTAGGAAATTTCCCCTTGAGGACAAGGCCAAGTCTACAGCTTTCTTTTAAACTTCAAAGTGTTCAGTCTGCTGATGTGTTAACTCAATAGGTACTCAGTAAATGGTAATTGGTTGAATAAATAAGCAATTAAAGTAATGCAATTTTTTTTGCCTTTGTTAAGAATGGTTAATCTATTCCTTCTTTGGGCAGGTTTAAACTGCTGAGGGAATTTGTTGGGACTGTTTGTAAACTTCAGTTGCTTTTTTGTAGTCTATGGAAGGTGGCTGGTTTTCTAATAATGATCATACTCACTTTTGAAATATACTTTTTGGGCACAGGATTAGAGAGCCAATCTGGCAATTACTCAGTGATTCTTGAGGTGACCTACATTTTCCACATTAAAAAAAAATGAATAAAGAGAACAGTGATCATCATGGAAATCTGCCTTTGTTACTTGGTAGATTTTGCCCAACTCAAACAAATTAAATGTATCAATGTAGTATCAGTTTTTGCCATGGCCTTGATCTTAAATCAGAAGACTATTACCAAGGGTGTATATTGACTAAAACTTCAGTACACACACACACACACACACACACACACACACACACACATCCCTCTATCAATCTTTCTTTTAAAATTTGTTTTTTAAGACTTCACCACAATAGGAAAACATATTTTAGTTGAAAACTAAAGTACTAAAATATCTGATTATGCTTATTTTGCCTCAGGTAACATATTTATTTTGAATTAATGGGTGCATGAAAGATGTATTTGCCAAGATTTTTGTCTGTTTAATCTGCAGTTTCAAGGCAGTGTCTTAATCCTATTAAAACTAATTTAATGGAGCAGGTAGGCTTTTGTCAGTTAGGTGAAGTTCAAGTTGTAACTAGTATTAAAGGAAGAAAATGTAAGAAACAAACAGTAATGTTCAACTTTTGTTGTTTATTCTTTTTATTTTTCATTTATTCTTACCACTTGCATATTAGGGCAATGGGAAAGAGTGCTTTCTGAGTTCACAGGGCAATTCCTTGGAGACTGCAATGAGCTCTTATCTTTGAAAGAACAATCAGTGGGTAAAAATGCCCCTATGTTTGGAAGTTTAAATTACATCTTTATGGGACATCTAGTAACTTTATTGGAGACAAAGGTCTGACAATATTTCCACTAAAACAGCACTTTCCAGAGCAAACAATGTCAGTGTAAAAATTTGCTCTGGGCTAAAGTTGGCATCAAGACTCTAGCCTTGAAGCTATTTTGTTTTAGAAATTCAGTTGTACCAGTTTAACTTAATGGTTGAAGAGGATGAATATACGTGTTCAATTGCTTTTTATTTTTTTAGTGTAGTTAAGAAATTATTTTGATGACTTTTGCAAATGTGCAATTTTTTTCTATACAACTAAACAGATGCATGTTTCTAAAAAGAGGAGTTTGACCAAGGCACATAATCGATCGTAGAATTCCCATTCTATTTCAGTGCAAGGAGTTTACCAGTAGCTTACATGCAAGAGGGAAGTTTTAAAACAGTGACTAGGCTAGTCATTCTCCTTCCCTTTCTGTTGAATATGAGTTACCATTCTTCTAGTATCTGACTCCAAGGGGTAAGATCTAACTTTCTCAAAGTATTAATATTGTCACTTTGCTTTTGCTAGCAATTCAGTGGGATTTTTACTTGGGGGAAAGGTGGTGTCTTGTAGCATTACAACCTCAGAAGCAGTGGGGAGGGTAATGATAAAGACATATTCCAGATCTTAAAAAGTGAGGGCAATAACAATTGAATGGTCATTTGGCGTTGGCCTCCTCAGAGTTCCTGGTCATTAATATGGTGTCATCATTTTAGAAAAGGGCCATGACAAGCCAGAAATAGAGAGAGAGTAATACATAGTCTGACAAACGGGACTAGAGGAGATGAAGGGGATTGGAATGAAGTAATTAGTTCTTTGAATTCAAGGTGGTGGTGGCTAACATCAATCTAGAGCACCCTTCTTTACTGTAAGTATGGAGCTTTGAGTTTAGAGAAGAAAATCATTAGAATAAAACTACTTTTTAAAATTGTCATTTACCTATAATTTATATTAAGGAGAATAGCTTACTATCTTAATAAATCATGTGTGAGAGAAGTTAAATTTAAAAGAGAGTAATGGCATTCTAAAATGAGGAATAGACAAGCTACCAGCTCTGAAAGATATATTTTTGCAGATGTTATGTAAGAGTCAATTAATTCATGGAACTATTTTTGCCATCCTAATATTAAGTTGGAGCATCTTATGAAAGAGAGGTTTAAAGGATACATTTAATAACTATGGCATTATGATTGGTTATTTTTGTGTTAGCTTTATCAAAAGGTCAATGAAAAGTTCTGCATTGATAACACTGTGAACTAAGCAAATACATTTAATATACAGTTCCAGTTAAAGGCGACATCTATGTAACGTGGAATGAATGATAGGTCTAACTTTACTAGAGCTAATAATATAATCTTAGATTTATATTTTATTCTTGTGACATTTAATGAAATCTGTAAACAAAAAAATCTTGTTCAATAATTGTATACTTTGGGCTATTAAACATATTTTTATTTAAGCCAAGAAGTTGGCCTGTTCTTTTGACACAACTGCTTGTAGAGTATTAGGTTCTATCATGTGTTTAATGGATATTAACAAATGCAATCCATGTGGTCAAACTAGTTCTATAAATTAGACTTTTAAATAAAGTTTTATGGGTATGTGCAAAGAACGCTCTCTCCCACAGAACTCATTAGAGGATTTATGGGATTTCTACTTAAAAACTGATCCCTGGCTTCACTTCTTTTTTAATTTAAAAACTATTTGACATGTTTTTCTCAGCAGTACAAAATCAATCATATCACATGTATTGTTCCTTAAGTAAAATATAATTTCTAATCATAGTCTAAACCTTCTGAGAGATCTCGGTCTTATCAATCTGCCTAATCTAGCTCAGAGCTATTCTCTCTCTCTCTCTCTCTCCTACAAAGGAGTCTTAATCCAGTTTCTCAAACTCAGCTTACTTCTGCGTGTTTTTTGCACTTTATTATTTTTTAATTAATGTTTTTCAATTACACTTTACATTCAATACTAATTTGCATTCGTTTCAGGTGTACAGCATAGTGGCTAGACAATCATATACTTTACAAAGTGTTCTGTTTGATATTTCCAGTACCCAACTGGCACCATACATAGTTATTACAATATTACCACTATTATTTTAAAAAATATTTTTATTGATTTCAGAGAGGAAGGGAGAGGGAGAGAGAACTACAAACATCAATGATGAGAGAGAATCATTGATCAGCTGCCTCCTGCACGTCTTACACTGGTGATCAAGTTCACAATCTGGGTATGTGCCCTGTCCGGGAATCAAACCGTGCACAACCTCCTGGTTCATAGGTAGATGCTTAACCATTGAGCCATGCTGGCTGAGCTTATTACAATACTATGGACTATATTTCCTATGCTCTACTTTACATCCCCAAAATTATTTTGTAACTCTCAGTCTGTACTTCTCAATGCCTTCACCTTTTTCACCAAATCCCCCAACACTCCTCCCCTCTGGTAACAATCAGTCTTTTCTCTGTGTCTGTATGTCGCTGTTTTGTTTGTTTGTTTATTTGTTTATATTATTCTTTAGATTCCACATACAAGTGAAATCAATGGCATTTGTCTTTCTCTGACTGACTTATTTTGCTTAGCATAATACCCTCTAGATCAGTGGTTCTCAACCTTCCTAATGCCGCGACCCTTTAATACAGTTCCTCATGTTGTGGTGACCCCCAACCATAAAATTATTTTCGTTGCTACTTCATAACTGTAATTTTGCTACTGTTATGAATTGTAATGTAAATATCTGATATGTAGGATGTATTTTCTTTGTTACAAATTGAACATAATTAAAGCATAGTGATTAATCACAAAAACAATATGTAATTATATATGTGTTTTCTTAGGCGACCCCTGTGAAAGGGTCGTTCGAGCCCCAAAGGGATCGCGACCCACAGGTTGAGAACCACAGCTCTAGATCTATCCATGCTGTCACAATGGGAAGATTTCTTTATTTTCTATGGCCAAACAATATTCTATTGTATGTATGTACCACTACTTTTTTAGCGAGTTGTCTATTGATGGGCACTTGGTTGCTTCTATAGCTTGGCTATTGTAAATAATTCTGCAATGATTATAGGGGTGCATATATTCATTTGAACTAGTGTTTTGGGTTTCTTCAGATATATACCCAGAAGTGGAATTGCTCAGTTGTAAGGTAGTTCTGTTTTTAATTTTTTGAGGAACCTTCATACTCTTTTCCACGGTGGCTGCAGCAATCTGCATTCCCACCAACAGTGCACGAGTGTTCCTTTTTTCCACATCCTCACCAACACTTGTCGTTTGTTGACTTATTAATGATAGCATTCTAACAGGAGTGAGGTGATATCTCATTGTGGTTTCAATTTACATTTCTGTAATGATTAGTCATGTTGAGCATCTTTTCATGTCTACTGGCCATTTGTATGTCCGTTTGATACTGTTATAATAACCTGGTTATTATTTAACAGGAAAGGAGCAGAGGGGAGACTGGTTATCATAGGCATGCCATTTCTACAGCTTGACAGGAAACTACAGTTAGTATTCTCTAAGTCTGTTTCCCTCAAGTCAGCAAATCACTGGGGCAAAGGACTGGACAATAGACACGGGCCCAGTAAGGTTTGGGGTTTGGGTGACCTGGGAAGATGCTTACCTGTCAGTCACACCTGGGGGTGAGTCAGTGGCCAGAATAGGTGTGGCCCCGCAAGGGTGTGAAGTCTGAGATACTTAATTCCTGAACAAAGGATCTCTCTCTCTCTCTCTCTCTCTCTCTCTCTCTCTCTCTCTCTCACTGCTGTTTCCCTGTGCTCCTGTATCTCTTGTTGCAGAGGGCACACTCCCCTGCATTCGCCAAAATGACTCACCACCCTGTGGGACCCAGACAATGGACTAATGGACTTTAATTAGCCTAATGCTGCACCAGACTCACTTCTCTCATGGGACAGAAACTCTGGACACTGGCTTTGCCTTTATCTCTACTAAAGCCCCAGCTACATATTTTCAGGACTGGGTTAAGGGACATGAGACTTTGCAACCTGAGAAATATAATTCCATGCCAATGGAAAACATTCATTCTCTCATGTGACTCTTAGAAAATTCATTTTCTCAAGATATCATAAGAAACCCACTCCCACTAACAACAGAGGAATCCCACCAACCCAATTCTCTGGGAACACTTTTTTGAAGATGTGTCTATTCAGGTCCTTATTTTTTAAATGGAATTGTTTGGGGTTTTTTGGTGTGGAGTTGTAAAAGATTTTTATAAATTTTGGACATGAACCCCTTGTCAGATGTATCAATGATGAATATATTCTTGAATTCAGTGGGTTGTCTTTTCATTTTGTTGATGGTTTCCTTTGCTGTGCAAAAGCTTTTCATTTTTACATAGTCCCATTTTATTATTTTTTCTTTTGTTTCCCTTGCTTAAGGCAATATATCAATAATATTGCTATGACAAATGTCTGAGATTTCACTGCCCCTGTTTACTTCTAGGATTTTCATGGTTTTGATTCTAACATTTAAATCTTTAATTCATTTTGAGTTTATTCTTGTGTATGGTGTGGGAAGGTGGTGTAGTTTCTGTTTTCTTGCATGTGTATGTCCAATTTTCCCAACACCATTTATTGAATAGACTATCTTTACCCCATTGTATGTTCTTGCCTCCTTTGTCAAATATTAGTTGATCATATAGGCCTGGGTTCATTTTGGGCTTCCTTCAAATTCCATGGATTTTTATGTCTGTTATTATGCCAGTACCATGCCGTTTTGATTCTGGTGTATTTTATAGAACTAGAACAAATAATTCAAACATTTTATGGAAGCACAAAAAGACCCCAAGTTGCCACAGGAATCTTGAGAAAGAACAAAGTTGGAGGGATTACACCTGATACTACCAGGCCATACTAATCAGCTTGCTTTCTTCTAATGAGGAGCTTTTGCATATGCTCTTTGTATGCCTGGTTCCTTTCCATTCTCCAAGTTAATGGTTCTGTTTATCAATTGGCGTTTTCTTTCTTCAGTTAGCATTTAATTTGTTGATCTTTTGACAACTCCGTTAACCTAGATTTCTGTGAGGTCAGAAACTCTGACTAATCCACCCTTTATTCACGGAAGTTAGCAAATGCTTGATAGGTAGTAGCTGTTTAATAATTACTAATTGATGAAAATACAAAAGCAATAACAAAATAAATTATGTACTTACTTTGTGCATAGCTCTGAAATAGATGCCTTTAAACAATTGCCAGATACTTACTGAAACTGATATATAAAAAGCAATGAGGGACGTGCAGGCGGCAGCTGATCAATGATTCTCTCTTATCATTGATGTTTTTATCTCTCTCTCCCCCTCCCTTCCTCTATGAAATTAATAAAAAATATATTTTAAAAAAGATACTGGCCCTAACTAGTTTGGCTCAGTGGATAGAGCGTTGGCCTGTGGACTGAAGGGTCCCAGGTTCTATTCTGGTCAAGGGCATGTACCTTGGTTGCGGGCACATCCCCAGTAGGGGATGTGCAGGAGGCCGCTGATTGATGTTTCTCTCTCATCGATGTTTCTAGCTCTCTATCCCTCTCCCTTCCTCTCTTTAAAAACTCAATAAAATATATTTTTTAAAAAAAGAAGTAAAATTATTTAAAAAAAAGATACTGGAATGCCAAGCAAAAATTTCAAGAATAGGTTAATTGGTATAATACAAGGTAGCTGGGTACAGCTGGGGAAAGTGTCAGAATAGGGAGAATCCTTACCAAGAAAGATGGTTTGTGCAATTAGCTCTCTGAACTTTAACCCTTCCAGAATAATTAATGAGTGACAGAGGGAATCAAGACAAAGACACAAAGTAACGTGGTGGGTGCTAGCAATGCATCAGAGAATGCTTTTAATTGGCCCTGTGGTTTTCATTCTTTACCCTATTTCTTTCAATTCATTAATTCAAAATAATGGGGTCAGGTTCATTATCAACAGGTTTTTAGCTGTAAGAGTACAACATGACAACAAAGCTTGGATTATTGCAGTGTTGATGGCTAAGTAAGAACTTGTAGTTGGTAACTGCTCTTTGAGGAGGGAAAATAGACTCCTTCCAAATGAGTCAACAGCTTTTACACACATATTCAGATTCTTAAAAACTTTGTTTTCTCCAACTCTACAATGCTGGAATATGGTTGGTGTGGGCAGGTATGTATACCAGTATTTACATTTGAATGATGTTGGAGGTTGTGGTGAAAGGTTTGTACTTCCTAGTACAAATGAGACTGAATTATTGAAACTGAATTATTGGCATATGACATGTAAAGAAACCTAGGGTTTTGTCACTCTAAGCATGGAATTGTCTATTATATTTTTAAATTATATAGTTTGAATAAAATTTTATTCCCTTTGATTATTTCCTTTAGTAAGGAAATAATCAAAGGGAATATTGGAGAAAAAAGTGGAAAGTTACCTGAAAAATTTCTGACAATTTTTCTAAATTCTTTTAATTTAGTAAGCTAAATTTGTTTTATGTATGGATATGTTTTAATAGCAACTTATGTTGTGCATAAAATATATAAATACTTTCAAAATTTATGCTTTACTATTTGATTTCTGTGGTGATTATGTAAGATAGGGCAAAGTCTCATTTTTGTACACAGGTACCTAAAAATTTTTTTTGGCTAGTTAAAGTCTTTTGAAGTTAGCATTGCAGTTATTAATTTACATTACGTAGTAGTATAGCTAATTTCAATTTTAGACATTTATAGGTATAATGCAACTGCAAAGATCAGTCTAAACTAATGAATCTGTCTAGCATTTAAAATGTCAATTATTTTCATAGTACTTATTATTTATCTAAGTAAGAACTTATCCATGTATTTTAAATTAGAATTTTATTAAAAGCTTCTATATTTTTAGTTATTTATTATATTTTGTTTTGCATAAGCATACTGTATATTTGTAAATAGCTTTATATTTGTTTTAATGAAATTTCTCTCAAACAAGAGACAAATTGAAATTAAATACCAAGTATGAAATTGATTGAGTTAGACATTTAGTTTTTGAAAGGGCGAGGGCTAGGCCCTCCACCTTCCCCCAGGGTAAGGGCCATCTTGCCCCAGGGTGGGGGCTACGTCCTCCATCTTACCTTGGCCACGTGTTTTGGCAAGGAGCTTCTTCCCGGAAGTTAAGACTCTGCTAGCCACACCCAGGAACAAGACATCGACTTGCGCCTGGCCAATCGGCAAAGCACAGTCCTTTCTCCTCCCCTTACTCCAACCCCCCCTATATAACTGGACTCCAGGCGGGGTTCTGTCTCTCAGCCACTTGGCTTGTCATTGTGTCGGTGAGTCTGGTGGATGGGAGCTCAAGCTAGCTTGAAATACAGATTCTTATGCTTTTGCATCGGACTGCTGGCTCCCTGTTGGTTTCTTGGGAATCTTGAAATCTGGGCATAACAGTTTTGTAATTCTGAGTAATTAGATATCTATTAAAATATAGTGAAAATGATTGAAGGAGATGAAACTGACTTGAAATATATATATATACACACACACATATAAATATATATGTCATTTTATACTAGTTATCTAGTATGTATTTGCTTAGAAAATAATTTGCAACAAAACTTTTTGATGTCATTACTAATTCATATGAGTGTATTGTTGGAAAATCATTATGAGTCAGTATAATAAATTTATAAATCTATAAATTTAGCTTTTACATTTCCTGGTAAGCAGTGTTTACTTTAGGATATTTTCTTTTGTTTTATATCATAACAATGTCTTAAATTTTAAATGAAGTAGAAACTTATTATTATTATTTAGATTCTTTATTGTTTAAAGTATTACATATAGTATTACATATGTCTTCTTTTTCCCCTATCGCCCTCTCCCTAGCCATCCCCACCCTCAGCACATGCCCTCACCTCCCTACTGTCTGTGTCCATTGGTTATGCTTATATGCATGCATACAAGTCTTTTGGTTGATCTCTTACCTCCTCCTCCCTCCCCTGCCTTCCCCCTGAAATTTGACGGTCTCTTGGATGTTTTTTCTGTCTCTGGCTCTATTTTTGTTAATCAGTTTATGTTGTTCATTATATTCCACAAATCAGTGAGATCATGTGATATTTATCTTTCTCCCACTGGCTTATTTCCCTTAGTATAATGCTCTCCAGTTCCATCCATGCTGTTGCAAATGGTAAGAGTTCTTGCCTTTTTTACAGCAGCATAGTATTCCATTGTGTAGAGTACCATTTTTTAATCCACTCATCTGCTGTTGGGCACTTAGGCTGTTTCCAAATCTTAGCTATTATAAATTGTCTGCTATGAACATAGGGTTGCATATGTCCTTTCAGATTGGTGTTTTTGATTTCTTAGGATATATTCCTAGAAGTGGGATCACTGGGTCAAATGGGAGTTCCATTTTTAGTTTTTTGAGGAAACTCCATACTGACTTCCACAGTGGCTGCAGCAGTCTGCGTTCCCACCCGCAGTGCATGAAGGTTTTTTTTTCTCCACATCCTCGCCAGCACTTGTTGTTTGTTGACTTGTTGATAACAGGCATTCTGACAGGTGTCAGACGGTATCTCATTGTCATTTTGATTTGCAACCTATTATTTTTAATCCATAACATAAAGCACCTTTTCATTTGGGTTAATGAATAATTCATTAATACACAATATTGGCTAAATATTCCCTGTTTGAGTTAGAATATTTAGACTTATAATTTTAGAGTTTTAAGAGTTATTAGAGAACATCTTTTGACTTTAGTTTATCAAGTTAACCTAACAAACGGTCCTCTGAGCTCTAATATGCAATGCTAAATCTGGGTGAAGTAGTCAACTTAGGAGTGAGGCTTTGGGAAAAGTCTTCACTCACCTGAAGTAAATGTGTATGTATACACATTAATTGCTCTCGTATACATTACATGCTTAACTAAGTATTAACTAAGCATTTCCTAACATAAAAAGGATTGTAATAGATGGATTGGAAAATCAAAATGAGCCTGGATGAAATAGCTCAGTGGTTGAGTGTAGACCCATGAACCAAGAGGTCACCAGTTCAATTTTAGGTCAAGGCACATTCCTGGATTTTGGGCTGAATCCCCAGTAGGAGGCATGTAGAAGGCAGATGGTCAATGTTTCTCTCTCATCAGTGTTTCTATCTTATCTCTCTATCCCTCTGCCCACCTCCCCCCAAAAAAAACCAAAACAAAACAATAAAAATATTAAAAATGAAAATCAAAGATGACTAAAAGTATCATTAGTAAGTTATTGGTGAGTAAACAAATAAAAATAATATAATAATGTCCAATGTTATAATAAAGATATGAAAAAACTTCTTCCCACGCAGAAGTACTATGCCTGAGAGGTCTCCTAGAGGACTTCAAAGAAAAGGTGGCATGTAAACTACAGTCCTGAGAGAGAGGTAATCAGGCAGGAAAAGCAAAAGATGGAGGAACGTATTAGACTAAGTTACAAGGGCATAAAGAATACGCTGTGTTAAAAAAAAAAAGCAGCAAGCTAAGTTGAGTACTGAGTACTCATTGGGAAGTTGCAGGGATATTAGTCTAATTTACTGTGTGGGTTGAAAAGTACCTTTTTTTCTATGCTAAAGATTTTGGACTTAATTATGGGAATTATTGGGGAACTTTGGAACATCTTTAAGAGCATGTGCTTTAGTAAGACAAGAGTGTAGGCAGTGAGAGGTGATCTGAAGGGAGTGGAAACTGGTGGCTTGCAACAAGAACTTCCGGGAAGCTGTTGTGATTATTCGGACAATATACTATGACCTACTCAACAAGATAGGGGCAGTGGACATGGAGAAGAGTAGAACTGATTTAGAGAGGACACCTGAGATAGATTCCAGGGATTTCATACTGCGGGTAAAGAAGTTGATGTGGTTGAGGGAAAGCCCCAAGATTTACATTTGTGTGTGTGTGTGTGTGTGTGGGTGTGTGTGGGTGTGTGTGTTGGGACATTGAGGGTGTAATGTTTCTTTGTGGAAAGATAAGGATATGCACATTTATAAAACAGCATCATTGAGATATAATTCTCATACCATTCAGTTCACTCACTTAAAATGTACAATCCAGTGGTTTTCAGCATATTCAGAGTGTGCAAACAACATCACAATTCAGGTTTAGAATATTTTCTTCACCCCCAAAAACCACCATACCCATTAGCAGTCACTCCTTATTATCCCCATTTTTCTCAACTTTGGGCAACCATTACTCTGGTTTCTATTTTTTTCCTACTCTGGCCATTCCATAGAAATGGAATCAGCAGTCTTTTGTGACTGGCTTCTTCGACTTAGCCTAATGTTTTTGAGGTTCATCCAAGTTGTAGCATGTGTCAGAACTTCATTCTTTTATATTGGCTAGTGATGTTTCATTCCATAGGGATATTGTATTTTATTCATCTGTTAATAGATTGATAAGCATTTGTGTTGCTTCTACTTTTGTCTATTGTGAATAATGCTGCTATAATGTACACGCATGAGTTTTGAGTAGATGTATGTTTTCATTTCACTTGGAATATTCTATCTACCTATCTATCTATCTATCTATCTATCTATCTATCTATCTATCTATCTATCTATCATCTATCTATCTATCTCCCACGTTCAAAAGCTGTTAAATCGCGTTGTTTACCCATATCTTCAGAAAAAAAAATCACTTCTGTCGTGGTAAACAACCTGCTTCTCTATTTATAATGGTCTGGCCCTCTAACAACTTCAGTGTGAAATTATAGCTAATTTGCCTACAAATGTCAGGTGGTCATAATAATCTGGCCACTCAGTGTATATACAGGAGATAAAAATTACAGGGTCATATAGTCATGTTACATTTAATATTTTAAGGAACTGCTAAATTGTTTTCTAAGTGGCTGCATAATTTTACATTTCCACCAGAAATATATGAAGATATCAGTTTCTTTGCACCCTCACCAATGTCTGTCATTGTTTCTCTTTTTGTTATAGCTATCCTAATGTATATGTGAAGTCGTTATGGTTTGGTTTTACATTTCTCTAATAAATAATGATGTTTTGCAACTTTTCATGTGCTAATTGGCTATTTGTATATCTTCTTTGGGGAAATATCTATTCAGATTATTTGCCCATTTTAAAATAGTGTTCCCTATTTTTTAATTGATTTTATAGAGAGAGGAAGGGAGGGAGTGAGGGAAGGGGGGAGAGAGAGAGAGAGAGAGAGAGAGAGAGAGAGAGAGAGAAAGAGAGAGAGAGAGAGATATTTGTTGTTGCACCTATTCATGCATTTATCAGTTGATTCTTGTATGTGCCTCACTGGGCTCAAGCCTGTAACCTTGGTTTATCTGGAGAAGGCTCTAACTGAGCTACCTGGCTGGGCTCCCTATTTTTATTATTAAGTTGAAAAATTGTTTATATATTTTGCATAAAAGCCCCTTTTTGAGTATATGATTTGCAGATATTTTCCTCTATTAGTGGACTATATTTTCAGTTTTTTGATGGTGTGTTTTGAAGAATATTTTTGATTTTGTCTTTGTCACTAGTGCTTTCAATGTCCTATCTAAAAGCATTGCCTAACCAAGGCCACAGAGATTTCTTCCTATGTTTTCTTCCAAGAATTTTATAGTTTTCACTCTATGTTGTGGACTATGAGCCATTTTAAGTCAATTTTTGTGTTTGGAATGAGGAAGGGGTTCAGCTTCATTTGCATGTGGAGATCCAGTTGTCACAATACCATTTGTTAAAAAGATTATTCTTTCCCATTTTATTGTCTGAGTAACCTTGTTGAAATTCAATAGACTGTAAATGTAGGAGTTTATTTCTAGTTTTCACTTCTGTTTCTGTGAAATATTCTTCTATTCCTAGTTTGTTGATTTTTAAAAATTATTATTTATTATAAAAACTAGAGGCCCAGTGCACGACTTTGCACATAGGTGGGGTCCCTCGGCCTAGCCAGTGATTGGGGCCAGCCGGCCGGGAGGAAGGACTGCGGAAGGTTGGTTGTGGGAATACACACCACCAGGGGGCAGCTCCTGCATTGACCCTGGTGGTCAATGCATGTCATAGTGACCAGTTGATCGGTCATTTGGTAAACTTGTCATAAGGGTTGCTTAGGCATTTATATATATAGACTAGAGGCCTGATGCATGAAATTCGTGGATGAGTAGGGTCCCTAGGCCTGGCCTGCGATCAGGGCTGATCTGCGGGGCGACCGGCGTGGCAATTGGGGGGCCCCTGCTGGCACCACCTTGGCTGGCCTGGGGTCTGCAGGCTGGGGGCAACTCCTGCATTGAGTATCTGCCCCTGGTGGTCAGCGCACGTCATAGCAATCGGTTGTTCCACTGGTTGTTCTGCTGTTTGGTCGATTTGCATATTAGGCTTTTATTATATAGGATGTTTTGGATTTATTCAGATGCTTTTTCTGCATCTATTGAGGTGATCATGTGGCTTTGATGAATTTAAAATTTTAAATATTTAGCAATCCATAAATATAAGTATAGTCTATTAAAATCTCAGTTCAAGATAAATATTTCCATATTGCTACATACCTGAGTTACCTTTTAAATGCTTAAGACCTTGATTCATATTCAAGTTTTTTTTAAAAAATTTTAGTCTGCCTGCAGTGATGAGTCATCTCATCTTGTATTAATTTCATTTGATATACAGAATATCATTATGTCATAGCTGTTGGGATAAAGTTAAATTTCAGAGAATCTCTAAACTTTAAAAGTACCATTTGAGGCTTTATTTGTGTTGGGAATATTTTTGTCTTCATGAAGGTGACTTATTTTAGCAACACCTAAATATAGTAAAAATTGTTAACCTGTTACCCTGGCTGGGTAGCTCAGTTGGTTAGAGTAACGTCCTGATATGGCAAGGTTGTGGGTTTCCCTCTCTCTCTTCTTCTCTCTAAAATCATTTTTAAAATGTTTAAAAATGTTAACTTATTGATCAGCAAAGTATTTCAATTTAAAAATTCCTTTTCTTACACAATTACCGTATGCAATAACTTCAAATGTGTATGTGCATGTATTTTATCAATTGAATCTTTGCCTGTTTTTTCTTTAATCATTCTGCATTGAGACTATAGGCCATGTTCATGTTTATAGCTTAGAGGAATATTTTAAGTCGATTTCATTGTGCATAATTTCAGAGAGTACATGTGTGTCTATGTGTTGCTTTGGGGTTTGTACTATTTTTGTTGTATTATACCCTTCTTAGAATATTGTTTTTTCAAATTCATTTTGAAAAAAATATTTTTTCATTCTTTTCTGAAAAAGACTAGCATGAATAGTCACATTGTTAAATTTGAATTTAACCATGTGATACAGATATCTCGCATTCCATAATTTGGTCATAGGAGAATGTTGTTACTTTAAAACTAAATTTTGTCATTGAAACAAATTTAGATCTAATGGCACTGGTGTTTATTGTGATATATATATTAAAATATGGTGTTCAGACCCACTACCAAAAGGATGTGTACATTGAATGTATTTAGAATAAATCATTGTATTTAGATTTATGCTTTCTTTAGATATATCTCATAACCCAGTGATACTAATTTCTGAAGTTATTTGTAAGTACTGTACCAAAATACTAAAATGCCTGACACTATAATTTTGTGTTAGGTGATCTTAGAAAACTTATTAGTTCAATATTTGTTCATAAATATTAGATTTATACAAAATCTTATTTTTTCATGTAAATATATATTAAGGTATTTTTATATAAATAAATAAAAGTGATCCATTTGTTTGTTTTAGGGATTAATTTGATCTCTTGCTTTATCTGGTATAAAAGAAGTAATAAATATTCTTGATATTTAAATACAAACAAGCATATTGAATTGAGTAGGCTTTATGAAGCATTAACAAGGTTGAATTTTTTTTGATATTTTGAAAATGGTTGTATATTCTATATTTAAGAAATATTTATTTTTATTGATTTCAGAGAGGAAGAGAGAGGGAGAGAGATAGAAGCATCAATGATGAGAGGTAATCATTGATCATCTGTCTCCTGCATGCTCCCTAGTGGAGCTCAAGCCTGCAACTCAGGCATGTGCCCTGAACGGGAATTGAACCATGACTTCCTGGTTCATAGGTCCATGCTTAACCACTGAGCCATGCCATGGGTGGATATATATTCTAGACCAGTAATCTGAGTTAAATTTCTAAAAAAAAATATATATAAATTGATTAGTAGAAAGATTAATTTTGGTTGGAAAAGATCATTTGGGAAGCTTTTATAATTCTTTAGACAAGAAATCATGAACCCATCAACTAAGTCAGGGGCAATGAGTAGGAAAAAGTGAGATTTTTAAACTACTGATTAATATATTACTGGTATAAGATTAACCATTAATTATGACTTCTTTGGAAGCAGAAGCAATGCTCACTAAAACCTACATGAATAAATCATGTCAATCTAAAATTATCGTTAGGAATCATGATAGCCGACTATTACATTATTGATTAACAATGTTCTATCAACCTGGAGGAAAGGCTTTAGCTGCATTTCAGATAATACATTATTTGATCTTTTCCTTGTCCACATTTTTGTCAGCAAAGTGAAGAGGAGAAATGTATCAAATAAGTACATAATATTACTCAAGCCCTCCATTTCTTATTGAGTCAATTCTGTTGAGACATGTTTAGAATTCATAAATTTTGTTTCCAAATCAATATAGGTATTGATAATATTCTATTATCTTTTAAATCTCTTCTTTATGCATGATTATGTCCCTATTTTAATTCATTATATTTTTTATGTCTTCTCTATTTTTTAGTCAATTTTGCCAGAGATTTATCTGTTTTGTTAGACTTTTCCCCATAAGAACTAACTTTAGCTTTGTTGATCTTCTGTAGAATACTTCTTCCTATTTTTATTGAATTTAAAAAACAGCCACTCTTTCTATGAATGAGAACTCAGAATGTTAGCCAAGAGTCAAGTACAGAGAAATGTAATATTTATAAGCCCCAAATTAACAAATCTTAACAAATTACATTTATATATTTTTCCTATTTTTGAAAAGTTGTGTTCTTATTTCTATTACTTCTTAGTGTTTAGTTTGTATTGATTTTTATTATTTTGCTCTATTCAAGTTCAGTATATTCTATTCTTGTAAACATCCTTGGAAAATATAAATGTTATTATAAAAATTAGAAAGTGGATTTTTGTTAAATAGCCTGCTTGTAAATTAAAGAACTAGTTATATTTAATAGATTTTCTCCAGTTGCTCTATGAATATTAGGTGTATTTTTTTTCTTTTTTCTTTTAGATTTATTATTTATTATTAAGACTTGTGAAGGCAAAGCATTCTTTTCTGGTAGGGTCAAAATAATCATTAAACATTTTAAGGATAATTTATACACTGGTATAAATTAAATTTATTTATTAAAAAAATTAAATGTTAAATTTATTTCAGGAATCTCCAGTCAAAATATTCAAAGACTTATAGGTACAATATATTACAGATATTATTTGGGATATTAGAACTTTTTAGTGTCAGAGACTCAGCTTAATTATTTCTTAGACATAGATGTGTATTTTCCTTTTTTTGCCCTCACATTTACATATACACCCTCACTGTACACTCAAACTTTACTGTCTTACCCTTTTAAGTTTTTAGAATCAGATTATTCAATGCTTGTTTTTAGGTTGCACTTAATGTAGTAACTTAAAGTTGAATGCTTATAGTTGTGGATATCTAAAGTTCCTGGTCTACTGACAACCATTTTTCCCCCCCATATATCTCTTGTTGTTTTTATTTCTTATTTCACCTTCTTTTCTATAATTAAGAGCCAAGAATGGACATCTCACTGGAGCCATTGTATTTTCACTGAAATCACAGGCATTTCAAACATTCTCAAATTAACACTGGAAAATTATTGATTGATTTCTGCCTTACACTTAGAAATATCTATGAAAATTAGGTCTTGCAAAATCATCTAAAATGAGTAAAAAAAATTTTGTGGAAAATCAGGGATTAATATAAGCTATGAAAGGTAAAGAGCTTTCTCAGGCCCTGTCTTTGTTTTATGGTGTTGTCTGTCTGGACAAGAGTGGTTGTCTCAAGGACCCTTCAAACTCTTGCCTTTGTGAGACTTAATATGCAATAGTTAGATTCTAAGAAATGTTAGCAGACAATAAGGTGTTGAATATTCATTGAAGATATTTTGTATTTTACATAAAGGTGGTCTAAAAGCTCATGATATCATTTTAATTTTGCCTTAAATTCAAATAATTTTTAGGTGAGAGAATTATTTAAGTCCTACTATTTCAACTGAAATTACCACTTGGCCAAATGAATTACAGTGTCTATATAAACTGTTGACTTCAATAGGACATGTACTCCTGTGTAAACTGTGCTTGGTGAATAATGTGGCACACTGTAAATTGCGTTATCTTTCTAAGACTACCAGGGCACCATTCAGCTTCCTGAAGAGGCCATTTATACAGGAGGCATTCATATTATGTATTTAGGTCCAGATATATATAATTTTACAAAGTTTAAGTGTACTTTTTAAACACATGAAACAATTACAATTTAGCTTAATTGCTTTATTTAAACTTAGTTTAATACTCCCCTCGTTAAATTTAAAGCTCTCAAGATTTTAAATGCTTCCCAGGCTCATTACAACTCAGAGAAAGAAATTTTTTATGCTTGAAAGGTAATTTGATATTTTAAAATTAGAAGACATGTTGCTGTTTAGATGGTCTCATACACATATTCTCTGACAGGTTTTAAAACATGATCCCCTATTTCATCTCCACTAACCCAGAATTATAAACTGAAAAGAGAACTTAATTTCTAGCATATTAAATGTTGACTAGTCTCTTAGGGAGGAAACCACATTAACCTAGATAAAAAGAAACATGTAAATTATATTAATTTCCATGAGAAATGCAACTACCAAGGGTGTTACATATTTGTATCTTCTGACATGGAGGGATGATCTTTATAGCTGTGTGATGGGCCTGGATTCAGGATAAAGGGGAGTTGGTTAAAGTGACTCAAATATTTAATGGCAGCAGATAATGAAAAATGGGTGAATTTATTCTCTCAAAAGTGAACATCAGTCTGTGTCATGTAAGCAGAGCATCTAGTTCCTTGGACTGATTTGAATGGATATTGTCAGCGTTTCCCAGGAAGATTCTAATTTTACTTTGTTTCCTTTGCTGACCAAGATTCCTTCTGTTTGATGTATTCTTTCTTTAGGTAAGTTATGAATCTCAACCAGGTCAAATTCAAATTTTTATCTGGCTGTGAAGACATTTTCTCTCCTTGAGATGACACTGTGTTATATCTCAGTTCTGTTGCAGGGGACACTCTGATGTTCCTCAGGAAATATCCCCATCAGATCCATCTATAAGTATGCGCATGTGTATAGACACTTTTACATTAGCCACTATCACACAGTAGGTAATGAATAGCATTTCCTTGTATGGATTAATTTATTGAAGGACAATTGCATTGTTTCCAAGTTTTTGTTTTTACAAATAAAGCTATTGTGAGTATTTGTGTACAAGTCTTTGCATAAATATATGCTTTCATTAAACCAGAATAAATATGTACAAGTGAATGGCTGTGTCATATAGTTGATGAATGTTCACCTTCTTATGACTTTGCCGAACTTTTTCTATAGAGATTATACCATTTACACTCTACCAGCAATGTATGAGAGTTCTGGCTCTTTCACAGTCTTGCTAACAATAAACATGGTCAGTCTTTAATTTCTGCCATCCTAATATGTGGATAGGTGCATAGTGGTATCTCACTGTGGTTTTAAATTAAATTTCCCTTATTGACTATTGATATTGAACATCTTTTTTTATTGCTTAAAATATTACAAAGAGTAGTACATATGTCTCCTTTTTTTCTCCCCATTGACTTTCCTCCGGCCTCCCCTAACCCCCAGTGTCTTGTGTCCATTGGTTTTGCTTATATGCATGCATACAAGTCCTTCGGTTGATCTCTTACCCTGCCCCCCCAACCCCGAAACCCTCTGTAGTTTGACAGTCTGTTTGATGCTGCTCTGCCTCTGTATCTATTTTTGCTCATCAGTTTATAATGGTCTTTACTATCCATAAATGAGTGAGGTCATGTGGTATTTTTCTTTCGTTGACTGGCTTATTTCACTTAGCATAATGCTCTTCAGTTCCATCCATGCTGTTGCAAATGGTAAGAGTTCCTTCTTTTTTACAGCAGTGTAGTATTCCATTGTGTAGATGTACTACCGTTTTCTAATCCATTCATCTGCTGATGGGCACTTAGGCTGTTTCCAGATCTTAGCTATGGTGAATTGTGCTGCTATGAACATAGGGGTGCATATATCCTTTCTGATTGGTGTTTCTGGTTTCTTGGGATATATTCCTAGAACTGGGATCACAGGGTCAAATGGGAGTTCCATTTTTAGTTTTTTGAGGAAACTGCATACTGTTCTCCACAGTGGTTGCACCAGTCTGCATTCCCACCAGCAGTGCACGAGGGTTCCTTTTTCTCCACATCCTCTCCAGCACTTGTCGTTTGTTGATTTGTTGATGATAGCCATTCTGACAGGTGTGAGATGGTACCTCATTGTTTTGATCTGCATCTCTCAGATGATTAGTGACTTTGAGCATGTTTTCATATGTCTCTTGGCTTTCTAAATGTCCTCTTTTGAAAAGTGTCTATTTAGGTCCGTTGCCCATTTTTTGATTGGATTGTTTATCTTCCTTTTGTTAAGTTGTATGAGTTCCCTATAAATGTTGGCGATTAAACCCCTATCGGTGATAACATTGGCAAATATGTTCTCCCATGCAGTGGGCTTTCTTGTTGTTTTGTTGATGGTTTCTTTTGCTGTGCAGAAGATTTTTTTATGTAGTCCCATTTGTTTATTTTTTCTTTAGTTTCCTATGCCCTGGGAGCTGTATCGGTGAAGAAATTGCTTCGGCATATGTCTGAGATTTTGTTGCCTTTGGATTCCTCTAATGTATTTATGGTTTCCCGTTGTATATTTAAGTCCTTTATCATTTTGAGTTTATTTTTGTGTATGGTGTAAGTTGGTGGTCTAGTTTCATTTTTTTGCATGTATCTGTCCAATTTTCCCAACACCATTTATTGAAGAGACTGTCTTGACTCCATTGTATGTTCTTGCCTCCTTTGTCAAATATTAATTGAGCATATTGGTTCAGGTCGATTTCTGGGTTCTCTATTCTATTCCATTGATCTATATGTCTGTTCTTGTGCCAGTACCAGTCAGTTTTGAGAATAGTGGCTTTGTAATACAGCTTGATATCTGGTATTGAGATCCCACCTACTTTGTTCTTCTTTCTCAGGATTGCTGCATCTATTTGGGGTCTTTTTTTATTCCAGATGAATTTTTGGAGAGTTTGTTCTAGATCTTTGAAGAAGGCCATTGGTATTTTAATGGGAAGTGCGTTGAATTTATAGATTACTTTGGGTAGTATGGATATTTTAATGATGTTGATTCTACCAATCCATGAACATGATATGTTCTTCCATCTGTTTATGTCTTCCTCTATCTCTTTTTTCAATGTCCTGTAGTTTTCTGAGTAGAGGTCTTTTACGTCCTTAGTTAAGTTTATTCTTAAGTATCTTAATTTTTTTGGTGTGATGGTAAATGGGATTGCTTTTTGAATTTCTCTTTCTGTAAGTTCACTATTGGTGTATAGAAATGCCACAGATTTCTTGGCGTTGATTTTGTATCCTGCTACATTGCCGAATTCATTTATTAAGTCTAATAGTTTTTTGATGAAGTCTTTAGGGTTTTTTATGTACAATATCATGTCATCTGCAAATAAGGACAGTTTTACTTCTTCTTTTCCATTTTGGATGCCTTTTATTTCTTCTTCTTGTCTAATCACAATGGCTAATACTTCCAGTACTATGTCAAACAGAAGTGGTGAGAGTGGGCATCCCTGTCTTGCTCCTGTTTTTAGGGGAAATGGTTTTAGTTTTTGCCCATTGACTATGATGTTGGTTGTGGGTTTGTCATATATGGCTTTTATTATGTTGAGGTATGATCCTTCTATTCCCACCTTTCTGAGAGTTTTTATCAAAAATGGGTGTTGGATTTTGTCAAATGCTTTTTCTGCATCAATTAATATGACTATGTGGTTTTTTTTCTCTCATATTGAACATCTTTTCATTTGCTTATTGCTATCCTTAACTTTTTTGATGAAGTGCCTGTTCATATACTCCACCCCTGTGGGAAACTGATATAGGGTTGAGCCTTGGACTGACCTTCTGGCAAAGTCACAAACAAGTCCCAGCTTAGAGGGCTCAGTCCTCTTAGCATAATTAGGCTTGATTTTATAACACTCCCTAGATCTTACCTGGGAAGCTAATGAGCTGAGGGAAGTGCAGGGAGTGTAAACATGATCAAAACAGGTGAAACTCACAAGAACTGTAACTATGGTAACCACTGCATTGTTTACCCCAGACTATAAAAGGTCGGGTGCGGAGCACGGGTGGAAGTCCTTTTCCTTGAGTTGGACTTACCCGCCTGGTCCCCCAATATTTCCAAATTATCTCTTGTCTTTTCTATTTCATTTGTGTGGGGCTCCTCTTCCAGATATTGAACCCTGAACCATGCAGGACGTGGAAGGAAACATTTACGACTCCCCCCCCCCCCTTTCTTACCATGCTATTTCTATTAGCTTTTGGGAATTCTTTATGCATTCCAGGTACATGCCTTTATCAGATATATAATTTGCAAATATTTTGTCCTCATCTCCTAGTCCTATTTTTTCATTATCTTAATAGCATTTTGTTGAAGAGGTTTATAATTTACTAATATTCAATTTATCAAAATTTTCTTTTCTGGATCATGCTTTTGGTATCACATATAAGATATCTTTGCTTTAATCTAAAATTACAAAAAGTTTCTCCAGTACTCTCTCCTCCCCACCCTCAGCACTTTCTTTGAGAAATTTAGTAGTTTTAGGCTTTATGTTTAAGTCATTAATCCATTTTGACCTATTTTCTGTTGATGGTGAAAATTATGGAATGAAGTTTATTTTTTGCATTTCTAATTTTTTCAAGGCAATTTATTGAAAAGACTACCTTTTCTACACTAACTTGCCTTTACACCTCTGTTGAAATCAGTTGTCTATATCTGCATGTATCTATTTCTGGACTCCCTATTTTGTCCCATTGCTCTAATGTACGTCTTTTTACATCAATTCTACATTGTTCTAATTATGGTAACTTTACAAGTTTTGATATAAGTTTGCATTATTATTCCAAATGTCATCTTCTTTTTCAGTTATTTTAGTAATTTTACATTCTTTTCATTTCTATAAGAATTTTAGAATCAACTTGGCAATTTCAACAAATAACCTAAGTGAATTTTAATTGATATAGTGTTGAAACTACGAATTAACTTGGGGACATTTTGACATCTTAAATATTGAGTCTTTTGCCCCTTGATCATAGTGTACCTCACTAATTATTTAGGTCTTCAATTATTCTCAGCAATGTTTTTTAATGTTAAATGTACTGGTAGTTCACATATTTTGTAAGATTTATTCCTTAATATCAAATTTTTGTTGAGATTTAAATATTATTGCTTTTTAAATTTCTATTTCCAATTGTTTATTACAATAGTATAGAACTGTCATCGGTCTTATATTGATTATTTTTTAAATATGTTTTTACTAATTTCAGAGAGAGAGAAAGGGAGAGGGATAGAGAAATAGAAACATTGAAGAGAGAGAAACATCTATTGGCTACCTCCTGCATGCCCTCTACTGGGGATTGAGCCTGCAAGTAGGGCATGCGCCCTGACCGGGAATCTAACCAGTGAACTCTTGATTCATAGGTCAATGTTCAACCATTGAGCAACACTGGCTGGGCTATATTGATTTTTTATATTGAAGTTGCTCCTTATAACCTTGAAAAAAAATCACAATAATTCTAGGTTTTTTTTTGTTGTTTTTTGTAGAATCAATTGGATTTTTACATAAGTAATTGTGTTGTCTAAGAATAAAGACAGTTTTAGTTATTCTTTTTCAACCTACATGTCTTTTATGTTGTTTTCCAACTTATTGGATTTGCTAAAAACTTCAGCATAATGTTAAATAGAGGTTTTGAGAGTGAAAATATTTGTCTTGTTTCTCATCTTAGTGACAAAGCATTCATTATTAAGTGTGATGTTTACTTAAATGCCTTTTGATCAGGTTGAAGAAGTTCCTTTTATCCTAGTTTGCTGAGACTTTATATCAAGAGTGGTTGTTTTATTTTGTCAAATGATTTTTGATGTCTATTGAAATGATCATATTCTTTTTCTTTTTATGTCTGCCAATATGGTGAATTTCATTGATTGATATTTCAATGTTAAACTAACTTTGTGATCATAGGATGTACTCCAATAAATCATGATTATTTTTCCAATTGATATATTGTTGAATTAGATTTGCAAAATTTTTTTTAATATTCTTGCACTTATGCTTATAATGGATATTGATTTGTTGTTCCTTGTGTTGTAAAATCTGGTTTTGGTTCTGAATAACACTGGCCTCATAAAATGATTAAGAAATAATTACCTCCTTTTCAAATTTCTGGAAGAGTTTGTGTAGAACTAGTATAATTTTATTCTTGAAAGTTTGGTAAAACTCACTAGTAAAGCTATATGATCTTGGAACTTTCTTTGTGTGAAGGTTTATAACTTTATACATTTTTTTCTTAATAGGTATAGGTTATTCAGGTTATCTATTTCTGCTTGAAATCTTGTTTTTCTCTTTTAAAGAATTTCTCCATTTTATTTTTCAAATGTTTTAATATTTTTTGGAACAATGTATTTTTTGTAATATGCGAGATTATTTTCTTAATATCTGTAGTTATGCCACATTTTTACTTCCTTATTAAGTTATTTGTATTATCTTTTTTCTTCTGATCAATCTGGATAGAATTTTGTCAATTTTAGTGATTTTATCAAATAACCAGCTTTGGGATTCATTCATTGATTTTCTTTACTTCTATTTAATGAATTTTCACTATAATTCTTATTCCTTTTCTGTTTTACTTACTTTGCATTTAATCACCTTATCTGGCTTTTTTTTTCTAGTTTCTTAAGGTTTAGAAGCTGAGGCCGTTGATATGAGACATTTATTTACTTTTTATCAGAGGCATTTAGTGGTAAAAAATTCCTTCCTAAGTATTGCTTTTCCAGCATCTCCCAAATCTAGCTCTGTTTTATTTTAGTTTTCATTCAGTTCAACATACTTTCTAATTTGCCCTTTGATTTCTTTTTGGAACATGGTGTTTTGAGAAATATATATTATTTTGTTCCAAATGTTTGGTGATTTTTCAAAGACCTCTGTTTTGAATTCTAATTTAATTACACCATGCAAAGAACATATTTTTTATAACAGTATTCATTTTAAATTTATTGATATTTGTTTTATTGCCTATAACATGGTCTATCTTGGTAAATTTTCCATGTGCACATGAAAACAATTTATATTTATTGCTGGGTGGAGTGTTCTATAAATTTCAATTAGGCCAAGTTGGTTGATAATGTTCAAGATTTCTATGTTCTTGCTGATTTTCTGTCTTCCATCAATTCTGGAGAGAGGCTTATTAAAATCTCTGACTCAAACTGTAATTATTTTTGTTTCTGATTATAATATTATTATGTATTTTCAACCTCTGTCATTTGGTGCACAACTTTATTGATTTGTTTTTCTAAGTTTAATTTTATTGTTCTAACTTCATTTTTATTATTTTTTAACTTTATTTTCAACTTTATTATAGATGTCCCCATCACCCACCTCTTTTCCCACATTCTTCTTTCTCAGTTCCCCTTTTCAAATATCCCATCCACACACTTTTGTCTTTGTCTATGGGTTATTCATATAGGTTACTTGGCTAATCCCTTTACCTTTTTTTATTCAGTCCCCCATACCATCTCCTCTCTGACAGCTGTAAGTCTGTTCCATGCATCCATGCCTCTATTTCTATATTGTTTTTCAATTTATTTTGTTCATTAGAGTCCATATACTGTGTAAATGAGATCATACAGTATTTGCCTACATCCATGGGATTGCAAAAGGTAAGATTTCCCCCTTTTTAAAGACTGCATAGTATTCCATTGTGCAAATGTATCATAGATTTTTTCCCCTCCTCTACTAATGGGCATTTGGGCTGTTTGCATATTTTGGCTATTACAAATAATACTACTATGAACACAAGGTTGCATATATTCTTTCAAATTGGTGTTTCTGGATTCTTAGGATATATTCCCAGAAGTGGGATCACTGGGTCAAAAGGAAGTTCCATTTTTAAGTTTTTGAGGAAACTCCATACTGTTTTGCACAGTGGCTGCACCAGTTTGCATTCCCAACAATAGTTCACTAGGGTTCCCTCTTCTCCTGATCCTCATCAGCACTTGTTGTCTATTGATTTATTGATGGTAAACCCTGAATAGCCTCAGCAATGCAGAGAAAAGAGAACAAAGTTGGAGGTATCACACTACCTGATATCAAACTATACTACAAGGCTATTGTAACCAAAATAGCCTGGTACTGGTATAAGAACAGGCATGCAGATTAATGGAACAGAGCAGAAAGTCCAGAAATAAACCCAGGCCTCTATGGTCAATTAATATTTGACAAAGGAGGCAAAAGCATGCAATGGAGGAAAGACAGTCTCTCTGATAAGTGGTGTTGGGAAAATTGAACACCATTCAATGAAAAAATGGTGAAACTAGACTGCCAATTTATAGCAAACACAAGAATAAACTCAAATTAAATAAAAGACAAATGTAAGTCATGAAACCACAAAGATCCTAGAAGAACACATAGGCAGCAAAATCTCAGACATCACTCGTGGCAATATTTTTGCTGATATGTCTTTTAGGGCAAGATAAACAAATGAAAAAAATAAACAAGTGGAACTAAAAACTCAAAACCTTCTGCACAGCAAAAGATACCATCAAGGGAATGAAAAGGAAACCCACTGTATGAGAGAACATATTTGCCAATGGTCTCATTGGGATCTGATAGGGATAATATCCAATATATATAAAGAACTTATTTAACTCAACATCAGGAAGACAAACAATCTAATCAAAAAGTGGGCAAAGTACTTGAATAGACACTTCTCCAAAGAGGATATGCAGGTGGCCAATAGATATATATGAAAAAATGTTCAATGTCACTATTCATAAGAGAGAAGCAAATTAAAACCACAATGAGATATCACCTTCAACCTGCTAGAAATGAAGCATGACATAGCAGAAATAAATAAGAATACACTGAAAAGAATAAACAGAAGATTAGAGAAAGTGTGAAGGTCGGATCAGCGAATTAGAAGACAGGGTAGAAAAAAATAATTCACAGAACCCAAAAGAAAAACAATTAAAAAACAGGAGGACAGTTTAAGGGAGCTGTGGGACAACATGAATCATAACAATATCCACATCATAGTAGTTCCAGAAGAAAAAGAAAGTGAGCAAAGCATAGAGAACATATTTGAAGAAATAATGGCAGAACATTTATCTAACTTGGTAAAGGAAAAAGTCATGCAAATTCAGGAGACACAGAGAGTCCCAAGCAAGAAGGACCCAAAGAGGCCCAATGCCCAGACATATCACAATTAAAATGCCAAAAATTAAAAACAAAGAAAATTTTAAAGCCTGCAAGAGAAAAGCAAACTGTTAACTACAAAGGAGCTCCCATAGGCTGACACTGATTTTTCATCAGAAACTCCACAGGCCAGAGGGAATGACATGAAGTATTCAAGGTAATTAAAATCAAGGATCTAAAACGAAAAATGTTATATCCAACAAGGCTATCATTCAAAATAGATGGAGAGACAGAGAGCTTACCTGACAAAAAAAAAACAACACCAAAAAACAAAACCCAAAAAACAAAACAAAGAACCAAAACAAAACAAAACAAAAAAACTAAAGGAGTTTATCACCACCAAACCAGCACTGCAAGAAATATTAAAGGAATTGCTATAATAATAATATTAAGTAGAGATAGATAAAGAGAAACATAGGCATAAAGAATAAAATGGCAATAAATAAATACCTATCAATAATAACCTTAAATGCAAATGGATTACATGCTCCAATCAAAAGACAGGGTAGCTGAATGGATATGAAAACATGACCCAAATATATGCTGTCTACAAGAGACCAACCTCAGAACAAAAGACTTACACAGGATGAATGTGAAGGGAAATAAAAAAATTTCTCATGCAAATGGAAATGAAAAAATAAGCTGGGGTAGCAATACTTATATTTGACAAAGTAGACTTCAAAATGAAGGCCATCACAAGAGACAATAAAGGTCACTACATAATACTAAAGGGAACAATCCAGCAAGAGGATATAACCTTGATAAACATATATGCACCCATGATAGAAGCACCTAAATATATATATATATATATATATATATATATATATATATATAT
>NW_005871348.1:1385183-1402116 GCF_000147115.1 Myotis lucifugus | reverse complement strand
GGGCCACAACATTAGTAACAAGAAACAGAATTTCTGGAGGATGAGGCCCAGAAATCAGGATTTTAAAAAGATTCCCAGGTGATTCTAATGTGCAGCCAAGGTTGAGAACCACTGGTATAGAAGCTCAAGCCAGCCCCACATCCTTTGAGCCAGCTGGTGTTCAGGGCTTCTGCTCAGATAAAGTGAGCAAGATGTCAAGAATGAGGTTCAATTTTGCTTACCTCTGGGATCCACGGTGACAAGGCACTTAAGGACAACTGGGTGAGCTCAGTTTGCCTGTGCATTCACCCTATAGGATGTTTTAGGGACTTTTATACTCATATGTGCTAAGCCGTATTTTATTAGTACCTCCCTTGAGCTGGGATACACTTAATCCTCTTGGGGTTTGCGGCTGTGCTTGTTGGCTTGAATCCAGGCCTACGATGAAATCTCTGGCTTTCCCCAGAATAACTCAGGAGCTATTAGTTATAACACCCGCCGAGGGAGCCAGCCCAGCTGACGTGCAGGGGGCAGCAGTGTCTGGGCCTCACCCCGGCAGGGGCCGGACACGTGGTCCGCAGTGTGAAGAGGGCTTTCCGGCCTAAAACGGGCGCGGGTAAACGCACAGCACCATGCTGGGGACGGTTTGGCTGCAGAAGAACGCCACGTGGTTTGCCCGGGATCCCTGGGGTTCTCAGACAAGCCTGGAAACGGGAAATCAATCAATATCCCCAGAGCCTCAGCTCAGCCCTTCATTTCCTGCCCTCACTTCACAAGAACCAAGGGCACAAAGAGAGGGCTTGAGCCTTGTCCTCCTCATTCCCTCCAAAGCAAGTCTGTGGGGAGGGAGGGGAGCCGCTTGCCTGGTACTGACAGGTGAGAGCCGGTACAGGTGCGCCTGGGTTTCCAGAGGAGACCGTGGTCTCAAACGCCTTCCTGCACGAAGTGGCCAGACCGTGGTGCTAGGAGGGCCTTCTGCCCCGAGTCTCCCCAGAATTCTGGGACTCAGGATGCGGAGGAGCCGGTTCTGTCCTCCCTGTGCGGAATCTCGCAGCAAGGCCCAGGCCCACACACACTTGTGGTGGCCTGGGCTCCAAGGAGAAAAGAGACTCCTCCCACCAGGTGGGAGTGACTGTCCACCTGGCAGTGGGGAGTGCTCTCCTCCCTCTACCTCCGGGCCTCTGCTCCCCTCCCCCGACTCCCCACAGCCCCACCGGCCCAGCCAGTGCTCATCTCCCCTGAAGAGGCTGCTCCTGGCTCTGGGGGAGTCTAAACAGAGCAAAACCTCCCCACAGATCCAAAGAGAGGCCGTTTGAGATCCATTTCCTAATTGCTTAGAGATCCCAGGCTTCTCTGCCAGCCAAAGTCCTCTCAGTGGAATTGGAGGAGGCATGCTGGGACCTCTTTATTTGTGATCAGTGTTCTCCCTCATTAAATGTAGACATGTGCTTGGCTGCATGACAGCTGGGCTAGGCCAGTCAGGTGGCCCTAGCTCCCCGAGCCCCGAGGTCCCTGGGCTGCGCTGACTCCCAGGCACTTGGGATGGCATTTGGGGCCATTAACCAACCCCCTCATGGGAGCAACATGCTAACATCGGCCAACTGTAACCTCATAAGGACACAAGTCCACTGCCTGCTGACCTGGGAATAAGGTGAGAGGTGGTCAAAGTATTCCAGAAGTTAAGCTTGCTGTGCTGGACTGAGAGGGAAGTGCGTACTGGGTAGGGCGGTGGGAAGGTGTTGTTGAAAGTAGAGTGGTATGGAAGACACAGTTCCAGTGGTAACCCTTGCTGGATATCTCCCATGCACCATCCCTGTTTCAAAATGAGGAACCTGGGGCTCAGAGACAGCAAGTGATTTGCCCAAACCCCCAGCCCTACAGTTAGTAAGTGCAGACAGATCTTGACTCCGAAGCTCAGGCTCTTGACCCCTGGCCTCCCCTCCTTGCCGGGTCGTGGTGTTGTTGCTATTGGAGAATCCAGATGTGGGGTGCACGGGCAGGGGGACAGCAGGTCAATGTTGAGCTGCTGTGGGTGTTACAGACCTGAAGGGGTTTGTTTTCCTGCATGCATCACAGCCCAATAAGACATGCACAGGAGTTAGTAGCAAAGAAAGGAAAGGTTTATTGAAGGAAGTAGCACCCAGCTCGGAGACACGGGTGAGCTAGTGTTCTAAAACCTGGTTCCCTGACGGCTTCTGGGGGATGGATTAGAGAGAGAAAATCGTTAATCATCGCAACTAAAGGAGTTAGGGTCAGGGGCCCACTGACAGGTCAGGGCCAAGGTGGGGGTGGTTAGTAGTGCATCTGGTCCTAATGTCAGCCATGGAGTTGTTCTGTCTGGTTATGCAAGAATGTGGTCAGTAGGGCCAGTCCACCTTCATGGGTCTGGGGCTGAGGCATAACTAAGGGCAAGGTGTTATCTTTAGTTTGACGGAAACTCTCTTCTCTTAATCAACAGAGTTGAGGCTTTGTTCTTTTCTTTAAATATTTATCTAATTGGTTGGGGTGACATTGGTTAACATGAGCACATAGGTTTCAGGTGTGGGTTTCTATGTTACAAGATCTGTATATTGCACCGTGTGCCCACCACCCAAGGTCAGATCTTCTCCTGTCACCTTATATTAGGGCCCCCTTCTCCCCTCACCCCCTTCCCTCTGGCAACCACCACACTGACTGCTGTTTATATTCATGCATTTCAGTTTTAATATCCCACATATGAGTAAGTCATACTATAGTTCTCAGCTTTTTCTGACTAACTTATTTCACTCAGCATACTGTTCTCAAGGTCCATTCATGTTGTTGCAAATGGTGCTATTTTGTCCTTTCTTATGCTGAATAGTATTCCATTGTGAATATGTACCGCATCTTCTTTATCCAGTCCTCTATTGCAGGACACTTTGTTTGTTTCCATGTCTTGACCACTGTGAATAATGCTAGAGTGAACATAGGGGTGCATGTATCTTTGCGAATACATGATTTCGAGTTTTTCGGGTGTGTTCCCAGGAGAGGGATTGCTGGGCCGTATGGCAGCTCTGGTCTTTAATTTTTGAGGAACTGCCAGAGTACTTTCCAGAGTGGTTGTACCGGACTACAGTCCCACCAGCAGTGAATGAGGGTTCCCTTTTTCCCACAGCCTCTCCAACACTTGTTATTGCTTGTCTTGTTGATAATGGCCACTCGCACAGGGGTAAGGTGGTATCCATGGTAGTTTTGATTTGCATTTCCCTATTTGCCAGTGAGGTTGAACATTTTTTAGATATCTATTGGCTGTTCATATTTTCTTCCTGGGAGAGGTGTCTGTTCAGGTCCTCTCCCTACTTTTTGATTGGGTTGCTTGTTTGGTGCGAGTTTTATGAGTTCTTTATATATTTTGGAAATTAAGCCTTTGTCTGTTTGCAAATATCATTTCCCATCTGGTTGGCTGCCTCTTTGTTTTGTTGTCCGTTTCTTTTGCTGAGCAGAAGCTTTTTAGTTTGATACAGTCCCATTCATTTATTTGTGCCTTTACTTCCCTTGCCTTTGGGGTCACGTTCATAAACTGTTCTCTATGACCATAAGGCTTTGCTCTTTAAGGCAGTTTGACACTGACCAGAACCTAATTGTCCTGAGGGCTTAATGATGAGGAAGTGGTGGTGCAGTGTGTGCAAAGGTGGAGGGACCTGGTCAAAGGAGGCAAGTGAGTCGTGCTGCGATGAGACTGGACAGAGCTGGCTTGAATTAAGGAAAAAGCCGTATTAAAGAAATGACATTCCTGTGGCTACATGGGCTGCACACTGTGGGGGACAGGGGACAGGAACCCTGCCTCATTCACTCATTCATCTCTGTCCCAGTGTTGAGCTTAGACCTGATCAGAAACAGCTGGCCTAGCGAGAATCTGAGCAAGGACCCCTGGCAGTGACTGTAAGGCCCAGCCCCTGCCCCCAGCAGGACAGGAGCTGGGGAACTGCATGGCTGGGTGTCACCAGCTCCGGGTGGGGCTGAGCAGTCACTGTGCAGACTCCCGGTGCTGCTCGGGTTCCCAGGAGGCTCTCAGAGGCGGGGGGCATGGGGAGCTTTGCAGGCTGTGGCCTGGTGCCAGCGGGTAACGTTTGGGCAGGTGGACCTGGGGAGGCTGAGAAGGCACTGCTGGTGCTCAGACACGCAGAGCACTGTGTTTCTACGGAGTCCCCTGAGGAAGGGGTGGGAAGGCGGCAACATTCACCTGTGAAATTGGTTCCTTCCCACCACCCAAAGCTTGAAAGATGGCCCTGAGCAGCTTGGGTAGAATTCGGTGCAATTGCCCAGCAGGGCTGCTGAGGTCCCTTTGGGTCCCCTTCAGGTGGCAGGTGGCCTGTGGCTTACTCTGAGGCAGTGCTCAGACGCACAGAGAGAGAGCAATGTTCCGTGTCTGGTCCTCCAGCTGGGATCGCTTCAGAGGGTAGACAGGAAGGGGAGGAGCATGAAAGGAGGAGATGGGGGCGGGGCTCAGAAGAGTCTACCAGAACAGCAGCTGTGCTGGGGAGTTTGTGTGTGGCCTGTGGGCCCATGAGACAGAGATGCCACTCCTGGGAACAAGAGCTAGGCTGGGGGCTGCTCCATCCTAGGCCCAGCGCAGACCCAAGCTGCCAGCACCTCTGTCAAAGGGTCAAGACATGAACTCTGAGCCAGACAGACCTAGTGCTGGTACTTCCTTGACATACAGTCTTAGGCTAGTAAACTTACCTGTAAACGGGAATAATAATAACACATCCTGCCTCAGAGGCCTGATGAGATATGATATATGGAAAAGCCTGATACAGATATAGTTCAAAGCCCATGGTAGGAGAAGATATGGGGGAGATTTGGGGTTGTCTCGAGCCCTATTTTACTGTAGTTGGTGGGCACAAGTCTGAGCTAGTGGCTCCTCAGAGAGCCTCCAACCCATTATACAGATGGGAAAATTAAGACCCACAGAAATTTGCCAAATGAGGAATAAAATATAGACTTCTTCTCCCTGGAGCTGCCTCACTCTCTGGTGGCAAGAGCAGGACCCCCATATACAGGCTGGGCCACCATCTTCTGAAGCTCTCCCTCGTGACTCGGCCTTGACCTGGGTGGCTAAAGGAATCCCTCCCAGGAAACTACTGCCTCTCTTAAATTATTAGTATTACTTCCCCATAGACCAGGCCTCCCAGGGACGAGGCCCAAACACTGACATGATTTATAACTTCATGCAAACCTCCTGCATTGCTTTCATCAGAAGGAGCAAGAACTCCAGACATAAATGATTAATCCATTAAATTAAAAACACCCTCGACCTCCCCACCCTTCAGACAAGTAACAATTCATCCCCCAAAAACGCAATAATCACCTCCCGCATCTGTTGACTTCTCCCACGTGGTGCTTTGGTGAATGTGCCTCTTACTTGGGACACGTTCGTGCTCCTTCCACCTCGGGAGTGACCGATGCTTCCCAAAGAACATGGGCCTTTGTGTCATGTTTTCAACATTTTCACTGGAAGGCTTGGCAAACTTTTTTAAATGAAGGTGTTTACACAGGACATATTAATCTCAAATGATTTTTAGTGCACAAATTACACCAAAGAAGAGGGGAGGTCAGGGCCCCCCCCAATAAAAACAAAAACAGTCGGGTCCTTGCCTTGTTGTTGGCAGAAAGCTGATTCTCCCCTTCCCCCCCGCCCCACCCCCCTCGGGGCAGGCAGGATGCTTTCTCCGTAGCAGGACAGGGCCCTGTCCAAGTGGGGCTCAAGGGCACCAGGTCTTTGATGCCTCACTGCCCGGGGCTCTCCTCGGGCTCTGCCTGTCCTGGCAGGAGGCTGGACCCAGAGCTCTGGCTCTGGTAGGAGGCCCAGCTTCTGCCTGCGGTGAACAGGTGCTGGCTCAGACCCCGGGGCCTGTTGCACCGACGGCAGGCTCCGTGGTGCCTCATCGCATGTGAAGGGGACAGTTTGGTCCTGGAGGCAGTGGTGAGCTCCCACCCAAGTGATGGGGTCATTTTCTTTAACATCCTTGTGCTAGTTTTCCCCTTAGCGGGTAGTCAGGTCAAGGCCAGATGAGCTCTTCAGTGGATCTCCTAGGTTGCCGGGGGGCCTAGGCCTGTCTGCGAGGCCGCTTCCCACCGCTGCCCTGGCTGTGCTTCAGTTTCCAGTCTACACCAGTCCTTCAGGAAAAAGAGGGGAGGCCTGGCCACCGGGGCCCAGAGGGGCAACAGCAGCCACCTGTCCCCGTGAGTCCACACTCCACGCATACAGACACACACACACACTCCTGCACAGTGAGCCGGTCCTGCCTGCCTCCCCCCATGCTCCAGCCCCGTGAATGCTTCTCGCTTCCCCAACACGCCTGGCCTCCTGACTCCCCACCGCACACTGTTCCCTCCCTGAGAATGCTCCCCACCACACACACACTTTGCTGCCAACTCCCCTTTTCCCTCAGATCTCAGTGTCGTCATCACTCCGTTCATTCAGCGGAGATTTACGGGGTTTTTACATGCCACTCACCAGGCTGAGCACTAGAAGCATAGCTGTGAACAGACCAAACTCTGCCCTCATGTATGTGTCAAAGGGCGAAAGGTACTAAGGAGGAAATTTCTAAAAACAGGGATAAGGAGAGTCAGCTAAACGGTGGGGCTTTTCGACAGGGTGGCAAGTGAAGGCCTTACTGATGCCGTATGGAGGGAGTGCCTGAGCCAGGAGAGCCGGCATCTGTGGGCGGTGTGGGAGGGGGCCCGGCATGGGGACCTGTGGCGTTCCCTTCAGCTCTCTACCCGGAGCCACACAACCCAGTCTCTTCTCAATGTTGGGGTCACCAAAGGAGGAACGCACGAGGCCAAATGGTAAGGGATTATAAATGTATTAGGTCATCTGGATACCAGATGGGCTGAGCCCCAAAATGGCACCAGCCCCCAAAGACGGGGAGTCACAGGTTTTTAAAGGGCTCTAGACGAGCTTTTTCTGGGCGGTGAATTCTCTGTGCAGGTCCGGATTCTGGGAAAGTCCGGAGGGGAGAGCTGATGGTCTTAGCAAGTGGGATGTCCATTGTGAAGTGGCCTAAAGGTCAGTTCCCAGGGGAGAGGGTATCAATTCAATTATTTGATCAGACCTAACACTCAGACAACTCCAGTCTGCTCCTCGCCGCCCTCCCTCCCCCGCAGCCCAGAGTGAGTGGCCACGAGTGCGATCTTGCGCACTGACCCTGTAAGAGGGCACCTGGGTTTCTAGCAGACCCCAGTCTCCCTGGCAGACAGCCTTCCCGCGGACCTTCACAGCCGGATGTTATGTGGGCTTCTCTCCCTAGCTCTGCTGCTCTGTTCTGGGGGCCCCGCGTGGAGTTGAGACCCGGCGCTCCTCAGGGGGAACCTTTGCAGCTGAGATACCCCCCAGAGTCCCAGCCCCTGCCCTTGGGAGCAGGGCCAGCGCGTCCCATGTCTCTGCCCTTCTATAGTCTCCATGCGGCGTCTTCTGTAAATTCTTGGTTACAAGACTTTTTCTTTTTCACAGATGCCCCCCTTTCTCCCCAGTCATAAGACTTCTCTTCAGCTAGCCTTCAGCTGGTCATTCAGGATGATTGCTCTATATTTTAGTTGTAATCCAGTTTGGTCCTGGGAGGACGGGACTGTACCTTCCACCTCCTCTGCCTTCATCTTGCCCTGGGATGCTGTCTCTCATTGGACAATAGGAGCTTCCAGACAAGTAGCTGCCCACTTCAGGAAGAATCCATCCCCCGTCATTCCAAAGGAAGTGTGATGCTTTTGTTTCATTCAGTTTAATAGCCAGGTGCCTTTACACACGCTCTCACGAACCCGTTTTGGAAATAAGTAGAGTAAAATGTGTGAGTAGGGAAGAGCCCTCAATTCCCCTGAAAAATGGTAATTATTTTATCTCCTGGGCCCAAAGCTGGGGGTAGGATGGAAGGTCCTCCAGACAGTCTCCACTTCTTCCGGGTACCTCCCCACAGACAGCCCAGGTAAGAGAAGCCTGCGGCCTATGGAGGGTGACGCCTTGCCCACACATGCTCAGCTGGACTGCAGGGCCCACGGCCGAGTCAGCGTTAAGGAGGGCACACTCGCCTTTCACCCGTGTTCCAGGGATTGAGAAGGGGAGCAATAAAAATGACCCACTGGAAAATCAATGGATTGCCCGGAGCCGTGATATAATGAGTAGCCCTGCCAGTCAGTGCTCATAAGTGCTTTGTGAAGCACTTCCTGCAAGACATAAGCCTCTGTCCAATGGCTTGCTGATAACAGAAATAATATATCTGAATTTTATTCATTCAGAAATAAATGTCAGTGGCTATTGCTCTTCACATGTAGCAGCTGAACCACATTAAATATTTGGTTGTCTTCCTGATCATATTTAGAATAATGATGAAAGCCATGAATTACAGGGTAGGAAGCCTGACGTGTTTGTTGCCTGCAATCCGTTTTATAGCTTTCTCTTAGGGCTTGAGTTGCTGAATAGGATGGTTGCAAACTGCTTACAAAGACAAGTGCGGAGTTGCCTCTCAGCTCACCTCCCTGGAGCAGGGTTTCGTGGCTGGACCCCAGGCCCGGGGCCAGGTGAGGGCCTTCTCTTACCGGCACTGGTTCTTACCCACAGTGCCACCAGTCATCCGCGTCTACCCGGAGACCCAGGCACAGGAGCCGGGGGTGGCGGCCAGTCTGAGGTGCCACGCAGAGGGCATTCCTATGCCCAGAATCACTTGGCTGAAAAATGGCATGGATGTCTCAGCCCAGATGTCTAAACAGCTCTCCCTTTTGGGTAAGAACCGCCCTCGATGTCTCTGTGCTATTCCCACCAAGTTCAAGCTGACACCCTCCCCGGGATGGAAATGAGAGGCGTGAGTTGATTCTAAGTCAGACATGTTGGAGTGAACAGATGTCTCCCCAGGCTGTTCTTCTCCCTGGGCTCCCACAGTCTCGTGGGCTTTCTGAGGGCAGTGATGAGAGGCTGTCAGTCAGGTCCCGGGTCACCCTCAGTTCACTCAGGTGTTCCGGCCCTTGGTGGGTGACTGTCCGGGATGCTGGCTACCCTCAGCCCTGCTGAGGGGCTCTGTGTTTTTAATGCCTACACAGAGAATGGGGAGGGTGGAAGGGGGGTCTCGGCTGAGCGGGCCACGCTGAGCACTGTCCTTTCCGCAGCCAATGGGAGCGAACTCCACATCGGCAGCGTCCGGTATGAAGACACAGGGGCGTACACCTGCATTGCCAAAAATGAAGTGGGCGTGGACGAAGACATCTCCTCCCTCTTCATTGAAGACTCAGCTAGAAAGACCCGTGAGTCCACTCTTGCCTTTGAGCTCTTCACTGAGCTGGTGGGATGTGCGGGGTGTCAGGGAGGGAAGTAACTAACCAGGGCCAGAGCTGTCAACCATGAGCCCCTGAAGACAGGTAACACCCATATCCATCTGGGCTCAAACTGGGGACGGAGGCTGCCCAGAGGGGAGCACACCTTCCCTGACTCTAGAAACATAGAGGAACTCTCTGGACAGCAGACAGAGCCCAGGACCACAGGAAGCTCACATATCCTGGCCCCAGTTCTGCTTCCTACCTGCCCTGGAACCCCTGCCCTCATTAACAAAACGCCCCCTACTATCCACCCACCAGGGGCCACTGTCCCACGTGGCCCAGGGACTGGCTATGCACACCAGCCTTTATCCAGGGATGTCGCCCACCTGGGTGCTAAGGGTGCTCTCCCTTGTGGCCACCGCTCCCCAAGTGGGTCCGCTGCTGTGATTTCAAGGACGTGGGTGCTGGCCATGGTCTCATTCCGTCAGTCACAGTTTCATATGAGTCTTTCCCAGCAAGGGAGGTCCTCAGACGTGTTTCAGATAAGGAGGATCCTAGTTGAAAGTCGGAGCTCTCCTGGAAGTAATCCTGCGCGTCTGAGAGAGAGGTTGCTGCCTCTTTGTCACCCTGGGAAGTAGAAAACCCCATTAGCTCCTTGGATCCTGGGACCTGATGTCAAGGATTCATTCAGAATTGAGAGGGTCCTGAGACCCGGACGCATTTGTCCATGTGCACAGTCCCCAGGGCGGCCGCGGGAGTCCGTGGTGCCGTTCTGTGCACTCGATGGCAGATGTTCTCGAACTGACACTGAGGAAGGTTCTCACTCTGCTTTCTTCTCTTTTCCTCCCCTCCGCCGGCTCCCGCTCTCCCAACTCTCCGCTGCTGCAGTTGCAAACATTCTCTGGCGCGAGGAAGGTACCAGCTCACTCGTTCTGTGTTGTGTCTGTGGTCACGTGTGTTTGTAGTTCCAAAACAGGCCATCTTTCCATGAGCGCCAAACAGTCCCACAAGCGGGGTTCACGTGCCAGATCAGACCGGAGCGGGGAGGTCCAAGTCAAACTCGGGTGGCGCACCCTGAGAAGCAGATTTCACACCCGCTAGTGTCTTTAATGGTCACCAATGCATTAGAATTTAGAAACGGAAAGTAGCCATTTCAAGCTCATTGAAACCTCCACCGGAGGGGCCCACTCAGCAGGGGCTCCTGATCAGATCTGGGCCTTAAACTTTTCTCCAGCAGCTGGTATTGGTGTTGGGGTTTAGCATATACTCTGAGGAAATGCTGAAGGAGAAAGCTACGGTGATTTCTGTAAATTTATATTTATTTACATGTATGTTTTTAAATGACTAGGCATTTAAAATTTGTATTAGCAAGCAATCTTTAAACATTAGATTGGGCCATACAAAATTGCGTTTTTGTACATCAAAACTGGCCTAATATGGGAAGTAGAAAACCACAGTTTCATCTGGTTCAAAAAATAGCAGACTCTTGATGCTGCCTGACCCTAGCTCCTAGCCATGAGGCACCCAGAGGGCTTTTGCTCTGCGTCTTTAAGAGGTGGTGTTTTTCTAAGGAGGTTACTACAAAGGGACCCAGAGAATGCAGGGGGCCCCAGGGGTGTGAAGTACAGCTAGGGAGGCCCACTTAAGACCTACGCTGCCCAAGAGCTGGCAGGTGCTACACTAATATCAGACAACCCAGCAGCAAGCACTTCCCATCATGCCTGGGCAGCTGGTACCCTTCACCGCTAAGACTCAAGGCCTGGAGATAGGAAAATGCAGAGGCCAGAACAGAGAGGCAAGCTGGCCGACCGACCACAGGGCGCGCTCAAGTCTGCCCAGAAGTGAGGTGATGAGAGCACACAAAGCAAGGAAAGCCCCTTGCTGCCCCCTTAGCACAGTGATGGCGAACCTATGACACGCGTGTCAGAGGTGACACGCGAACTCATTTTTTTGGTTGATTTTTCTTTGTTAAATGGCATTTAAATATATAAAATAAATATCAAAAATATAAGTCTTTGTTTTACTATGGTTGCAAATATCAAAAAAATTTCTACATGTGACACGGCACCAGAGTTAAGTTAGGGTTTTTCAAAATGCTGACACGCCGAGCTCAAAAGGTTCGCCATCACTGCCTGAGTAGAAGCTAAGCCCAGACAGAACCTTCGGCGGGATGGGGCAGTCGATCACGAGGCTGGGTCTCCTATGAAGCCGATTGTTTGTTGCGTGTTTGTTTAGTCTCATGTTCCATTGCCAACTATGAGCAAGGCCCTGCGCTCAGCCTGAAATGTAGCTTCAGCTGCAGACCCCGTGGAGATTCTGTTAAGCCTTCAATCTTACCTTGGTCCTTCCAACCATCGATTTTCTGAGAAGCCCCAGGGGGCTGTTCCTGGGGCCTGTTGTTGAGCAAGGACTGTGGCCCCCTTGGCCCCCGAGGTGTGAGTGAGAAGTTTGCCAGGGGAGAGGGGACAGAAGCAAAGGTCCTGCTGGGGGCTGAGAGCCGGCTGAGACTCATGGCTTGTCTGACTCCCAGGGGCAGGCTTCCCAGCACCCAGGCTCCCCTCGGCAGCTGTGCAGATACTCCTGGTCAATGCCGGCTTTGAGAGGCGGGGTCAGGCTGTTCGCCATGGCAGGAACCCTCTTGCCTAGAGCCCTTCTCAGCACAGAACCAGAGGTAGTCGAGGCTGCTTCATGGACTCAGGGACCTCTGTCCTCACTGGGAGCCGCAGACACTGGTGCCGTCACCATGGGCCTGACGCCCCGAAAACTGCCTGCAGAGTCATTGGCAGCAAATGGGATGGTGATTCCTATTTGCCTGACTTGTTGTTTTCTAACTCACTGAAAACTTCGCCAGACAAGTTTTTAAGAGGTGGTGTTTTTCTAAGGTGAGGTTACTGCAAAGAGACCCAGAGAATGCAGGAGGCCCTGGGGGTGTGACATGCAGTTACAGAGGCCCACGTGAGAGGGGTTCAGAGTTCGGGCGGGGTCCACCCATGCACAGCACCCTAACCTGGCTCCCTGCAGAGCCCTCTGTGCGCTGCACATCAAGGCACTGGTGCTCTCTGCATGCGAGGAAAGAGTTCTCCGCATATTTATTTAATATATTTCATTTTTTCAGAACTTATAGAAATCTCTTTATTGTACTACCTTCAAAATATATGAAAGAGTGGGGAGAAAGTGGGAGGAAGAATTCCAACCTTACCCATCTCTGTGCCAGGTTGGCCTTTTATGGAGAGGCAGAGTGAGGGGACACTCTGAGCGGGGCTCAGGGTCTAACCCCAACTCTGGCACAAAGGCAGGTGGCCTCCTTGGACCTCAGTTTCTTTGTCTTTGAAATAAGGAGGCTACACTAGTTGGGGGTCCCCAAGGCCTTTTCTTCCCAGACGGCCGAGCCCTGGGCCGGGTGAGGGCAGGCAGGCAGACAGGCACGACCAGCTGTGGGCTCTATCACCTGGCGCGAGCTGCCATGGAGACACCGCTGGGGCAGAGGTGGAGCCCGCAAACTGAGTCCCTGGGACTCAGTTTGGACCGAGGAGCACCTGCCACAGCATTCTTAGGGCCCCACATTCCAGGAAGTGGCGCTGCACCTAAATGTGTTCAAAGTAAGAGCCGTTGCTTTGGGGGAATCGTCTCATCCATCCTGAATTTAGTGGACAACGAACGGCCAGGAGGCTTTGCCTTTCAGGACAGGAACGGTCACATGTATGTCAAAGCCACGGCTGTCGTTGATTTGAAAGCCTGTGTTGGTGGCCACTCTGCTTGACTGGTGTGCATGTCTGGGAGGACACCCGGGGACTGCAGGGCCCTCTGTGTGCTGTTCTGATGGACAGCCCTCGGGGCACCTTCTCCCGTGCTCCCCTCACCACCTGCTCATCTCACCTCACCCCACCTTGACCAGGACTTGCACTGCGTGCCTGCACCCCATGCACCTGAGCTGCAGTTTTGTGTGCGCCCGATGTGGCATGTGACCCCACGGGGGGCAGGGGGGATGGTAGCTGCTTGAGGGACATAACCATGGCTGTGTTTGCTCCTCCCAGGCCTCAGTGTGGGAAACATGTTCTATGTCTTCTCCGATGACGGCATTATCATCCTGCACCCCATGGACTGTGAGATCCAGAGGCACCTCAAACCCTCTGAGAAGATCTTCATGAGCTATGTAGGTTCCCACGCCCAGTCAGTCTCTCACCTCGGGTGCCATTTGATTCTTAAATTCCATCTACTGTACGTGGTGTGGTTCCAATGTGTCCCAAGGCTCAAGGAACACGAGGCTGAGCATGTATATGCCCGTTCCTTCATCAGGCAGCCACGTCCACGCACTGAGCCCGAGGGGAGGCCCAGGCCTATGAATGGGTTCCTGGCCTCCCCAAGTTCACAGCTGCCCAGTAGGTGCTGTTAGAGGATGTGCCGGGTGCGCTAGAAATTGAGGAGAGAAGGCCCCTGGGACACGGGATCCCTGGGCTCAGTTTTGAAGAACGAGTCAGAGTTGGTGGCAGGTTTCTGGAACAAATGTCATGAACATAGAGAGTAGAGGATAAAATATGTCACGTTCAGGGAACGGAAAGTACTCTGTGTGCCTAGAGGGGAGGGTGGGTGTGGGAAGGGCCTGAAATTGGGAAGGCGTTCTAATGGTACCCTAAAGCTCTGGGAACCCCTGAAGGACTTCAGACAAAGGGTGGCCATGATCAGGAACACATGCAAGACCTCAGGGAGGGCAGTGGTCCAAAGGGCTGGCCTAGAAGCACAGAGGGGTGAAGAGGTCATTGTAATTGTCCAGGTGGGAAGGTGGTGTCCTGGTTAAGCCCATGGCAGTGGGGAAGGGGAGAACTGCATGGACTTAGAGCTGGTCACCGGTAAAACCACAGGGGACCTGAGGGGAAGCCAGAGTCTTGCTAGCAGGAGGAGGGTGCCAGACACCCCATGGGAGGGTTAAAGTGGACCGACCCTCTTTCTAAAGTGCTGGTGAGTAGGAAGTTGGTGCATCCTCTCTCATCCTCTCTGCTGGATTAGATGTCCATCCACTTTGTTCAGCGGGAAGTAGCAAGTTTAATTGGTAAGGGCACAGGCTGCAACCGAGGGACGTGCCCTTGACCGGAATCGAACCCCTGACCCTTCAGTCCTTGGGCCGACACTCTAACCACTGAGCTAAACCAGCTAGGGCGGTCTCAAAGTTATTGGTCCAAGGAAGTAAAGCAATGGAGATGTCGTTGTTTTTTTAATGGAATGAGCAGGGCTGATGGTAAAATTGAGAGTTGATTTTGGACTTACATGTCTGAGATGTTCATTAAACAGTCAAGTCAAGCTAAATAGTTGGCTGTATAAGTCTGGAGCTCAGGGAAGAGGCCTGAGCTAAAGATGTAAATTTGGGAGTTGTAGGCATATAGACTGTAGCTAAGGCCATAGGTTTGGGTGAGATTAACTTTAGAGAAGAAAAGTTATTCAGGGTGAACTCTGCAGGATCCAACAACAGAAAAGGCCCAGCCATGGGGTGGGATGGAGGGAGAAGAACCAAGGAGTAGTCAGATGGTGCCCCAAGTTCAAATAAAATGATGGCCAGGGATTCATTTACAACTGAGGAGTCAACACTGACCTTGGTGAGAACACTCCCAGCTTCGTGGTGAGTTCAAAAGCAGAGGGTTAAGGAGCATATGAGAGGTGAGGAAGCAGAAAAGTGTAGGGAACTCTTTCACACGTCTGGCCATTAAGAGACGTTTTTAAAATAATGGCGATGAGGACAAAGAGAAAGTAGCACAAAAGAGTGGAAGACTGTGCCCTGGAAGCTGCTGATTAAGAGGCTGCAGGGGGAGGTACAGCCTCAGAAGAAGTGGGAGGAGGGGAAATTGGTGAGGTGGGGGGTTGTGTGCCATGTTCTGTGAATCCTAAGGTTTCTGAGTGTGGCAAGAAAGGGACCGAGGAGAGTCAGGGGAGAGGGAATCCCGAGAGGTCGGGGGCGGGGGGTAGGGGGGGCGGGATTAAGAAGTATACATGGTAGCCTATCTCCTTCACAGGAAGAAATCTGTCCTCAAGGGGAAGGGGACGCCACCCAGCCATGCCAGTGGGCGTCAGCAGTGAACGTCAGGCACCGGTACATCTACGTGGCCCAACCGGCACTGAACAGAGTCCTCGTGGTCGACGTTCAAGCCCAGAAAGTCCTGCAGGTACACCTGTCTAAGGGAGTGGGGCACAGCCTGCCAAAGTCGTCTTTGCTTTCTGCATCCTCTCCGGCTACTGTGAGGGCAGGTCAGGCCGGAGGGGAAAAGCAAAGGGGGTTCATGTGCGGTGGTTCAAGTCTTTACTGCCTACCAGGTGCCATGCACTGTGCTAGGTGCTTGGAAAACAGCCAAAGATGAGCAAGGAAGTTCTAGATCTTATATGGTAGTTGGGGAAACAGACCCTAAATCAGAATGTTAGGGAGTTTTAAATAGTAAGTGCTCGAGGCGAAATGTGCTAGAGGAACTGGAAGATGATTTTAAATTGGCTCTGGAGAGGAACAGAATCTGAGATCTAAATGCCAAGTGGGATTCCGATCCTGGGAACAGAGGGAAGGCCAGCGATAAGGGGGAGAGTGGGTGCCCGGAAGTCGCAGGTGAACAAAGGCTAATGAGGTAGAAACAGTGAGATGGAAAGCCATGAAGGGTTTGTCAGGGGAGTGACTCGATCTGGCTACTGTATTAAGAAAGGACTGGAGGAGAGAGCAGGGGTGTGGTCACTGCCAGGAACCAGGCAGGAGAGGACAACGGTGGAGGTGGTGAGAAGTGATCAGATTCGGGGTGTAGTTTAAACAGGGAGCCCCAAAGATTTTCTGCTGGGTGGAATGTGAGGTTTGAGAGAGCAGAAGCCTTTGTTTGCTTGCTTGAACTTCAGCAACTGTAGAATGGAGATGCCATTTACTGTGTGTGGTGGGCTGAACGATGGCCCCCAGGAAGCCCCCATCCTAATCACCAGAATGTGTGAAGGTCACCTCATATGGCAAAAGGAATTTAGCAGATGTTAATGAATTAAGGATTTTAAAATGGGGAGTTATCCTAGTTTAGCTGGGTGATCCCTAAATGCAAACAAAAGTATCCTTCTAAGAGAGAGGCAGGGATAAATTTAAAGAAGTTCTGCAGAGAAGGAGAGGGCAGCATGGCATATGGCTGACTTTGAAGATTGGAGAACGGGCCATGAGCCAAAGAATGTAGTTCTAGAGGCTGGGAAAGTAAGGAAATGCATTCTCCCCTAGAACCTCTAGCAGCGGTTCTCAACCTGTGGGTCGCGACCCCTGAAAATACATCCTGCGTATCAGATATTTACATTACAATTCATAACAGTAGCAAAATTACAGTTATGAAGTAGCAACGAAAATAATTTTATGGTTGGGGGTCACCACAACTTGAGGAACTGCATTAAAGGGTCGCGGCATTAGGAAGGTTGAGAACCACTGCTCTAGAGGGAGCGCTGCCTTACAGAGCCATGTTGGTTCACCCCAATGAAATTAATTTCAGACTTCTGGCCTCCAGAAACTGTAAGAGAATAGATTTGTGTTGCTTTAATCCACTAAGTTTGTGATAATGTTACTGCAGAAATCTGTTACTGATATACTATGAGAGACACTTTGAGCAAGGCTAGGGGAGTAAATTAAGAAATCAGTTTTTGGCTCTGTTCCGTTCAGGTGATGTCATATAACAAAGAATCAGTTAGATTAAAATGTCTGGAG
>NW_005871348.1:1342849-1384871 GCF_000147115.1 Myotis lucifugus | reverse complement strand
GGTTGATTTACCCAGGAAATGGGATAGCACTTCTGGGTAATCCTGAAGGCCCACATAAGGATTGTGGATGTAAATTTAAAGTGAGGTCAATGAGCAGGGCTGTATCTTTTTCCCCAGCAATGTTTAGCTGCCCTAGTACAGACTTACTGTACGGAGAAAGTTGGATATAACAAAGTTAGTGGTTTCTCCTGACAAATACAATAGGAGGCTATTGATTTCCCTGGCCAGAGAACATATTCTGAATAATTTGAAATACCTGGAGATTTTTTTTTATTATGTTTTTGGTCCACTTAGCCTAACAGCTACTGAGAGGTATATTGAAATTTCGCACCATGGTTGTAGTTCTATCCATTTCTGCTTTAAAATTATAATACCTCCTGGGGGGAAGACTCCTTTATTCTTATAAAATATTCCTCTTTATTTATGATGATGCTTCTTGCCTTAAAGTCTATTTTAGTCTGAGTATAGCTAAATCAGATTTATTGCGATTAGTGCTGTCATGGTGTAATTTCCTATCCTTTTACTTTCAACCTTTCTATGTCCATATATTTAAGGTGGTCTTTTATAAAGTCTTTAGGCTTTTATCTAGTTTAATAATCTTGGTCTTTTATTTGGAGTATTTGATCCATTTATGTTTAATGTAATTAATTTATATAGTATTAAGTACCATACTGTTTTTTAATTTGACCTGTTTATGTTGCTTTTCTCTCCTTTTTACTTTTTGAATTAAACACTTTTATTATTCCATTTTCCCTCTGTTAGCTTGTTGACAATTCATTATTTTATATTATTATTATTACCACCATTGAGATTACAACATACATCCTTACCTCAATACAGTTTCATACAAATTACTTCCCCATTAATGATAGAACCTTAGAACAACTAGCTCTTTTAATTTAACCCTCCCTCCAACCTTTTGCATTATTGTAGGAATGAATTTTAACTCTACATATAATTTAACCCCTGAAGAAATGCCTATAATTATTTTGTACAGTTGATAGTCATTTATATTCACCCACATATTTACCTTTTCCATTGCTCTTTATTCCTCTGAGATATATAGTTAGGTCTGGGATCATTTTCATTCTACCTGAAAATGTTCTTTAATGGTTCTTTTGGTGTAGGACTGCTGACAACAGAGTCTTGGAGTTTTAGGCTGTTTGAAAATAAAAATACATAAAGGACAAATAATGTTAAAGTATATTTTCACTGGATATAGAATTCTACATTATTAGCAATTATGTATTTTCAGCATTTTAAGATGCTTCTCCATTATTTTCCCATTCTTTTTGTTAATAGGTAATACTAGTATATCAAACTAATTTTCAGATTTTTCTCTTTGGTCTTTAGCAGTTTTACTAAGATGTGCCAGCTAATGTGTTCTTTGTATTTATTTTGATTTAGGGTTTTTAGAGGTTCTTGAATGTATGAATTGCTATATTTCTTCAAATAGTATGCTCATTCTCTCTTGCCTCTTCTTTTGGAACTTTTTTTTTTTAATTAGACCTTTCCATTGTCTCTCACTTGTCTTTTTCACTCTCATTTCCCATCCTTTTTTGGCTCTTTGTGATTCAATTTGGGTATGTTCTATCAACCTTTCAGTTCACTAATTCTATCTTCTGTGTCTAATATGGATATTTTTTAAACCTATTTATTGAGCTCTTAATTTCAGGCATTACATTTTTTACTTTAGAATGTCTACTTAATTCCAAATTACCTTTTTATGGATCACCTGGAGGTCTGTTTTGTTTTGTTTTTGTTTTTTAATGTTGTTTTCAGTCATATAGCCTGTATCTTGGAAAGCCTAGTAATTTTCTTGCATGCACAACAACATTCCATATAAAATATTTTAGAAACTTTAGATGGCTGCCATCCACCAAATGGCATCCACCATTTCCTTGTTAGGCAGAAATAATAGAGAATGAATATTTTTAATCTTACCAAGTACTACGTTGAATCAAAGCTGAGTTGAAGTTTTTGTAAAGCTTCACTCCTGGGCCTAATGTGTTCTTTAGGACCTTTCCCTTTGTTCCTCGGCATCTTGAGACTGTGGGCAAGTCCGTTCTGAATTGGAAGAGATAAGCCAAAAATCTTAGACTCTTGCTCCTCAACAGCTCACATGAGAATATGAAATATGATGAGAAAGGTTAAGCAGAAAGAAGAGATAATGGCTACAGTCCAAACCTTAGGGAGGTTTTGCTGTGAAGAGGGCAGACAATATCTGGAAGAGGTATGAGCAGTCAGGAGGTATTTTTAAGAGAGAGAGAGTGTACAAGAATCTAGAGAGTGTCATGGTGGTATCATTGCTGGTGTGTTAAGAAGCTCTGGGTAGAGGAAGACAGTGGCAGATCTCCAAGCTTTTGGTAAGTGAAAAGAGTAGCCAGGAAGCTGGGAGTAACAGGAGTATCTATAGACATGAACAAAGGACCTAAGTGGAAGTATGTGAAGTGTAGAAAAGCAATAACAGCCTTGGGGCTTCAGAAAACAGGAGGTTTTAATAAGAGCAAGAAAGTAAAATGAGACTTCAAAGATGGTGCTGAATGGAGAAAAAAACAATATACTTCAGCAGATAAAAAAATCAAGAGTTCAGTTTTGTAAATGTTAAGTTGAGCTCATCGACAGAGGAGTGAACTCGAACGTCCTCAGGGTGCAGTGGGTTAGCTGCAGCCATGGATTGGGTGAGCTCCTCCAGGGCCAGGATGTAGACAAGAGAAGGTCGAAGCTGAAGGCCCGGGACATGCCAACGTTCAGAAGTCAGAATGAGGAAGATAAAAGCTAGGGAGGTGGGAGGCTGAGTGAAGAAAATGTTTCCAAAAGGAAATAATTAACCATGTGAAATCTTGCTGAAATGTCAAGTAAGAGGAGGATCACAAAAAATGACCCTCTGAGCCCTGGCCGGGTGGCTCAGTAGGTTGGAGTGTCGTCCTGTGTACACCAAAAAGTTGCGGGTTTGATTCCTGGTCGGGGCACATACCTAGGTGGCAACCAATTGATGTTTCTCACATCAATTTCTCTCTTTCTCTCTAAAATCAATAAACATCTCTGCGGGTAAGAATTTTTTAAAAAATGATGACCCTCTGAATCTGACATGAAGGACTAGAAACTGTCAGTGAAGTGATGAAGACAGACACGTGGTGGGAATGGGGAAAGGAAAAGTGGATTCAGGGACTCCACAGACAGTTCTTCAGAAGTTTTGACCAATGGGGTTTTCTCTCCTAAAATCTGAAAAGCTAGAATCTGGTTAGTTGAAATATAAGTTATGGTGGCTGAGATGTGGAAGAAGGAAAGATCATTGAAACCAAGAAGGAACTGAGAATGAATCATCATAGAACAGGGTTTAGAACTTATAAAACTACATTACAAACAGAAGAGAGAAAAGTCTCCATTTGCCAGGGCCACGGGGGAAGCGCTGTCCTCGGGGGAGAGCAGAGTATGAGTCACAGCAGTAAAAATAACCAGCCTGGTGCTATGGTTTGAGTCCCAGCAGCTCCCGCTGACGGATGTGCAGGACAGAGGCCGTGGAAAGATAAGGTGAGAAAGGATGATCTCCGATGACCCAGGAGAAGGGGCCCACTCACCAGTATCCGGGCCATGGAGCAGCCTGGGGAAGGATGCTGAGGGTCTAAGAGGCCCAACAGGCTTCCAGGAGATGTGATGGACGGGTCCTCGGCTGGTTCTTAAGTGGATAACTTAAAGCTTCTGTGTTTAGGCTTTTGTTAAGATGCTCCAGATCTCTCCTTTAAGTAAAACACACAAGAAGTTTTTAAAAGGGAGAAATTGTTGACCACCAATTTTATGCCTCTGAAGACAACAAACCCAGAAGGCAGGCTTCTGCACTGGGCTGCCTGCCACTCACCCAGGAGCAATGGCCACGTGCACAACACCCAGAAACGACCATTGTGTCAGCCCCTACGACAACCATGACCAACATGTCTTTTTTTTTTTTTCGTTCAAGTCCATAGGTGTGGACCCTCTGCCGGCTAAGCTGTCCTATGACAAGTCACATGACCAAGTGTGGGTCCTGAGCTGGGGGGACGTGCACAAGTCCCAACCAAGCCTCCAGGTATGTTGAACACATGGAGTCTAGCCCCTGCCCCACAGGAAAAGCCTCTCTCCCTGTTTGTCTCCCACTTCCCTAGTGACTAATCTCATTTATCCAAAATATGTCCATAAGGGCTTAAGGAGAGAGTAGGAAACAGCCTCAGGCCAACACTCCTCACAGGCAATGGACAGGGTGTCTTCAGCGAGGCCTGCAGTTAAAGACAGTAATACCCATAATGGGTAGGATCTCATGGTATGACAATCAGAATGCGGCTCCCAGGCCCCACAACACCTGTCCCTCCTGAGCCAGGATCTCCTGGGGTCAAACAGCATGAAGACTGGCGTCCAGGGAGGAAGAAAGGAGACAGGCTCTCTTCACCTTGGGCTGGGCGGGCTAGAGATTTAGTGCCAAAGCAGGCACTAGCTGCTGGCCAATAAGGAAGGGGAAGGAAAGGAAGCAGCAGCAATTATGTCCATAAATGGAAGTGTGTTTATGGAGTGCCTCCAGGGTGGGAGGGCACAGAAAAGTTAGGTAATCTGCCCATGGTCCCACTCCTTCCCGCAGCAGGCTCTGCAGTCCCCACCTCCAGCTGCTGTACCCCGTCCCGGGAAGAGCTTGGGCCCCAGGGATCTGTGGGATTCCTCCCTCTGCCAGCCAGGGAAGAGCCATGCCACCCCTGTGTTGAGTGTGTGTGGCTCAGCCTTTCTCATCAGGGATGCACCAGAGGATGAAGATCTACATAATGTAATTTGAATGCCTGTTTTCTCAATTCACCCCAAAATGGTGCATAGAACCATTCTAGATGCACAGAAAAGGTAATTCGTTACATACAATGGATGCCTCAGGGTTTAATTCTTTCTCGGAACCCCAGCTGAGAAAGGGCTGCAGATGGAGCCAGGTTCACTCTGTTCCCAAGACTCTAGAGAAGCTTCCTCCGGGGACTGGCCTCCTGCCTGCCTTTGCTGCACCAGGGGGAGGGCACAACTTCACCACATGTGAACTGAGACTATGTCGGCGATTGAACTCATCCACCAGTCCTGAGCCTCATGAGCCTACAACAAATAACAACCCATTAGAACTTCTAGGGCCCAAGATAAAGGTCACTCAGAATGGAGGCTAAGCCCAGAGAGATGGGCTTATTATTGGGCCCTCTGGCAGCTCTAAGAAAGCACCTGAGGAAGCTCTATGGAGGGACCACCACCAAAGATTCCTCTGGAACTAAAAATGAACAAAATGCCTTTCTAATTGTCGACTGCAGTAGATAAATTGGGAAATGCATGGTTTCTACCGAGACCCAAATATATGAAGAGACTGAGACTCAACATCTCCGAACATGGAAGTTCAGAAAGAGAAAAGGAAACTGTTGGGATGGAGTCCAACATAAATACATTTGGAATAAAATTTCCAAGAGGATCTACAACTTCCTGGCTAGACTTATGAGAAATGACACATCTCTGCCCTTGTTGGTAAAAGAGTAGAGGGGAAATCTTACAAGGCAGAAGGGACAAGTTACCTGTAGAAGAAACAACAATCCGATGGGCCTTGAACTTCTCACCTGCAACAGGAGCTGGAAGACCGTGGAGTCACATTAGTTAGATATAAGGGCTGATGTCCAAGAATCCTGTGCCCCACCAAGATATCATTTACCTCAGGACAAAGGAAAGATACAAGAATATGCAGAATCCGGAGAGCGTATCACTCATGTGCACCACCTGAGAAACCAGATCAGAGACATCAAGATGGAGAAGGAAAAGAGGAGACAGTCATAAGTAAGGAACCTGGAGAGGACGGTGTAAAACTAAAAGTAAGATGGGTGCCATAGCTGGGTGGCTCAGCTGGTTGGAGCATTATCCCACACACCCAAAGGTTGCAGGTTCGGTCAGGGCACATGCCTAGGTTGCGGGTTTGATCCCTGGTCGAGGCACATGCAGGAGGCAATCCAAGATCAATGTTTTTATCTCTCTCAAAATCAATCAAAACATATCATTGGGTGAAGATTAAAACTAAATGTAAGTTGGATGAGGAGAATCTATCTGGAAAAGTATAATCAGTGCTAAGTAAGGGTGTTAGAATTAGCAGAGACACACTGCTAATTATTAAATTATTTTAGTAAAAATGAGAGTACAGAGTGGAGCGTGGAGCGAAGAGAAGGAAATAAGAATACTCAAAAGTGTCATCTTGTTGGGAGAAGAGAGAATATAGAGAATGTTTTAAATTAATAGCTGAGAACTGAATTCTGTTCAAAGCAGAGGTGATCAGGTTGGGCTTTAGAAAAAGAAGGAAAGAAAGAAAGAAAACTAACTCTAATGTGTTTATAAGAAACACACAAAACAAAATGATGAGATTAAATTTAAAGGCCTAGAAATAGTGATGATAGGGGAGCTAAGAGATACGTACAAGTGGTAATATTAGTACCAAACAAGGTGGGACTTAAGGTTAAAGGTACTCACTCACCAGCATAAGGAGAGACGTGACAACAAACAGCCAGTAGATATCCAACAGCATGACAACTAAATACATAAGAACATTTGAAAATACAAAGAGAATTTTATTTAAAATACACTTATATTATAATACCAAGGAAACAAATAGATGACATGGGAAAATTGAATAATGTGAATAAGGAACTTGGTTTAATTAATATATAGGAAACCTTTTGTCTGGCAAATAGTTTTTTCACATGTTCACATATAAATAAGTATCAGTAATCATGAAGAAAACATTTACAAATTTTATAGATGTTATAGACTACATTATCTGATAATTAGAATTAATATGTGACCTAAATAAAATGTGACCTAATAAGGAAACACTCCTAGATCATTATTGGATCAAAGAGGAAATTAAAAGGGAAGTTACAAACTGTCTGAAAATGAGACCTTTTCACATCAAAACCTATGGGAGGCAGAGAAAGTGTCCACAAGGAATATTTGTGTCTTAAAAGCCTGCAAAGCAAGTATTTGTGTTAAGATATTAGGAAAAGAACAACATAACTGGTAAAAAGAGACATTAAGAGAAACAAAATAAAGAACAAATAGAGAAACGGACATACAACACAAATAAAAACAGGAAAAAAATTCCTCACATCTGATAAAGGAAAAAGGCAAAATGAAGAATAAAAGAGGGCTATGATTATAGATACAGGAGAATGAAAATAATTGTAAAATAATACTACATTGCAGTTCTGGGGCAGCAAATTTTAAAACCTAGAAGAAATGAATGATTATTCATTTACAAAATGTAGGGGGAAAAACAAACTGACCTAAGTAAAGGAAAACTTAAACTAGAACAATTATTTGCCAGAGAGGTTTCTAAAAGATTAAAGGTCTATCATAGAAAAATGTATATCTGAGTTTTCTCAAATCTTCAAAATACAATTTTAGTATTATTTTAACTTCTCAGATCATGGGGTGAAATGTACAGCTCCTTTATTTGTTTTAAATAACCAGTATAATTATAAAAACTGATTAGTTTATATTTTTATTCTATTTTTAATCTCACAAATACAAAAGCAAAATTCTAATCATGGTATTAGATGTATAGTCCAGCAATGCATGTAATTGCTGAAGCAGGGAACAAATTAAGTTCCCAGATGCAATGATGGTTCGCTCCCAGGAAATCAGTCAACATTTTATATAACACAAATTAAAACAGAAAAAAAAAACTAAGATATTTCCAATAAATGCTGAAAGGCATTTAATTAAATGCAGCAGTCTTAATAAAATACCTAAAAATAAGACTAGAAGGAAATTCCTTAAATATAATGAAGACTATTTCCCAGAAACCAAGAGCAAATTTTGCCTAAATGACAAAGCACTAAAAGCATTTTAATTAATTTCAATAATTAAACCATGATGTCCTCCATCACCATAATTGGCAAGTCTAGGAAATGTGCACTATGACAAGAAAATGAAATAGATTGAATAAGCCTACCTTTATTGCTGTCGGCCGGGGTTAGGGAAATGAGCACTTCCAGAAAGATCAACGACACAGCCTTTGTGATGAGTAATTTGGAAATGTGAACCAAAAGCTTCAAAACAGTGCTTTTTGATCCAGCAACTTGACTTCTCAGAGCTTATCGGAAGGCCGTGATCATGGATACGGACAAAGATTTAGCTGTGTGTTACTACATTGTATTATAGACTGATGAATTTCAAAGGCTGGGGTGGGGGGGATTTGAGGGGGAGCGATTAACGGGGGAACTTATATGCATAGATGCATAGCCCATGGACACAGCCAATAGTGTGGCAAAGGCTTAGGAGGGGTGGGTTCGAGGAGGAGGGGATTATGGGGGCGGAGGGGGGGGACGACAAAGCAGACATCTGTAATGCTTTCACCAATAAAGATAAATCTAAAAATAATAATATCCCAATGTTTCTAAATATCCAACACTAAGGAATTGGCTACACAAACTTCGCTGTGACTACAGGAAGATGCTTCTCTAAAGGAGGCCCTCCCCCAGCAGCCAGTGCTGGAACCTTTGGCATCTTCCTGACTCCTGCCCGGCACTCACTTACCCGCTCACTCCCAGGCCCAGCTTTCAGCTGCCTCTCAGCCTGTTCCACAGGACACCTTGTCCCCTCCCCTTCCCCAAATGTCACTTTTCAGCTGACTTGTCCACCCTCTGAGGGAGATGCTCAGTCTTCCTTACCCCACGCTGACCAGCAAATGACCTCTGCTGTCCAGCTACATACACACACCTCCTGTCCCAAGCTCTCAGAGCCGGCAAATTTGAGGGGTTCAATTATGTTGGAGTCCCTGATGCACCCAGCCACGTGCTGGTACACAAGCCAAGGAACTCAAGGCTGGTTGGAGCAATGGCGCGGGCATGCCCACAGCAGTTCAATGGCCCGCTGCACTGTGTTTTGATGAAGTAACCTCTGAACATAGGGTGTCAGAGTGGTCAGCGTGAATGACACGGGCCGCTGACAGCCTGTAACCTTCCATCTCTATTATAAGCTAAAACGACAGGCCTGCTATCAAGCAAGGATTGCATAGCTTCGTGGATTTTTCTGGCATTTTCCCCTCGACTCTCCAAGATCCCGTTTCCTAATGCTGAGACTTCCTTCATGCCCAGAGCTTTTCCTCACGGACTTGCCATGAAGTGTCGTTTGGCCTTTTTTTAATCACAGGAAAATGACCTAATGCAACCGTAGAGCTTTAGAGCTGCCCAAGGTTGAAAGTGACGGCTCTCGTCGTTCTAATCTGGCATTCTGCCTGCCGTCCCCTGGGAAGCATGGTTCGGAAAAGATTCTACCCTCAAACCTGCCTGAGGAGGCACCAGGTGCTGTTTGTTTCACCATAAAAATAAGAGCTAGAAGACAATTTCATTCGAAAAAGCAAACAGCATCCAGGGTTGAAAGCCATGGGAGTCACCAAGCCCCGCCCGGCTCGTCGGCCTGGGGCTGCCGAGATCTGGATCCTTCCTTCCGCGCACGCGGCCACCAGGTGCAGGTCGGGAGTACCCACCTCCCTGTTCCGGGTCTGGCCTCTGCCTCCTGTGCCGCTCACAATCTCTGGGCTTGTTCTTGCGGGGCCCTCAACATTGCCCGCAAGCTGGCCAAGCTCCTCGCCTGGCGGCAGGTCAGCCACCTTTCAGGGCAATGGCCCTGGACTTGGAGGCTGATGAGCACGTGAAAAGGCAGAGGACACAGGCTGCCTGGCTCGGTGTCTCCGGCCTGCCAGGCCCGAGGCCTCAGTAGCTAATGGGCAGGTCGATGCCCGGCCTGCCCACAGGGAGCGCTCTGGCAGGACCTGCACACCACTCTCCTCCTCTCTAGCCTCAGACATCACTTGACTGTCCGCACTGCCAACGTGCCCGTACCTGTGCAGACAGCAGGGACGCACGCCGGGGAGTGGCTCAGGTCACCCCCACGGGGAGAAGTGTAACCTCCAGGGAAACAGAGGCAGCCCTGCTCCGTCTTCACCAATTTGTACCAAACACAAGGCCTGACTCCTTACTTCTCACAGGAAGTCCCTTTGTGAACCTGAACCTCTCCCCGTCGTTTCAATCACAAGGCCTCTGGTGGCACGACCAGCACCCCTAAAGGGCACCTCTGCCAGATCCCCGCTTTCTGTAATACGCCACGGAGTCACAGCCCTCGGAGCACGCCTCGGTGAGCAGTATGCGACAGATTCCCAGCAAACCAGCCCAGACACCTGGCATCAACGGAAAATAACCAGTCATCAGTTCCACAGTTTCACATTCTCATCACTTAAGGCTCTCTCCTTTTTCCCAGGGCGGCCTAGGTGTTGAGAAGGTGGGCTTCCCTGCTGGTGGGGAAGTTGTATCTGAGCAGAGTGATGTTTCGGTTCTGGGACCTCCCTCCAAAGCCCCAACACAAGTCCAGCTCAGTCCCCGCGCTGCAGTCACCACAGCCGACAGCGTGCAGCAGGTCATGCCAGGCAGAGTGGGAGGGAACAACTCACTCCTGTCCCACCACTTCCTGTCCTGCCTGTGCCATTCCACTCTGCTCCCGCCCCTTCCCAAGACTGTGGCTTGTCCATCATCTCTCTCTAGCAGCCTGTCTGCTGGGGAGCATGCAGAGGTCCCCAGGTTTCCAGCCCCCCACTAGGCCGGGCCCTCACAAGGACTCCTGCTCTCTGTCATAGGTGATCACGGAAGCCAGCACCGGCCAGGGCCAGCACCTCATCCGCACACCCTTTGCGGGAGTGGACGACTTCTTCATTCCCCCAACAAACCTCATCATCAACCACATCAGGTGAGACCCGCCGGCGAGGCCCCCAGGGGGACACCTTCGCCCAGGGTGGGGCCTGCTCCTGTCTCTGTCTCCCCCACTCCCCTTGGGCTGGCTTCGAACCGCATCAAGAAGGAACAGAGAGCCCTAACTGGTTTGGCTCAGTGGATAGAGCGTGGGCCTGCGGACTGAGGGGTCCCAGGTTCGATTCCGGTCAAGGGCATGTACCTTGGTTGCGGGCACAGAGTGTGCAGGAAGCAGCTGATCGATGTTTCTGTCTCATCGATGTTTCTAACTCTCTATCCCTCTCCCCTCCTCTCTGTAAAAAATCAATAAAATATATTTTTTTTAAAAAAAGAAGGAACAGAGAAATGGACCCATCCCTAGTCTCTAATTGTTAAAGTTCAGGAAGGTACCCAGCTCTTAATGTCCTGGGGGGGCCAGTGAGGTCAAGGAGTCGCATCCTCAAGGTGAGGACAACAGGGGAAAGGAGAAACAGCAGTAGTTAATGTAGCACCTCTCCTTGCTAGACACACAAAGCTAGTAGAAGTGGTCTCGAACCTATTTTACAGATGAGAAAACTGAGGTTCAGAGAAGTTAGGACACTGGCCAAGGTCACACAGCCAGGAATTGGCAGTCAGACTAAATGCAAAGCCAGGTGTCCTTTGAGTGCCCCATCCCGCCTCATTCTCTGCTAACCACAGCCCATGGTTCCTCTCAGAGCCCCCAGAGCAGCCGTGCAGGGGGGCCTACCAGGAAACAAGGCCCCCTAGGTGCCTGGTTGCCTCCATCCTAAAGAAGAGCCTTATCATAACAGTCCTGACCTCCGAGGCAAACCTCCTCCCCTCCTGGCCACTCCCCCTACTCATTTCAGAGCGCCCCTGACACTTGCTGTGAAGTCACCACTGCCAGGACTAAGCCTGCCCTTGATAAAGTCATCGAGACCCAGTTGTCACGTGGCACTGTTTATGCCTTCCTTCGACCTGACACCACCTCTCTCCAGGAAGGAATGACTCATTGTTGCAAGCTGATGCTGGACGTGTAAAAATACGACTCACCCATGTATGCTGGCCCAAGGAGGAAAATCACCACTTTCTGCCTCCTCCTCCTCACCCCCCCCCACACCCCCCACACACCCCTCCCCCCCCCTGCACTGCAGAGAGTGCCTGGGGAAGAGCCTCTAATGAGGTTCTAAATGGGGGCGCCCCCTCAGAGCAGCTGAATTCAGCTGGGAGTCGTGCAAATGCAAGGACTCAGCAGCCCCTGTGTGTGGCTTTCACATTAAAGTTCCTTAGAAGAGTGGGTTTTCTTCCTGCTCTGTCCATGCTCTGGCTCTTTAAGGATGCTTCATAGATGCTCTAAAGTGGGCCTTGTCCCCACTCTGAGGCGCCGCTTCGAAAGGAAGTCGTGAAGCGATTTTCCTCTTCCTGCGGGGTGATGAGTGTCAGAACGCCTCCAGAGCAAAGGGGAGGCCTGCCTGGAGCCACGCATTTACTATCGAGGCATTTCGGGGCGTCCAAATGTGAGCTGCTACCACCCACTGAGCTCTTCCACCAAAGCTTCCTCTTAGATTTGATCCTCCCCAACACCCTCCAAGGAACAACCTCTTTAGATTCCCGGAGGCTCAGAGGGGAAAGCAAGGGCCCCGGGCCCTGCGGGCTGACGGGGCCCTCAGCAGCATCAGGCCTTCCGGCTCCAAAGGTGAAAAAAGCCTCTCGGCCCCCTGCCCACCAGCATCATATACGCGGCCGGAGAGGGGCTGCCCTTCCTGTTCCCGGGAGAGGGAACACTCTTTGGAAACCTGGGCTTCACTGAATCTGCGTCCTCCAATCCCGACTCACCAGTTAGTCCAGAACCCAGCGGGACGCTCGCTGTCCTTTCCCTGCAGGCACAGGCCACCCCTTCCCAGCTGGCACAGGGCCTCAGGGAGACGCAGTGGCAGGCACCTTTACCCTCCCGTGCCATTTCTAACCATTAGTGCATGCACGACAGCGTCTGACCCGGAACCTTGGTAACGCTCTTCCTGCTGGAGATCGCAGATGAGTCACTTAGGAAGCCGTCCCCTGCAGAATGGCAGACCTTCCCCGGGGGCTGTCAGGTCCCTGAAGGCTTGTGATAGAGGGACAGAGAAAGGCTGCAATCCTGAGAGAGGAATGACAGATCCCCGACCCCGAAAGGCCTCTGACCTCTGACCTCAGTTCTCCCCTCCCAGGTTCGGCTTCATCTTCAACAAGTCTGACCCTGCAGTTCACAAGGTGGACCTGGAAACGCTGATGCTCCTCAAGACCATCGGGCTGCAGCGGCACGGCTGCCTGCCGCAGGCCATGGCCCACACCCACCTGGGCGGCTACTACTTCGTGCAGTGCCGGCGGGACGGCGCCACGGCCGCTCCACAGCTGCTCATCGACAGTGTCACCGACGCCGTGGTCGGCCCCAACGGTGAGGTGACCGGCACCCCACACACGTCCCCCGACGGCCGCTTCGTGGTCAGCGCTGCCGCCGCCGGCCCCCAGCTGCACGTGCAGGAGGTCACACTGCGGGGGGAGATCCGGACCCTCTACGACCTGAAGATCGGCCAGGGCATCTCCGACGTGGCGTTCCAGCGCTCCTTCGCCCACAGCAACCAGTACTGCGTCTACGCCACGCTGGAGGCAGAGCCGGACCTGCTGTTCCTGGAGCTGGCCACGGGGCGGGCGGGCGTGCTGAAGAACTTCAAGGAGCCGCCCTCGGGGCCAGCCGGGCCCTGGGCAGGGCCCCGCAGGATCGTCAGGGACAGCGGGCTGTTCGGACAGTACCTCCTGACGCCAGCCCGGGAGTCACTGTTTCTCATCAACGGACGACAAAACACGCTGCGGTGCGAGGTGTCGGGCGTAAAGCGGGGGACCACGGTGGTGTGGGTGGGCGAGGTATGAAGGTGGCCAGCGCAGAGCCCGGGCCCCCGGGCCCCACCTCGTCCTGACACCCCAGCCCCGAGCTGGCACCCTGTACATTTTTACAGACAAAAGCAAAAACCTGTATTCGCTTCGTGGTTCGACACTGGTCTCCTTGCAAGTTTCCTCGTCTAAGGTATGCGCTGCTCACCAGGCGGGGTGTTCTCGTCGGGAAGTATGAGTGCGCCTTAGGCTACGGCGAGAACCCACGCTGCCGTGTAAAGGAGGCATTTCCATGCCCGGCTCCACGCCATGTGACCGGGGACACAGTGGAACCCAGCGCTCCTGCTTTCCAGGCGGGCATCTCCGTCGGTTGCCTTCACATAGTCATTCTCCTTCACCGCCAGACCCAGCCAGACTGCACCCCGCGCAGGGGCCTGAGACAGGGCCTGGGCACGGCCGCCGGGAGCAGGGGCCTCCCTCCGGCCGGAGAGCCACACCTGCCCTCGCTCTGCTCCTTTTCCTCCTTCGCAGCTGCTTCCTGCTTTTCTTTCCATTTGACTTGTGGTACGCCTGAGAGAGAGCCAGTAAGACTTACTGCAGCTTGGGGGGGTGGGGAAATCACTCACTTTATTTTGGAAATTTTGATTAAAAAATAATTTTTTATAATCTCAGATGCTAGTGAGCAGAAAGGCGCTCTCCGAGGTCCAGCTCTGTTCGTCCCTGCCTTGGGCCGAGTCTCTGAGAGTCACCACCCCACATCCCCCAGCCGGAAAGAACAGTGGTCATCAAGGAGTGATGGTCTCTACAGCACTGACACCCCCAAGTGCAGATCGGCCACCACACTGGCAAAGGCTGCGTTCTGGGCTGGGACCCCACGACACTAGGACAAACCCTGTGTGCCTGCTTTTCACCATGGAAGGGGGGCATTGTTTAGTTAGTTATTCCTCACTCGAGGATATTTTCCTATTGATTTTGAGAGAGAGTGGAAGGGAAGGGGAGAGAAAGAGAGAAACATCGATTGGTTACCTCCTGCACGCGCCCCAACCAGGGCCAAGGATTAAGCCTGCCACCGAGGTACATGCCCTTGACCGGAATCGAGCCTGGGACCCTTCAGTCTGTGGACCGACGCTCTATCCACTGAGCCAAATCGGCTAGGGCTGGAAGGAGGACATTTTATTAGCCAGGCCCGGATTCAAGGCAGACTGGGCTTGCCTGGCAAGGTGTGGGCAGCCGGCAGGATAGCAGCCTCCGGACTCACTGCTGAAACCCCGAGGACACAGTGGTGTCCAGGCAGGTTCCCTTTTAACAACCAATTTCCTCTCTGCCTGTGGCCCTTGCGCTCAGCTCTGGGGCCCCTCGTCCCTGCATCATCGCAGCGCAGTCAGTCCAGGGAGGGCCCCGGTATTTCTTACACACGGCCCCGTCTCCCCAGGAGCACACACTCCGAATCTCAGAATCGGAAGGATGCAGGCTGGTTATTATTCCACTGACCTATTCCCCGTGTCCCGGGCGATGGTGGGCTCTCAGAAGTGCAACCCAACAGCTGTGGGAAGACAGCCTGTGCTGAAGAATCTCAGCAAGAAAGAGGTGCCCCTGGGGTCAGAACGCCGCTTTCCTTCCCACACCAGCGGCCGAAACATGCTGGCACACTCGCTGGCTTGAAGGGTCGCCTCTCTAACCACCTGGGTTGGGAGAGGTGGTCCCATCACAGACACCTTAGCTAGCGTAGCCCCTTCACCTGCCAACATGGCCATGGTTTCCCTGTGCTGCTGAGGAACGGCCCTTTTCAGGAAAGGAAGGCAAGACCCTGCCTCACTCAATACACAGCCCCCTTCCCCTCCCACCGACTGCCTAGCCCACCTGTGTCCCGCCCGCCCGTTTCCTGAGATCAGCCGTCGTCTTGTGCGTCTCTTGTATCTTGGTCCACCAAACACCTGTTTCCTACAGTTCTCAGGAGTGTGTCTAGACATGTACATCACATTTTAGATTTTTTTTTTAAGGTACAATATGTAGCTCTAGGTTGAGGGAAAGCGTCATATTCAGTTTCACAATAACTGGGATGGATGGATCTCACCCTTTCCTTTTATTCTTGCCTCAATCTCTTGACACGTTTACTTCCAAACTCCCACTCTAATCACGGAAATTCTTCAGCTTTCATGAACTCCACCCTTCGGAAAAATCTAAATTGTGGCAGCGCCTGGCAGCAAAAAGCCCCCGAGCCCACCTGAGGGGAGCCCACCGACAGCCGTGCTCAAACGTTGGCCCCTCTGGGTTGCAGGATTCCTAAGAAGAAGACTAAACGATCCCAACTGGCCTTTTAAACTGGGAGTGACCCGCAGCATCTGCTCCTTTCCCACAGTCCCTCCCGTTTCCAACTGTACCTGAGAGGCACACCTGCCTCTCGTGGTCCTTACTGTGCAGCTCCCGTCTCGATGCCCACGTGCCGGACACAGCTGAACTGGAGAAAGGAATCATGGGCATGAAAACTGTGAAATCTGCAAATTCACCAAGGTTCGCGGGTAGATGTTTTCCAGCAGAGCTGCGTGGGTGGGAGGCAGGGAAAAGGCTGGCTCCTGGAACACAGTCTGAAACCAGCTGGGGTCAGAAGTCATCACAACAGGCGGGCCTTGAGGCAAACCCAGCCAGCACTCCTTCTGATGAACACAAAGGATCGACTAACTACTAACTGTTCACATTCAAGGAGTATTCATTTTACCAAAAGAATCACCAGAAAGGCCACTTATATAGTGAACTCACTATCCCAACATTCCTGGATTTTGAAATAAAATTTCACCAAAATCCAACATAGAGTGTTTTTTTCAGAACAACAAACACAAATAGCGAACACCTGTGGTGACGTGAAGGCTTTGAATTGGAGGCTCTCGCTCTCCTGCCCTAGTGAGCCCACCCAGCTATCCGCAAACTGGTGGTAGGAAGCGGGGGTCTGTTTCTAGACGATTGTGTGCACTTTCTGCACAAGGAGGCCTGGGCGTGGACCACGCCTGACTGCAAATGCCGGCCCAGCAGCCCCGACCCAGCCAGTCCAGCCTGGGGCCGGCCCAGGCTTTTATCTTAAGTCTCCAAGTCGTTCACAGTCCTCTTAGCCCAAGTCCCCGGAAGTAGCCAGAAGAGCCCTGTAAACACTTGGCTGGGGCCAACCACCACTAGCAAGCTCCAAGCACTTGGACCGAAAGATAAGCATCGCCAGACACAGAAGCTCAGTCCCTGCCATTCCCACCTCCCGGCTCCAGGTAGGTGCCCTGGAAGACAGCTTTCACCCCAAATAAAGCAGAGACCCACCTGCTGCGCTAGAGAATGGTAACGACGGGGACTTCGTGTAGGAAAGCAGCCTGGGGTCAGCTTTGTGCAGCCACGACTTCTTGTTTTCTGTTGACCAATAACCTGTGAACTAAAGGCAATTTCAGAACTGAGATGTGAAACAGATTCGTTCTGGATATATTTTTCTACAAGGGGCTTAAAAAGTAATCGAGTGGTTTCTCAGAATGTGTTTTATTCAGATACCATGGACGCTGAACCATCCTCATCACCAAACCCCATAGCTCACTCTCTCTGATCCTCCTCTTCAGAAGCAGGCCTGCAGGAGAGCTGATCACGCCACCTCCCTCCTACACATCCGCCAATCTACCTCACACTTTCCTCCCTGCACCCAGCACCGCCAGGTGCTGCCCCCATGCCAGGAGGCCAGACAGGTGACGTGGATGACAACAGTGCTGACATGAAGTCCTTTGCCTTCCTCCCCGACCCAGGATGCAGATCCCACTCCAAGCGCAGTCAGAACCCATGGCACACAGCCCCTTGCTGCCCAGAATCACCTCCCCCCCCAAACACTTGCTTGCAGCCCTTTGGAGTCAGGTGAGCAAGACTAGAGAGAACTCAGAACGTCAGGAAAGTCAGCTACTATCAGACAGAAACTGTCGACAGGAATAGAGACCATGACATCTGCGCCAGCCTCATCCCTGAGAGGGCCTACGCGACACCTGCCTCCATTCCAACTTCATTCTCTGCTTTTCCTGCTTCCTCCCTACGCCTTGAGCCTCCTGTTCCTTCCATTCAAAAGGCCACTGACCTCACCGCCACACCAGCCCCTTGCTTTGGGGTAGAAGTAAGCCGTCACTCACAGGGCCAGATGCTATTGTCTCTCTCCTCCCAGGCTGGCATGGAGGCAAAGCAGTTTTTCTAGAAAGTCACGAGCTGCCTTGGTTTCTCTGCAGAATCACAGAGATCACAGGACAGAGATGCTTTAACATTTTAAGGGGGGAATGCCTCCTCAAGGTGTGACTGCAAGACCCCAAATACCTGTCGGAATACAGCCCACTTCCTGTGTGGTCTCCACCACATGACCAGCCAAGTCACTGGAGGACCTGAGCGTCTTCCCTGGGCCTGCAGGCTTCCGGCACCAGCATCTGGCAGTCAGCAGGAGCCCAGCAAGCATGGTCTCACACATCCTTTGGAGCTGTGAGCAGCGAGTGGGAATGTAACTGTACCCGGTGTGTGAAATTATGGAAAATACAGGGAGAATGGGAATTGGTCTCCAAAGTTCACAACAAGGCTTCTTTAACCAGTGCCAGAATACTGAGTATGTTTTTGTGGGGGTTTTTGACTAAGCCACAATTCACACACCCCTCTTTTCAAGCTCATCTTAACTAATGTAAAACCATCCCTTCCCCCTGGGGCCCCAGAGAATGTGGGTCATGATCAGAAGGCTCTAGAGGGCTTAGCCTGCACTCCACAAAGCAATAACCGTTGACTCGCCCCTACCCCACGCCAGGTGACACGTGCTGTCCTCATGTCCACATGTCATCATGGCAGGATCGGAGCACGCTGCCTTTTGGGGGACTCTTCAAGATCAGAGCTTCATTTCTAAGGAAGGGCCACCAGGATTGGCTGGGTACGGGGCCCAAGAGCTCTCACGTGAGAAAGTTCCCTAAATCTAAACCTTCATCCACTGCCCAGCATGACATCTGCCTTAGGTGTAAGAGTTGCTGGTCCCCTGCTCCTACAGCTGCTTCAGAGAGGTGAGGAACAACAGGTCTGCCAGTCACCACGCCAGAGCCAAGCCCCCACGGCCCACCCCCCACTGCCCAGCCTCTGCCCCTTCCTGGCCTGGCCCCTTCGCACCCCGTCTTCCCCCTCCGCCCATGCCCCTCCGCCCATGCTTCCTGAAGACCTGTGCGATGACCCGGAAGCAGAACTGGGCATGGAGTTTTGCTGGAGTGGTCACACACACTGCTTCCTGCCGTAGCGTAGCTGAATGCCCCTCAAAATATGAAGTCACACACACACCCCTTGTCCCGTAGAGAGTCTCATCCATCCCCGCCTCAGAAAACTTCCCGATCTCTTATGTCAAGGCAGATTGCATTATTTTGAGCTGTTGTGTAGACTCCAAAATATATTTTCTGTAATCACTGTATTTCTCAAAAGGCCTCCTGTAATTACTATACATGTGAATTTTTCCTTATTTATAAAATATATATAAATTATTTTTAATACATCAACTTTAGTAGAAATTTGTACCAACACTGTAACTGTATGTGGCATTTGAAATAAGTTGCGTTTACTTTGACGTATTACACAGTATTGAACACGCCGTGTATTTGCAGTACCACTTGATATCAAGATGATTCACAAATTATCATCAAGGATTGTCATTGTAAATGCTCTTTTTCGAGGATTTTACAATAAAACTTGAGAAAGGTTAATTCTTTCTGGGACCAGTCTGTTGGAGGTTAAGATGAGAACTGATTCAGAAGGACCTTGGGTTCTTCTCCATCGCCTTTACAGGTGCATGATGGTCAAAGTGAGACGGCCCCTACTCTGGCCTGGTCCAAAGAGCTTCTGGACAAAGGCAGGCACCTGAACCCAGAAGTCTTTTTTCTCCATGTTGAAGTTTTAGCTTCAACCAACATCTGGTTCAAAACTTCTCATCACCTGCCTTGGCAGCCCCTTTAAATTTAAAGTCCCCAGACTCTAATCTGTTCTTGACTCTAGTCCAGTGATGGCGAACCTATGACGCGCGTGTCAGAGGTGACACGCAAACTCATTTTTTTGGTTGATTTTTCTTTGTTAAATGGCATTTAAACATATAAAATAAATATCAAAAATATAAGTCTTTATTTTACTATGGTTGCAAATATCAAAAAATTTCTATATGTGACACGGCACCAGAGTTAAGTTAGGGTTTTTCAAAATGCTGACACGCCGAGCTCAAAAGGTTCGCCATCACTGGTCTAGTCACTCTCAGTTCTCACTGGAGCCAACATTCCAGCTACCATGAAGAAGGTATAAAGTGTTTGGTAACCACCAGGCTACTAATGTGGAACACCTACTGTGTGCCAGAACTGTGCTAGGTGCAGGGGATAGAGGGTTGGACAAAGGAGACAGACCCTGCCCTTGGTGAGCTTCAAGTCCACTGCACCATGACTCTTAGTACAGGTTCTCCAGAGAAACAGAACCAATAGGTATAGTTATAGGGGTGTGTGTGTGTGTGTGTGTGTGTGTGTGTGTGTGTGTAGATAGAGGCGGGAGAGAGATGGGAAGAGAGAGGGAGGAATTGATTTTAAGAAACTGGCTCGTGTGAATGTAGAATAGGCTAGGTTGGCAGCTGGAGAACCAGAAAGAGTTGCAGTTCAAGCCCAAAGGCAGTTTGCTGACTGAATTTCCCCTTCTTGGAGGAGCCGTCTTTCTCTCTGAAGGCCTTCCACTGATCAGATGAGGCCCACCCACACTGTGGAGGGTAATCTACTTCACTCACAGTCTATTGATTTCAATGCTAATCTCATTAACAAAAAATACTTTCATAGGTACATTTTGAATAGTGTTTGACCAAGGATCTAGCCTAGCCAAGTTGACACATAAAATTAATTATCACAATGACATAAACAAAATGTTGTTCCCCCTTCTCGTAGGGAAGTAACCTGCTATGTGCCAGGCCCTGTGATAAGCACCCCAACAAGCGGGGGGGGGGGGGCTGTTATCTCCATTTTATATCTCCACTGTTCTGCATGTAACACAGAGAGATAAAGAGATGGCAAACATAAAGCAGAGAGTTAAAAAACATAGTTGACAAAGTGAAAACAACACACATCTATTAGGAGGTCCAAGGAAAGAACCATGAGTTTGGACAAAGGCAATATTCAGCAATAATGGCTGAGAGGTGATGAACTACATGAATCAACGGACAGGGAATGAGTGCTGAGCAGGAAAAATTAAAATAAACTCACACTGGCAGTGCAAGCAGATTGCCAAAGCGAAAATACACTCTCCCTACAAAGAAGCAGCAATCAAACTGACAGACTCCTCAACAGCAATAGGAAAACACAGAAAATATGGAATAATGGCTGCACACAGCTTAGAGAAAGTAACGGTAACCTAGACTTACGACCAGAAAAGCTACTGAAGTATGTACTTCCAGGAGACTGGAATTAAGCCGAGAAGAAAGGAAGGGAATTCAAGAGATTGATTTTTTAAGTATAAACATCTAAATAGTGAAACAGTAAGAATTATTAAAAGTAGAGACAAAATTGAAGTGGAATTTAAAAGTGGGCTACACTTAAGGTGGAGAGGAGTCATCCAAGAGAAGTATTCTAAAGCCCTTTTGTTGTTCAGGGGGAAGAAAAGATTTTTTGTCTTTGAAATTGGATGTAAGCTTTCCAAACCAATAAATGGAGTGAAAGGGAATTAAAACACTCAAAATATAATAAACCACTACATCAGCCCAATAGAAGGCAAAAGAGAAAAACAGGTAGCAAACAAATAGCACGATAAATAGAAATAACAAAATAAGACACTAGAAATAAATCCCAGTGACAGTAATCACCATGGAAGAAACTTACCAGTTACAAGACAGATTGCTAGAGTAAATTTTAGAAATGTGATGTTGCTCTATTGTTTGTAAGAGAAACTTGGAAGACACGAGCACACAGACAGATGAAAATAATGGGTTGGAAAATCCAGTGTCCATCCGTCTAGTGGGTAGACATTTATGATAGACCATAGAATGGAATGTCAGTCGGCCATAAAAAGGAATGAAGTACCAACATGTACTAGGCCTGGCTGAACCTTGAAAACATTGTGCTGAGTGAAAGCAGCCAGGTCATACAATCATATAGTGTGTGGTTTCACATATAAGAAATGTCCAGAATAAGCAAAGCCATAGAGACAGAAAGTAGAGCTGCCAGGTGCTAGGGGAGAGGAAGTGGAGAGTGATAGCTAATGGGCACAGGGTTTCTTTTGGGGAAGATAACAATGGTCTGGAAACGCAGAGTGGTGATGGTCGCACACCTGTGTGAACAGACCATAGATCCCTTAGCTGTATACTGCAACAGGGTGGACTTTATGGTATGTGAATTATATCTCCATAAAAAATACATTTAAAACAAGCATTCAACAATGGGCTGGAAATACAACCCAAATACAAAAGTATCTTTTTAAACTCTTCTGGTCATATCGATACCGGACAATAGACTTTAAGGCAAACACAAGGGAGAAAGAGAGTTAGTATGTGATAACAGTGGCCATTCCCCAGACAGATGAAACAAATTTTAAAAACATAGCCACAAAATGTGTAAAATAAATGTGATAGTGTTACAAGCAGGAACTGAAAAACCTGCCCTCATGTCAGGAGATTTTAAAATAGCTCTTTTAATAACTGTCTTGAGCAAATAAAAATTGATAAGGATATTGAAGATTGAACCACACAATAATAAGCTTAGTCCATAAATGTATGAAACCCCACAACAGAAAATACACATATTTTCACTTCACATGAAACTCTAATAAAAACTATGTACTAGGTACAATGCCACAAAAAAATTTTCAACAGCACAGAATCAACATCATAAAACATGTTCTCTGACCACAATGCAATAATACAGAAATCAATAACAAAAATATAACCAAAGACTCTCTATATATTTGGAGGTTTAAATGTGTAATTGTAAATAATTCATAAGTCAAAAAAGAAATCATAATGTAAATTAGAAGATATTTCAAATTAAGTTATTAGAAATATATCTATAATATAATAGAGATAGAGATAGAGATAGAGATAGAGATAGAGATAGAGATAGAGATAGAGATAGAGATACATATCAGTACTTGTATGGTACACGTGCAACAAGAGAGGGAAATCTGTACATTAGACAAAATGCCTACCTTAAAAAAGAATTAAAAGATAGCATCAGAGATCTGAAAATTTAACTCAAATTCCAAAAAGAACAGAGTCAAACCAAAGAAAATAGAAAGCAAAAGTAGGGTAAGAGCAGAAATTTTTAAAATATAAAACAAATGATAAAAAGGATCAATAAAACCTAAAACTGGTTCTTTGCAGAAACTAATAATATAGCAAACCCACAGCAACACTGATCAGGAAGAGAGAATAAACAATGTTAGGAATGAAAGAGAAGACACAGTTATCACAGATTTAGCAGAGATTTTGTTAAACATAACAAATTACTATGAACAACTTTGGGTAATCCATATGAAAACTTAAATGAAAAGAACCATTTCCTAGAAAAATGGTTTGCCAAAATGAACTCATGAAGAAATGGAAAACCTGAATAAGCCTATAAAAGAAAGCAAATCAATAGTTAATCTCCTCACAAAAACAAAACCCAGAACACCAGACTCAGACAGTTTAAGAGGCAGGTCTGTCTTATACAAAATTGTTCGGAAAACAGAAGAGAAAGCTCCTCAATTCATTTTATGACACTAGTAAATTCTTAAAACAAATGCCAGATGAGAACCGTGAAAGAAGTGAAAATTGTGGGCCAAACTCACTTATGAACAAAAGAAAAATTCTGAAAAAAACTCTAGCAAATCAGATCCTAGCAGGTAATACCTCGTGACCAAGGAGAGCATGTCCCAGTAACACAAGCACAGGTAGATTCTAACCCATTCGCGCATTTCACCACATTCACACATTAAAGAAGAAAAATCTATAATCCCCTCAGTAGATACAGAAAAAGCACTTCATAAAATTCAAAAACTATTCATGCTTTTATTTTAAATACTAATTAGGAATAGAGAGGAACTCCCTTAGGAAATAAGTCAGTTTTGAGAATTTTGTAGCAATACCCTTTGGATGCAAATACTGACATGACATAGAGATAGATAGATAGATAGATAGATAGATAGACAGACAGACAGACAGACAGACACTGGGTGGGCAGAGGGACCTCACCATGCCTGCCCGGCAGCATGCAGTGCTTGCTGCTCTGAATGTCCTCTTCTTTCCTTCTGAAAAGAAATCCCTACTTGGCTCCATCCTGCACTTACTTTACCAATGGCCATGTGCTGGGGAAGGGGAGGGCCGGGGCTTGTCTGAGTTCAGAGATCACCAGTTGACATGAAACTCATCAGGACCGGAAGGAGAACCTGCACATCGCCGGGAGACCTCCTGGTACTGGGTCTGGAGGTAAAGGCTATAGTGACCTGGCATGTGTCCCCTGGAGAGAGGGTACAACGGTACATGTATATGAGGAAGACTGAAATAAACATGTGGTGAATAAAAGGACAGACTGTGGCAAACACTGGACAGCTGTTCACAACTTCATTTCTTCTTCCCTCGAGGCACACAGGTAGACTACAGAGTCCAGCCTCCTTTGTAGCTTGTGTGGCCGCAGGACTGAGTCCCAGCCGCTGGAGAGCAGGCATACGTGGTGTGCACCACTCCCGGCCCGACTGGTGAAACCCCCTACGCGTGGCCCCTTCTACTTCCCTAGCGCCCTGGGAAGCCACATGTTAGAAAGAGCTTGGGGCTCTTGTGTGATCAATTAGAGAAGTGGCCGAAAACCCATCACAAATACGTGGTTTGAAATTTAAGTGAACCAAAATATCACTTGACTTTTGCTGCGGAGGCCTGTCATAACAGCTAGTGGGCACATCCCCAGTGGGAGATGTGCAGGAGGCAGCTGGTCGATGTTTCTCTCTCATTGATGTTTCTAACTCTCTATCTCTCTCCCTTCCTCTCTGTAAAAAATCAATAAAATATATTTAAAAAAAAAAAATTAGAGAAGTGGCCACCCATCACAAATACGTGGTTTGAAATTTAAGTAAACCAAAATATCACCTGACTTTTGCTGCGGAGGCCTGTTATAACAGCTAGTTTTATATTAACTGACAGATAACTGAAACCTACATCATATGTAACGCGAAATGTTGAACTCATTCCCTTTAGTCAGCAACAAGTCAAGAATGTCCCCCGTCTCCTCTCCTTTTAGGATGGGGCTGGAGGCCCTCGCAAGTACAGTAATGTGACTGATTGATGATTGGTTGACTGGTGTGGCTGAGTGGATGGGTGGGTGGACACAGATGAATGGATGGATGGATGGTGGGTGGATGGGTGGGTGGCAGAAGATTAAAAACGAAAGACAAAAATGTTATTAGTTATACTGTATGTAGATATATAGAAAATCCAAACGTTTTTAAAAACATGCTTTTAGAACAAATAAGTTTGGCAACTTTGCCAATAAATGTAGAAAATCACTTGTGATCTTATATAATAGCAACAAACAGTTTGAAAATGCAATTTTTTAATAATGCATAATGTCAATAGCACACAAAAATACAATGTACAGCCCTAGACAGTTTTGCTCAGTGGATAGAGCGTCAGCCTGTGGACTGAATGGTCCCTGGTTTGATTCCAGTCAAGGACTCATACCTCGGTTGCAGGCTCCTCCCCCGCCAGGCCCTGGCCAGGTACGTGCAGGAGGCAACCAATCGATGTTTCTCTCACATTGAAGTTTCTCTCTGTCTTTCCCTCTCTCTTCCATCTTCTCTAAAAATCAATGGAAATTATCCTCTGGTGAGGATTTTTTTAAAAATACAATGTACAAAACAATAAATCTAACCAAAAGATATGTGTTTTTATAGAGAAAATTGTATGTTTATAAAAGTTATTTAAGAGACATATAAATGATGAAATATGTTATGTTCATGGCTAGAAAGGCTCAATATCCTAAAGATAGACTTTTCCACAAATTAATATATAAATTCCATGTAATTCCAATTAAATTTAACCTAATTCCAAGGAGGCCAGAATAGCCAAGACAATCTGAGGGGCGGGGAGGGGGAAGAGGTGGAAGTAGGGTTGATCTTATAGATAAGATTTCTTATAAAGCTATAGTATCTAAAACGTGGTCATATTGCTGCAGGGATGAGTAAAAGTACCAATGGGACTGAGTAGAAATCCCAGAAACAGGCCCACATATGCATATGGGAGCCAGACATGTGCCATAGAGGTAGGATTTTTAAAAATCAGGGAGAAAATATGTGCAATTCAATCAGTGGTTCTAAAACAATTAACTATCCATATTAAACTAAGATAAAATTAGAGCAAAACTACATAAAACCTTTAGAAGAAAACATAAACTATTACTAAACTCAGAGTAAGAAAGACTTCTTAAACAAGTAACTAAAAACACAGACCATACAGGAAAAGATAAATAAATTTGACATGTGCGTATCCTTGCTGGCATGTGCACAAAGATATTCAGGGATGGTAGATAAGAAATGAATAACAGAGCTGGGCAGATGGGGAACAAGAGTGAAAGAAAATCATTTAATTTATACCTACCATGTGACATTACCTATTTTTAAAATAATTTTTAAATGTCCATAAGCAAAGTGGGAAGACAAGCCACAATCTGAGGGAAGATGTTTATAGTCATATAACAAAGCATTAGAATCCAGACTACATAAAGAAATTCCTACAAGAAAAGAAGTCCGATAAAAATTGGGCAAAGATATGAACATGGAAATCACTGGAGTGAAAACTAATGGCCAATAAAAAACAGTTACTTAATTTCATTAATAATCAGGAAAATGTTATTTAAGTTTACATTGCAATATCATTCCACCCTTATAAGAGTGGCAATAATTAACAAGTCCAATAACACCCAGTGCTGATGAGCTCCTGGGAAAATAGGGTCTCTTACGCACATTTTTGTGGAAGTACAAATTGGCACCACCATTTTGGAGAGCAATTTCGCAAAATCTAAAGAAGTTAAAGATGTGTAATCCAGCAGTTACATTTCTAAGTATATACCTCAGAGAGACTCTAGCACACTTGTCAAAAAAAAACAAAGAATGTCCACAGTACCACTGTTTGTAATAAAGAAGAATTGAAAGCAACCTAAATGACCATCAGCAAAAGACAGATAAATAAATTGTGGTCTAGTCACAGAATGGAATGTTAAAGGAATGAATGAAAGCTACATGTATTACCATGAATAAATCTCAAAAACACAAGGTTGAGTTATAAAAGCAAATTACATAAAGATATGCACAATCGGATGGCATTTACCTAAAGTTTTTAAAACACAAAAAATATACTATCCATTGCTTGTTGCTACACACATAAGACAACCCAAAATCCTTATCAGTGGTTAGCTCAGGAGTGGGAGTGAAGAGAATAGGGGAAGAGGGAGGGCATGTAGACTTCACTGTGTCTTTAATATCTTAGCTATTATTTTTTAATCTGAAGAAAACATGGCAAGATATGGGCATGTGATGGAGCAGAGCAGAAAACAGTAGGCGATGAGTATACCAGTGTTTGCAATATACTACTCTATACTTTTTTTATAGTGAACACATTTTTTTAAGTTAGACCCAGACCAAATAATTCATGAATCTTGAGAGAATTTCAATCTTCATGCTTTACCATATTTCCTACTTTAAAAAATTAATTCACTGCTATGCTTTATATTATCTAAAGTGCAGATAAACAAGTATATGCCATAAACTGTAATAATCTATTCTTTACTAGAATGCAGTTCTAGATGATGGGTATAATTTTCTTTTTTTTTTTCTCTCTCTCTAAGCAAAAATTCATTTCAAAGTTCCAAAAAGGAAAGAGAAAGAGGAAAAAGTGAAGTTTCAGCTTCAAGATGATAAACTAAATTAAGGCCACTGTCTTCTCCTTCTACAACAAATCCATACAAATATCACCAAAAGTCTTTAGTAATAAGCGTACGTGTGTTTATGAGGAAGGAAACTCTCTTGGACCACAAAATATGAGGAATCTCTGAAAGACAAGAGGGAGAGACAGAAAGAAAGAACTGAGAAACTGCAAAAGAATGCTTTTGACCAGAATGAAAAACAACTCAGGTACACCACGAGCAGAAAGACAAGTAGCAGCATAACAGATATTTCATGCTCATTGCAGGAACCCGGCGCCAGAGAAGGCCTGTGTCGCTGGTGACTCACAGGGGCACCGTCACAAGAACACAGATGCCACCCCGCAGGTTCCCCCAGCAGCCCCAGTGGGCCACGCATCAGCATGGAGAGGTCAGCCTCCAGGGAGGAGCCGTGGATGTGGATGCTTAGGTAGGAGAGACGGGGTGCTGTCCCAAATAAACAGCTGGTGGAAAGGGGACAAGCTTCACCCAGGTCCAGATCAGCCCCCAAGGTACCCTTCTCAGTAGAAACAGTGATTCCTGCTCATTTCTATGAACGCATTGTACCAACAGCAGACAGACACCGGGGGACTCACAGCTAAAGTGAGTGCACAAGGGTGGATCACCAAACATCAACACTGTAAGAGACAGATTTAGCAAACAGGAGAGCTAACTCAAAGGAAATAGAGTTAGTAGAGCAATTAGGACAGGATTTTTTTATCAAAAGAATATTTTATATACTAAAAAAAAAACATGAAGACAGCACATTCATTCAATAAAAAGAGTAGGTTATGAAAAAGCACTTTTTTATTTAGGTATAATTGACACTAACAGTATAGTAGTTTCAGATATACACTGTAATGATTTGATATTTGTATATATGGCAAAATGATCACCTCAATAAGTCTAGTTAGCATTCATCCCCATACATAGTTACTAATTTTTTCTTGTGATCAGCAGTTTTAAGATCTACTCTCTTTGCCATTTTCAAATATGTGATACAGTATTATTAACTACCATGCCGTACATTATATTCCCATCCCGCCAATATTAATAAGGATTGAACTGTTGATACTGAAAAGACTCAATAAAAGGGCTAAGTTGCAGAATGGACACATCTAATGAGGGCACCGAGGAATTGAAAGAGAAACTACATACAAAAATTAGTGAGAAAAAAGTGAAGAGAAGAAAAATGAACATTAAATACCTCCCACAGCTGAAGATAAAATATGTGTCTGCAGAATGAAAGGACCCATTGAATCCTAAATAATAAGAGCCTAATATGCAAATTGTCCCCTCAACCGGGAGTTCAACCAGGAGTTCGACGGCTCGCTATGATGTGTGCTGACCACCAGAGGGCAGCGCAGAACATGGCGGGCATCAGTGACAAGGCGCTGGCAGATGGTAGCAGTGGGCTTCCGGGTGAGCCCGGCCGCAGCCACTGGGACCACAGGGGCTGGTTGGGCTCCCTGTGGGTTCGCGCAGGAACCGGTCTGTGAGGTCGGCCGGAGGAGAGTGTGCTGCCCACCTGGCTACCATGTGGCACCACTGGGCAGCCCAGAGGCCCATACTGCGCCCCGGCCCATGGCATCCGGCCACGATCACCGCATCTCTGCATGGGGACTCGAGCGCCGTGACTCAGGTGGAGGGGGGCACACGGGGACCCAGGGACCCAGGTGCTGTCCAGGGCCCAGAGGTCAGCTGGGACCTGCCCTTCCACGCCAGGCGCTTGCACTTCAACCGCCAGCCAGGCCTAGGGACCGCACCCGTGCACGAATTTCATGCACCAGGCCTCTAGTGTTAAATCTCTCTCTCTCTCTCTCTCTCTCTCTCTCTCTCTCTCTCTCTCACACACACACACACACACACACACACACACACGCCCTACCAGATATGAAAACACACTATAAAGCTTCTATGATTAAAACATTGTGGTACTATGCATTGCATGTCTAGACAGAGAGACCAATGGAACAGAAGAGAAAATCCAGAGTATGAAAATTTAGTTTGCATTAAGGTGGTATCTCAAATCAATAGGGGAAAGATGGGCTGTAAGAAAAAAAATGATTTTGTACAGTAGATAGTCCTAGAGACAAAGGTAAAACTGGATTAATAAGGATTGAACTGTTGATACGGAAAAGACTCAATAAAAGCCCGGGATAAATTCCAAACAAATCAGAGGTCTAAAAGTAAAAAGTGGAACCACATAAGTATTAAAAACAAAACATGTTGACTAACCAGAAGCAATTAAAGAAAAAAAAAACATAAATGTGGGTACAGGTTAAGTCAAACTTCTATACGACCAAAAAAATCAATGCTCCTGTCCAGCCGGTACGGCTCAGTGGTTGAATGGCACTGAACCAGGAGGTCAGTTAGATTCCCACTCAGGGCACATGCCTGGGTTTCGGGCTCCATCCCCAGCGTGGGCCGTGCAGGAGGCAGCCAATCAATGACTCTCATCACTGATGTTTCTATCTCCCCCTCTCCCTTTCTGTCTCTGAAATCAATTTTTTTTAAAAATCAATAGCTCCTGGCATTAAATAACCAATGATAATATGTAGTAGGAAAAGATAGTACCATAATGATCCTAGAAACCTAATAAGAAATGTGCAAGAAATAGTACAGCTGTAAGCCTTAACTAAACGATAAAAAATAACCTAACTGGAGAGAGAAACCATTTCTGAGAATAATAATAATATTGTCAATTCTCTCTCAAACAGTCTATAATAATATTATCAACTCTCTCTCTCTCTCAAATAGTCTATAAAATCAATGCAATCACAATTCTAATAACAAGATTTTTCAAGGAATTTCATAAGGTGATTCTAAAATGCATATGAGGCCCTACCTGGTTTGGCTCGGTGGGTGGAGCATCGGCCTGCAGACTGGGGGGTCCCAGGTTCGATTCCGGCCAGGGGCACGTGCCTGGGTTGCGGGCTCAATCCCCAGTAGGGGCGTGCAAGAGGCAGCCAATCAATTATTCTCTCTCATCATTGATGTTTCTATCTCTCTCTCCCTCTCCCTTCCTCTCTAAAATCAATAAAATATATATATTTTAAAAAATGCATATGAGAAATGCAAATATAAAAATGGTACAGCCATTTTGGGAAAAAAAATGATAATTTCTTATAAAACTGAACACTCTCTTACCCAACAATTCAGCAATTGTGCTCCTTCCTTAGTATTTACCCAGAGGAGTTGAAAACTTACACCCACATAAAAAACCTGCACTTGGATGTTTATAGCAGCTTTATTCATAACTGCCCAAACTTGGAAGCAACCAAGATGTCCTTCTGTAGGTGAATGAATGAACTGATACATTCATACAATGGAATATTATTCAGTGCAAAAAAGAAATGAGCTATCAAGCCATGAAAAGACTTGAAGGAAATTTAAATGCAAATTACTAAGTGAAAGAAAAGGCTACATACTATATGATTCCAACTATAAGACATTCTAGAAAAGGCAAAACTATGGCGATAGTCAAAAGATCAGTGGTTGCGAGGGGTTCCGAGGGAGGGAGGGATGACTAGGCAGAGCACAGAGGAATTTTTAGGGCAGTAAAACTGCTCTGGATGACACTACAATGACAGGTACATGTCATTATGCATTTGTCCAAACCCATCAATCATATACAACCAAGAGTGAATCCTAATATAAACTATAGACTTTGGATGAGAATAATGTGTCAGTGTAGGTTCATCAATAGTAACAAATGTACCACTCTGGTGAGGGATGCCGATAATGCGGGAGGCTGTGCAGGGATGGGGGCGGGGGGCAGGGGTATATATAGGAAATCTCTGTATCTTCCCCTCGATTTTGCTTTGAACCTAAAATTGCTCTAAAATTATTGCCTAAATAAATAAATATTTTTAAAAACTTTAAGTGTAGCTCGGCCAGTGTGGCTCAGTGGTTGAGCATCAACCCATGAACCAGGAGGTCATGTCACGGTTCAATTCCCTGTCAGAGCACATGCCCAGATTGTGGGCTCGATCCCCAGTAGGGGGTGTGCAGGAGGCAGCCAATCAATGATTCTCTCTTATCATTGATGTTTCTATCTCTCCCTCTCCCTTCTTCTCTCTGAAATCAATGCAAAATACCAGTATTTAATTTAAAAATTTTAAGTGTAAATATTCAAAAGTCCTAAAAACAAGTTTGAAAAAGAAAAGAGGAACTTGGACAGAGTTGGTTGCACTGAAAGGTGCCAGTTCAATAATCAGTCAGGCACACACCTGCGTTTCGGGTTCGATCCCGTTAGGGCATGTACAAAGGGCTGTTGACTGATGTTTCTCTTCTCTTCTCTTCTCTTCTCTTCTCTTCTCTTCTCTTCTCTTCTCTCTCTCCCTCCCTCCCTCCCTCCCTCCATATCCCCCTCTCTCCCTCTCTTTAAGCATGTCCTCAGGTGAGGATTTAAAAAATAATAAAAAGAAAAGAGGAGGAGCTTGCCTTACCAAATATCTAAACTTGTACAACTAAGGAATTCATACTGTTTCTACTAGAATAAGGATCGACCAGAAGAATGTAATTGAGACTCAGAAATGGATCCATGTGTATATAGAAGCATTTCAAATCATTGGGAGAAAATTGGACCTTTTAGTAATGGTATGACTCCATTGATTCTCCATTTGGGGGAAAATAAAATTATGTTCCTACACACTATTCTCAAAAATAAGTTCCAGCCGTAACTGGTTTGGCTCAGTGGATAGAGCGTCAGCTGCGGACTGAAAGGTCCCAGGTTCGATTCCGGTCAAGGGCATGTACCTTGGTTGCGGGCACGTCCCCAGTAGGGGGTGTGCAGGAGGCAGCTGGTCGATGTTTCTCTCTCATTGATGTTTCTAACTCTCTATCCCTCTCCCTTCCTCTCTGTAAAAAATCAATAAAATATTTTAAAAAATAATTAAAAATAATAATAATTAAAAAAAAAAAGTTCCAGAGAGAAGAGAGATCTAAACATTCAACAAAATGTCAAACCTTTGGAAGAAAATGTGAAGTTAGAGAAAGTCTTCTTAAACAAATCACAATCAGATATATACATAAATAAAAAAATGATAAATTTGACTAAATAAAACTTTTAAAGTATGAAAGCCAAAACAAATAACATGAAAAGTCATGCCACATTCTGGAGAGTACATTTATCACACACCTAACAAAGTATCCAGCCTACATGAAGATCTCCTAGGAAAAAGATAACCCAATGGAACAATTGGATTGCCAGGTAATTCATTAAAGAGAAAAACCACATAGACAATAACATAATAAAATGTTTTCTCTCCCTTGCACTTCCAGCTTTTGGTGGCTACTGGCATTCCTTGGCTTGTGGCTGCATCACTCCAACCTCTGCCTCTCTAGTCCCATTGCCGTCTCTTCTTCGTGTGAAAAGATCTCCCTCTCATAAGGATGCTTGTGGTTGCTTTTAGGGCACTCCCAGGTACCGGATAGCCTCCCCACCTCAAGATCCTTAATTTAGTCACATTGTTTGATGTAGAAAATAATAGTCATCCTTTTGTCATATAGGGTAACATTGACAGTTTCCAAAGATTCGGGTGTGATGATCTTTGTGGGAGGGAGGGAGCATTGTTCAACCTACCACAGGCTAGTTGACCCCCATTTCCTTGGAGTAGAATGGGGTTTATAATAACTATCCAATAGGGCTGTTGTGATCATTGAATGAGTTAATACATGTAAAGCACTTACAACAGTGCTGGGCACATAGTAACTGCTCAAGAAATAGTACCAGCCGGGGGAAGGTCAAGGGGGGAAAAAAAAAAGGAGATAAATGTACTACTTGTTGTAATATTTTAAGCAATAAAAAAAAAAGAAATAGTACCAGCCACTACTATTAGTGATAGTGTAGTACTTAAAATTTTTCTAAGCAAGATACAAAAAGCCCAAAAAATAAAAGATTACTGTTAAAAATTCTACTCCGTTAATATTTAAATAGTCTATATATAATAAAGAACTCTGTATATAAAGTAAAAAGAAAAGCTTCACACTGGAAGACGATATTTTTTGGCAATGCATGAATGAAAGATTAGAATCTGTAATTATAAAGAACTCCTACAAATCAATAAGAAAAAGACAAACCTATAAAAAATAGTCATCAGATTTAAATAGGTGATTCACAGAAAGGAAACGTAAATGGCCCATAAATATGAGGCGATGTTCAACCTAACGAGTAATCAGGGAAATGCGTTTAAACTGCACTGAAATACCATTCCGTTCTATTAGGTTAGCAAACCATGCAAAGTCTAACAATGTGCCATTTAATGGCAAAGATAAGAGCAATGGTGAGAGTACAGATGGTGACAACTGATTTGGAGTTCAATGTAAGCAATGTTTATACCACACTTCATCCATCTAAGAACACTGATTACAAGATGCATCATTATTTTAGGTACCAATAAAAGAATAACACTGTGAAATCATTGTAAGACATCAGGAATTTCAGAGATGTTAAAATGAGAAAAAAGGTACATCTCAGACTATGAAATACAGTAAGAGGGAAACACTGAAAACAACCTAAATGTTTATTCATCACAAAAATGGCTCCATAAAATGCGCTATACATTCATACCCTGAAATTCTTACAGCAGTTAAAGGGAATAGATCACCCAAAAAAGATATTACTGGGTGAAAATAGCAAGATGCAGAATCATATCCAACAGTACCATGTTTATGTTCACACACTCACAGTCACACCAAACTTGTAAAAATTACCTTTTGTGGTGGATGGATTGCATCAATGCCCCCATTTTCCACACTTTCCTGAATTTATGCCCTTTTGTGATGCCTGCCCATACTGCTCCAGGCTGAGGTGTGTAACTTGCTTTGGCCAACAGGGCAGTAGAAAACTGGACACAAGCGGAAGCTTGAATAAACATTTAAGGTGTTGCCTTTCAGATCCTCTCAACTAAACAACAAGGGATCCAGGAATACCCTGATGGAAGGATAAGTGGAGGAGAGTGAAGTCGACCTAGTCCAGACCATTCAGACCAGCCAGGCCACAGCCGTCCTGCCATGTGCTCACAGGGCGGCCCCAGTGAGCTGAACTACCCAGGCAATCTGAGAATTCATGGATAAATGGAGTGATACAGTAAGAATAAGATGATGTTTGCCCTGGTTCGGTTGGTTGGGCGTCATCCCATGTACCAAAAGGTCACTGATTCAATTCCCTTTCAGGGCACATGCCTGGGTAGGGGGCGCACAGAAGGCAACTGATTGATCAATCGATGCCTCTCTCTCCACAATGTTTCTCTCTCTCTCCCTCCCTCCCCCTTTCTCTCTCTCTAAAATCAATAACAACATATTTTTTAAAAAAGAAATAGGATAGTGTTCAAAAGGGACTTACACGCCCTGACCGGTTTGGCTCAGTGGATAGAGTGCTGGCCTGCGGACTGAAGGGTCCCGGGTTCGATTCCGGTCAAGGGCATGTACCTTGGCTGTGGGCACAACCCCAATGGGAGGTGTGCGGGAGGCAGCTGATCGATGTTTCTCTCTCATCGATGTTTCTAACTCTCTATCCCTCTCCCTTCCTCTCTATAAAAAATCAATAAAATATATTTTTTTTAAAAAAGGGGACTTACACCTTACTTGTAATTTTCCTTTAAAAAAAAAGATGAGGAAGATAATAAGATACAGATTAATTTGTGTAAAGATTCATTTTTTAAAGTGGCAAAGGCCACACACAGGTAATTCTTAAAAGAGTAAATACATCCCTGACTGGGTGGCTCAGCTGGTTGGAGCGTTGTCCCGCACACCAAAAGGTTTCAGGTTTGACTCCTGGTCAGGGCACATACCTAGGTTGCAGATTCAATCCCTGGTCAGGGGCATATGAGAGACAACTGATCAATGTTGCTCTCTTACATCGATGTTTCTCTCTCTCTCTCTCTCTCTCCCTTCCTCTCTCTCTAAAATCAATAAAAATATATCCTTGGGTGAGGATTTTTTAAAAAAAGAGTAAATACAAATGCCAGAAACATATGAAAAGACACTCAGCCTCAGACAAATGCAGATAAAAAGAGTAGAATCTATTTTGCTCATCAAATTGGCAGAAAAGAAGTTTAATAACATTAAACATTTCAAGGGTATAAAGAAACGGGCACACAAGTGCTGGTGGAATTCCGAGCTAGTATAGTCACATTGTCCATGTCTGAATATTCTAAGACCAGAAATTTCAGCTCTTAGTATCCATTCAGACTAAAAAGCACCAGAAAATAATGTGCCTCCCTACCAGACTAAATGAAACAGACTCATAGATACAGAAAACTGACTGACGGCTGCCAGAAGGGAGGGGGCTGGGAGACAGGGTGAAAAGGTGAAGGGAGTAAGAAGTACAGACTGGTAGTTACAACATAGTCACGGGGATGTAAAGTACAGCCTAGGGAATATAGTCAATTACTGAAATCACTATGTATGTTGCCAGGGGGGTATTGGAAATATCAAGGGAAGCACTTTATAAAGTATATGGTTGTCTAACCACTATGCTGTACACCTGGAACCAATACAAAATAATATTGAATGTAAACTATAATTCAAAAATAAAATTTAAAAAATAAAACCAAAAGAATTAACCCCCTCCCCCCCCCCAAAAAAAAGACACGGAGACATTTTACCGAAAAGGTTATACAGACGGCAAATGGGCGCATGAAAAGACGTTCAGCATCACCGGCCATGAGGGAAAGGCAAATCAGACCGCAATGAGCTATTGCTCCATCTACTAAAACCGTAAGTAGCGATATTGCCAAATGCTGACAAAGATATAGAGGCATCGTACCTCTCATTCATGTCTGGGGGCGGGGGGCGGGGGGGGAGACATGAAAGGGGATAGCCACTCTGGAAAACAGTTTGGTAATTTCTTAAAAAACTAAAAATATACTTATCACATGATCCAACAAGGGCATTTGACCCAGCAATCACTTTCACAAGCATGTAAAAATGTTGTGTGGATATATGTTTTTATTTCAGTAACTTGTATCCCCACAACCTTTACACATGCTTGTCTATAGCAGCTTTATTTATAATAACCAAAAACTGGAAACAACCAAAGCTTCTCTTAATAGGTGAATGGTTAGAGCATGATACGCCCACAGCACAGAACACTACTCATCAGTGATAAGGAAGAAACTACTGGTACACACAAGAGCACACAGTGGGTCTCTAGGGCATTTTGATGCATGGAAAGGGCCCCTCTCAAAAGGTCACTACTATGAGAGTCCATTTACATGACACTTTCAGAATGGCAGGATTATAGAGATGAAAAACAGATTAGTAGTTGCCCACAGTTAAAGACGGCTGAGGGAAGGGGGATGGGTATGACTCTTCAGGAGTAGCAGGAGGGAGATCGTCACAGCAATGGAATAGCTCTGCTGCGGTGGGTTTTACACAAATCTATACAACTGGTAAAATGACAGGACTGTACACACACACTGTACCAATGCCGGTTTCCTGGTTTTGACACTGTACTGTAATTACGGAAGCTGTAACCACTGGGGGGAAGATACTATCTTGGCAACTTCCTGTGAACCCATAATTATTTCAAATTAACAAGCTTTAAAAATAAAAATTAATGTTGAAAATACTAAATCTTAACATGAAGCATCTGTGCTAAAATAGCTTATTTCTAGGTTTTCTGTGTGGAGTGTTTTTTGGCGTTCCTGCTGGGCTGATGGTGGTCAGACACGGCGCACCCAGTCTGACCACCTGGGAACCTAGCCAGGCAGCGCTATTTACACTAGAGGTTGAGATCCATTCGTGAGCTGTGAGAAAAAGTTTGTGTCTAGCAACCATTCAAAATTGATCTTGAAAGAAATAGAGTCACCCAGAAAATAGCAGAGTGCAACACATAGTAAGAACAAGCATGATTTCTTGACATTTTCATGTAAGTTTTATACGTGGGTGTGTATAGTGGTCACTACAAAAATATATATATATTTCTTACTGAGGGTCACCAAAAATACCGTTAGAAAATACTGTCCTATGACAGCACCTTCCCCTGTGCATATGGAAGCGTGTGCCAGGCGTCCTCACTGGACCATGGGTAACAGAGGAAAACTGGGGGTGTAAACATCCATCCGTGGGGGACAGCTAAATAAATGAGGTGTAGTCACCCCATTGAACACGACTGTGTTCCTTTTGCGTGGCTGCTGTAACAAATTACCACATACGTAGTGAGTTAAAACAACACGTATTGTTTTACAGTTCCGGAAGTCCTGTGAGTCTTGTCAGCCTGAACTCAAGCTGTCTGCGAGCTCTAAGGGAGAATCCACTTTCTACTCGTTCCGTTGCTGGCAGAGTTCAGGCCCTTGTCGCAGTAACAGAGGTTCCTTTTCTTACTGGCTGTAAACTGAGCACCATTCCCGATTCTACCGGTCATGGCATTCCCTGGTTCATGGCCCCTTCCTCCATCTTCAAAAGCCAGCAGCAGCCTCTCTAACCCTAACCCTAACCCTAACCCTAAACCTATCCCTAACCCTAACCCTATACCTAACCCTATACCTAACCCTAACCATAACCCTAACCATAACCCTATCCCTATCCCTATCTCTATCCCTAACCCTAACCCTTCTGCCTCTTCCTCTGTTAAAAACTCCAATTAGAGCAGGCCACCTAATAGTCCAAAACAATCTCCCATCGCAAGCAAGGTGCTTCCCCTTCCTCGCGTCTGCACAGTCCTTTTGCCATGTAAGGTGACACATTCACAGGTTCCCGAGTTAGGAGTGGACACCTGGGGGGAGAAGGGGGCATCATTCTGCCCACCACAACCGTGAAGCAGGTTCTTCTATTTTGTCCGTTTATTTTGTTCATTAGATTCCACGTAAAAGTGAGATCATATGATACTTGTTTTTCTCTGACTGGCTTATTTCACTTAGCATAATATTCTCCAGGTCCCTCCGTGCTGTCACAAAAGATTTCCTTCTTTTTTATTTACAGCCGCATAATATTCCATTGTGTAAATGTAACACAGCTTTTTAATCTAGTCATTTACTGATGGGCATCTTAGCTATTGTAAATAACGCTGCTATGAACACAGGGGTGTATATTTTCTTTTGAATTAGTGTTTCTGGATTCTTAGGATATATTCCCAGAAGTGGGATCACTGGGTCAAACAGCAGTTCCATTTTTAATTTTTTGAGAAAACTCCATACTGCTTTCCATAGTGGCTGCACCAGTCTGCATTCCCACCAGCAGTGCACGAGGTCCCCCTCTCCAGATGCTCACCGGCACTTGTGTTTAATGTATTGCAGAGACCACTGGGGCCCTAATAGGTTCCATAACCAGAATTCCATTGTTAACCAGTCAGGTGTTACACACAAAAAACTGCTTGACCTTTAGTCACACCATGTTGATTTCATGTGTAAACACATGAGGAAGAATGAGATGAAACATGGAAATATTAATCAAAACAAATAAGATTTTACAAAGGTAGATAAATTACATGGGGGTCTCTCTCCTCAAAACTTTTTCTACTTTGGCTCATTTTAATTATCTTCCTTTTTCTCATTTATTTTTTTAAATATATTCTTATTGATTACAGAGAGGAAGAGAGAGGGAGAGAGAGATTGAAACATCAATGATGAGAGAGAATTATTGATCCCCCACTGGGGATCGAGCCCGCAACCCGGGCATGTGCCCTTTGACCAGAATTGAACCCGGGACCCTTCAGTCTGCAGGCCGACGCTCTATCCACTGACCAAACCGGCGCCGTGGTCAGCAAACTGCGGCTCGCAAGCCACATGCAGCTCTTTGGCCCCTTGAGTGTGGCTCTTCCTAAGCCTTAGGAGTACCCTAATTAAGTTAATGACAATGTACCTACCTATATAGTTTAAGTTTAAAAATTTTGGCTCTCAAAAGACATTTCAATCGTTGTACTGTTGATATTTGGCTCTGCTGACTAATGAGTTTGCCGACCACTGGAGGGCTTTCTCATTTATTTTAAGAAATCTAGCTACTGAGGCTTTTCAGAGGAAATACTATTCCAGATGCATAATGGAAAAGGAAAAGAATTCCATGATGAACCAGCAAGGCAGTTTCAATTGTCACGAGGAGGGGAAATGTTTGTGGAAATGACGGACATTCCAGCTGCATTTGCCAACCGTCCTTCAGACTTCGCTAGGGCCTGCTCAGGACAAAGCCCCAGTGAGAGAGTGGGACCCCCACAGCAACACACGAGGGGAGTGTCATAAACATCGCGTCATTTCCATGGCAACCTCCTCACCCAAGAAGAGCCAAACCTCTGTGCAGCTCTCTCACGGGAACTCTCACAAGCTTCCTCACAGGATCCAGAACGGGGTCTCTCATAGGATCCGTAACAAGCACTCATGGGATCTATAACGGGATCTCTCACAGGAGCTACAACCCTGGGGTCTGGAGCTTAAAGTGCTCTCACCACAAGCAATTCAGAGCTGGTGGAATCCCCATCCTTCTCCACAAAGTCTGAACTTCTCCACATCCGGAGGGGCAGTGAGGGAGCTTTGGATAAATGCACAGTGAGAGGCAGTCGCGTGGCTATGAGGCCAGCAAAAGAGAAGCGTGACAAACAGCAGAGACTAACTTTTAGGCCGGGCCCCTCGCCCCTACCCCTTCCCACCCAGGAGTGTCTCGTGCGCTAGCAAACCAGCAGGACTGACACAGAGTGGAGGGGGAGGGTGCCGGCAGACCCTTTAATAAACCACTTCCCATGGATCCTGGGAGCTCAGAGGGAAACACCTCACAGGGCTGGCAGCCAGCCCTTCCTCACACCATAACCTGGGGAAGGTTGCTCAGTTGCTGCCAGATGACTGTCTCCAGGACTCCAGGTCTCTTCCCATTAAATCCGATTGCTGAGGGACGGTAGGGGAGGGTGTGGGTAAGAGGGAAAGATCAACCAAAGGACTTGTATGCATGCATATAAGCCTAACTAATGGACACAGATAACAGGGGGGTGAGGGCATGAGTTGGGGAGGTTGGGGGTTATGGTGGGATAAAAACACATATGTAATACCTTAATAAAAATAAATAAATCTGATTGCTAAAAAAGAGGCTTTAATGTAGAGTATGAATCTTTGAGCAGTAACTGTGTACCTCAGGTTTTTGTACTAAATACCCCAAAATGAATCTCTAAGCAAAAGAACATCTGTCACAGCACCAGCTTGCATCGACATTAGACAGCTGGGCCAATCCCAGGCCCCTACCAAGCACAGAGAAGCCTTCTCGCCACCCCCGCGCCCCCCACACACACACACATACACACACACACATACACACACACATGTACACACCACGTATGCACAGCACAAGCAGCCTTCTCACCTACTCCAGCCACACACAGAACCCCTGGCCACACCAAATGCTCCTCTTTTTCTCATGGTCATGTTGTTGAACACGTCCCCAACAGCGAGGCAGAGAGCGGGCTGGGATGCCCTCCCACAGAGCAAATTACTCTCAGACTCAGCATCACTCTCAGACTCAGCATCACTGATGATTCTACTCTGGGAAGAAAAGAGACTAGAGAGACCAGAGTTTATCTTGTAGCATGTGAGAGACTGACATCCAAATTCAATATGTGTTAGGGCTTCTAAATAACAACTGAACTAAAAGTATACCTAACCTGTACTAACACTGGCGACGTGCCAGGCCTAGAGGTGAGCACTGGCTGGACCTCATTTCATTCCCACAACCACCCAAAGAAGTTGTGGTTGTCCTCCCCAATCTATAGACGAGAAAACTGAGGCCCAGAGAGTCAAGTAACATACCCAGAGCTAATATGTGATGGGATCTAGATTCCAAATCTAGTTCTGCCTTAATCACTAAGTGCCTTCTAGCAACTAAAAAATTATACACACAAACCTTTAAGACAGGGGTGGGGAGACTTTCCTCTGCCAAGGGCCATTTGGATATTTATAACATCATTCACAAACCATACAAAATGATCAACTTAAAAACAAGCCTGCTATATTTGGTCAATTATTTAATTAACTCGCCCCTAATGCCTTGGCAGGGCCAGGCCAAATGATTTTGCAGATGTTCCCCATTCCTGCTCTAAGATATACTTTTGTGAGAGAACTCACTAAACAGAAATAGAGCCCTAGCTGGTTTGGCTCAGCGGATAGAGCATCAGCCTCCGGACTAAAGGGTCCCGGGTTCAATTCCGGTCAAGGGCACATGCCTGATTGTGGGCTCAATCCCCAGTAGGGAACGAGCAGGAGGCAGCCAATCAATGATTCTCTTTCATCATGGATGTTTCTCTCTCACTTTCTCTCCCTCTCCCTTCTTCTCTGAAATCAATAAAAATATTTTTTAAAAAAACAGAAATAGATGTGAGAGGCCATGACTTTCCTAATGAGCATGTCATTCCTCTGTAATGCCACTGGACACCACTGGCCATGTGTCGTCCATGTCAAGGCCCACATGCTGAGGACTTGACCTGTGACCTTGCACATCACCAGAGTTTCCCAAGAGAGCTGGCACCCTCCTGGTGCTTGCATGAAGTTCCTTATGCAGTTCAAGCTAAAC
>NW_005871348.1:1179763-1342638 GCF_000147115.1 Myotis lucifugus | reverse complement strand
AACTGAGTCTGGACCTGAATTCACCTTAATTTCAACACCCATTTCCCACATAACACATCTTCCTCCTCAAGGGGTCAGGGTGCCTCCTCTGAGCAGGGACACGGATGGGCAGCTGAGGGCCAGCTGGGCCTCTTTTTTTATTATTATTGAATTTATTAGAGTGACATTGGGGGCTGGGCCTCTTGCTACTCTAAAATCCCACCTGTCACTTTGCCACACTCCTTCCATACACCTCTTCCCAAAACTCTGTGTCCTTGGGCAGCCTGTTGAGCACAGGAGGGTGGATGCCAGGGAAAGCAGGTGGCGGAGGGGCTGGGAAGCCGTGGAGGGGATCCATCCCACACTCACCAAATATCTACCACGTGCCAGGCACGGGGCTAACATTGGGCTGCCGCTGAGTGCGACCTGCCCTTACACCCCACGAGCTGGCGGGCAGAGGGGCACATGAACAGACCCTGACACTCCAGCGTGATCAGAGCTGTGACACACGATGCGCACAATCCTCTGGGAGGACAAGGTGTCCCCAGACCCGACAGAGGAGGGGAGGCGTGGCAGGCTCAGGGAGGGCTTCCTGCAGGAACTTCTAAGCTGAGACGTGAGGGGTGAGAAGGTAGTTTGGCAAAGCAGAGGAGACAGTGGGGGACGGGGATCCTGAGAGAAGAACTGCTATGTCTAAACGCTGAAGAACTAAAGAAGCTGCTGCAGCTGGCACGCAGCATGCGCTCCATCCTGAGCCCTGGCAGGCTGGGGAGCAGAGCAGGGAGCTGGCGCAGGGCCTTTGCAGGGGAAGCTGCCGAGACCCTGCCTTCTCCCAGCACAGCCTCCCTGTGATGCTCCAGGGGGTCCTGGGGGTCTCGGGCCAGCCTGTCCGTCCGTGCATCCCATAAGGGGTCACCACGAGAATAGCTGACCTGGTTAATCTGAGGTTGGGTGAGAGCGAGGTGGCGTTAGCCTTATCGAATTTGGCCAAGGCAAATTCATGGAGGCAGAAAGTAGGAGGTTACCAGGGGCCGGGGAGGGAGGCGTGGGGAGCTACTGTTCAATGGAGACAGAGTTTCTGTTTGGGATCATGGTGGTGGCTGTACAACACTGCAGATGCATTTAATATCCGTGACGTAAAAATGGTTAAAATGGGAAGTTTTATGTTATAATTTTACCACAATTTTTTTAATTGGCCAAAACAGGGGGTCACCTAAACTGCCAGTCCTTCCTAGCCTTGGAGGATAATGAGCAGTCTAGACATTAATCAAATATACTGCATAAAAGTTCTGGTCCAGGACCCGGCACACAGTAGATGCCTAATATATAATGGTCCCCATTCTTACTATCATTATTGAATCCCCACAGCTTTTCTTGTAAATCACCCAAGTTATGAATGAATATATTTGCTATTAGTGCTCCTAGAGCAGTTTTTATTACAATTAAGTATTAATTAACTTAACGGTCGCTGGAGAATCCCCATTATAACTCCGCATCATGAGTTTTCAAATTCAAGTTCAGCTTCCCTTTCCATCGCTTACTCCCATCTCCCACAATAAGCTGTTTACCGTTTCAATTATTTTAGTTCCAACCACTGTGATCACTGTACTTAAAATTCAATCAGGCTTCTAATTTTAAGCATCTTTTCTGTGTATAGTGTCAACAATTGACAAGCGTCTTGAATTTAACATCTGTTCCCAGCAGTAAATGGTTTTAAATTTGAGAACTGAAAACACATATAAGGCAATTATGAGCAGCTCCCACACTGTGATTCATGGCTCTGCGTCAGCAACTTCCTCCGTGACAGCAGCAGTCCTGATGGATGGGCCCGCAGCCAGCAGCGTGCGCAGCAGAGACTGAGCAAACAGCCTGGACGCCCCATGCCACCAGAATGCCTTTTGACAAACAAAAAACAACCTACTGTGCACCAGCAAACCTGCTGGACTTTTTATAGGCACTCTCTCATGTCATCCTCAAGCTGACTTCCCCCAGAGCTAGGGGTAAAAATGGGGGTTTCTGGGGGAGTCTCACATGAGTGTGGACAGCCCTTTCTGGGAGCCTCGTTGATGTTCACAAGCAAGAAATCGTGGCAGCTGGCCCACCCCTGCCTTAGCGGCCAGTGTCCTCTGAGACAGCGATGTCTGTGCCACGGCTGCTGTTCAGAGGATGGAGGGGCAGGGGGAATCCAGCCGGAAACGGTCCAGCTGGGCTCACGGGCTCAGGAACAGCTTAGAGAATGGGGATGCAATTAGAGCTAAGATATTTTTCATTCAGATTTGGGGAGTGACATCCTCCCCCGGCCCCGCAGCTGAGACAACAGTGGAATCATTAAATGTATAGATAGAAGGAGGCAATTTCTTCGGGCTCAATCAGATGCTAATTATAATTAAATTGATAAACTGTGAAGGGAAGAATAAACGCTAGGCACATACTATATTATCCAGGATGACTGAAATTTTCAGGTAGGAAATGTAATATTTGTAGTTCTCGAGGGCAGAGCTCTCTTAACACCCAGCCTTCCACTGGGCCCTCAAGGGTTACGGCTCCTTCGAGGCGGTGAAATAAATGGGAATGGAAGGAAACTGCCCTTCAGGCCGGAGCAGGCAGCAGAGCACACACCTGCAAATGGCACCAAGTTATTAACCAATGTTATTTTTAAAAATGAGATTTACTGGGATAACAGTAAGTGAAAAATAAATGAATAAATAACCCTCCCATCTCAGCCTCCACTCACAAGCCTTCCCACCTTCTCTGACACTGGCTTTCTGTGGAGGCTGCAGCTTCCCCAGTGGGATGCAAGTGGCGTCCTCGCTCGCCTCTCTGCTGTCACACCAATACCTTCACACCTCCCACAGCCTCATTACATCACCCAGTGACTGACAACCACTCATCTGAGACTTGCGCACCTGCCCAGCTGCCATGGCTCAGTGGTTGAGTGTCAACCTAAGAACCAGGAGGTCACGGTTCGATTCCCAGTCAGGGCAAATGCCCAGATTTCAGGCTCAATCCCCAGTGTGGGGTGTGCAGGAGGCAGCCCATCGTTGATTCTCTCTTACCATTGATGTTTCTGCCTCTCTCTCCCTCTCCCTTTCTCTCTGAAATCAATAAAAAATATATTTAAAAATATATTGAGCACCTGACACCCATCTTCCCCTCCCCTCACAAGTGAACTATGTTCACGTAGATGACCCACCTGCACCCTGACCTTCACTTCCTAGACCATCTCATTCCAGTGTCCTCCCCCTCCACTCCATCTCAGCCACCCAGAGCCACAGCCTGGATCTGGCCGTATACCAATAGTACTCCCCTGTCAACATCGTTCATTCAAACATCTCTGGCTCTGACCACCCCTCCTCTTCCCAGCTTTTAGGCACTGCCTCTCTGGACATTCTTCGATGGGCTCAGGACCTCCAATCCTCCATCCCTTCTTTCTCTGCCCAACCCATCAGTGTGGTGCAGGTGCCTGAGCAGAGAGACCAATTGAACAGATTTGTCTTTTTCCTTGTGTAAATGTGGATGCTTTTCATTAGTTCATTAGCAGTGTAATGCTGGCTTTGACTTGGAATGCATGTGTACATAATTTTTTAAGTCACCATAAGACATGCTATCAGTCTGTAGAGGGGTGTTCAGGGAAGTCCTCTATTATATTTAAAAACAAATCTGAAAGGACGGAAGAGAGGGAACCACATAGCTTTCTGGGGAGAACATTCCAAGTGGAAGGAGCAGCAAATCCTAGGGCTTGGAGGCACCAGTATGCTTGGCAAGTTCAAAGAACAGCGAGGAGGTCAGCACAGCAGGAGCAGAGCAAACAAGGGGGAGAGTGCGGGAGCCGAAGTCAAAGAAACTAACAACGTGGCTGGAACCCACGGAAAGCCTCCAAGGCCAGGAGAGGGCTGTGGCCTTTGCTCTGATGGGAGGGTTTGAGCAGAGTAGTAACAAAACCCAACTTGCATTTTGAAAGATGAGCTCTGACTGCTGGGTCCAGAACAGGCTTTAAGACAGGGTGAGGGCAGAGACAGGAATGCCAGGGAGGAGGCTATGACGGTACTTCAAGTAGGAGATGGACAGAGAGGAAGAAGTAGTGAAAAGTGGTCAGGTCTATTTTAAAGCTTGCATTTTGAAGGTAGAACCAATCAGACAGATAAAGATAGGTAACGGATAACTGATAACTGTTGGACAGGTGATAGCCGGAAAGCTGATAGAGCCGGAGAGCTGACAGAAGATAGATCACTAGAATGAAGTAGGTACATATACACATCTGAAAGCATATCCACAACTTATTGTTGAGTGAGAAGCATATCACAGAGCAGAACTACGATCTCCCTGACACTAAAAGAAAATCACATATGTATACATGCAAAGGTAGATATTTGGAATGAACACACTCAACCGCTAGCAGTGATTACATATCCAAGGAATAGGATTAGAAGGCAGATGGGGGAGCCATCATCTTTTACTTTCATGTATTTCTGGTTTAAACAGTGAGCATATATACTCATCACTTGTGCTGAATGGGCAAGTCATTTGGTAGTGAGCACCCTCCCCGAGAGGTGGTGAGCCCTGGGCGTGATGACGTCTTCATGAGCAAGTCACCAAAGCGTCAGGTGGCATATTGGACCTAAAGATTCTCTCCAGCATTGGGCTTCCTGCCCAAGATTAACAATCTTCCAGGACCTCCTCACCTCTCTAAGCTTCGGTTTCCTCCCTGGTCAGTCAGGGATGACAACACCGACCCCACTGGCAGCGGGAGGGGCTGAGGTAATGTATGTGCAGCGCCCAGCACAGCGCCTGGCACACACACACACTCAGTAAGCAATTCCCTTCCTGCTCCCCAACAAGATTCCAGGGAAGCAGGGGCTGAGGCCGCTCCCAAAGGCTCAGAATGCCCTAAAGTTCCCTATGGTAGGAAGGCAGAACATTTGTTGGGCTAAAAGGGATTCCAGTGCCTCACCGCCCCCCCCAAAAGGGGGCAGGTCTGCCTCAGACCAGAGGGCAGTGCTGCTCCCCCCAGAGCCTCTCTGAAGAAAGGCAGAGTCGTGTGGAAATACCCCCAACCCTACTAGCAACCACGGGTGGCTGGGCTCCCCGAAATTCCAAGTCAAGGTCAGACGTTCCTGGCAATGTGTGATTTTCCTCTCTTGGCTTAAAAGAAGGCCGTGGGGAAAGGGAGAGAAAAGCTGGCTGCTATTTATCTAAAATCACTAATACTTTCTGAGAAGCTATAAAATGTACATGTTCTTGCCAAATGGATGTCAAAAGAGCTTTGATCTCCACTTTGGCCGGAAATGATCCGTCCCCTTCCTAATGCAGATATATGGTTTTCGTGCCTCAAATCTGCCCAGTCAGATGCACAGTCTTAATTATTTTGAAATGATTAAAAATGGGGCATAAATCTCTGCTTTGACACGACATGGTGATTTGACCCCCAGACACAGCGTAATGGGTTATTAACAGTGCTTCCCAAATCTATTGAAATTTTTTTCCAAAGCGATTCACTAATTAATAGCTGTTCACACAATGATCATTTTTGAGTAAGTATGGAACTGTGCCACATTATTTTGTGATGAGAACATAATCGTGCCCATTAAAATTATTTGTATAGTTTTTAACCTTCTGCCAGAAATAAATGAGGCTCATCTAAGGGTACCACAAACTTTGTGACAATGCCTAGAGGTTATCTCCTCTGTGACACTTACTTCTCCAAACTTATTTTGTAGCCCAGAAACTTAGAATTTGTCCTTCAGCTCTCTCCGGGGCCCTAGAAGCAAATGGCACTGAGGAAGTGCCCGGGAAGGAGGGTCCTCATGACCTTGCTGACGTCACAGCTGGCCTGCTGTGGCCATCAGGCTGCTGCCCCTCAGCCTCTGGTCATCTCCTGCCCACCTCACCCCTCCAGTCCATCTTCCTGGCCGAGCCCCTAACACTCAGTCTATGTAGCCACTCGCCTGCCCGAACTCTGCTTCCCTGGGCCCTGGCCCCACTCCCTTTGACTGGCTGGACCTGCTGAAAGACACGTGCTCATCTCACTCATCGCTGTGCTCAGGAGAACCCATGAGACTGAACTTGCCTGTCCAAAAGGCCATGACCCAGTGGAGGAGGGTGCAGAGAGCTTGCTTAGTTCACACCTGCATTTGAGGAGCCAGACTCGGTGGGAGATGAGGGCCTTGCTTATTCACAACTAAAGACATCACTTTGGGCTGGAGTAACTTAGGGCATGTTTGGGGTCGAGGGGAGGTGTGCCTTACTACCTTACCAATGAGTTCTGGGAGCCTCCTGCCTCAGATCTGGGTAAATAGAGAGGGCCCAAATCCATGAGACAAAGTTACACTAAAAAAGGTATTTGCTGTTTATCCAAAATTCTAATTTAAGTGGGGATCCTGCATTTTATCTGGCAACTCTGGATGGACATGGGATGGAGGCAGGTGTCCACCTGCAGGGCACCTCCCTGATCAGCCAGGTGGTCTCCCCCATTCCCAAGGCATAGTCTGTGGCACAATCAACTCTCTCCTCAGCAGCCACAAGTCAGGTATTCTGGGCTCAAGCTCTGTAGGGTCAGAAATGAAACTGACCTAGAGTTCTTTTTCATCAAAATAACTACATCATCTGGCCTCGGCCCCTGCCGCTCTGTCCAGCTCCTCCCTCCAGGTGACTCATCTCCTGCCTAGCACTCACCTTCTCCACCTGCCAGGAGACAGCCTTCTCTCCCACCTTCATGCTCCCGCCAGCATGGCCCCTGACGCTGGCTACCACACACTCCAAGAACTTCCTCTGTGCCGTGTGAGGAGCTGTGCTGGCGGGGGAGGCTGGGAGCAGCAGTAGCAAAAGCTCACTGTTGCCGTGACCTGCCTCCTCCTCCTCCCCGGCCTGAGAAGGTCTCCCTAGCAGAGGGGGCTTCCAGCAGCTTCCCACCAGCTCCCCATATTCATTCTTTCACTGGCCAACAACTATGTATTACATCCCTACTATGTTCCAGGAACTACTCTAGATGCTGGGCAGACATCAGCGAAAAAAGAACAGAGATCCCCACCTTGCAGCACTTATTCACAGAGCAATCCAGAAGCACCAACTCAGCACCAAAACATTCAGCCACAGATCAAAATGGAAGCCAAACTTTCATCAGCTGTGTAAACAACAGGTAACACTGACTTGCTTGGAAACACCAGACGATTTCAAGAAAAACAGAGAGGAACCAAGTAATTCAAACATGGTCAAACACCATGGTAAAAGCATTCATAATACATTCAAGGTTGTTCTTTGGAGAAAACCAGACTTAAACTAGTCAAATCTCTTTATTTGTTAATAGTCAAGTAACAAAAAAAAATTTAGATGATAAAAAAAAGGAGGGGAGCAGATTTAGGGAAGAATTAAACATTGTAAGGCACTTAGCTATTCTTATTTGCTAATGAATTTCAAGATATCAAAGACATTGATGATTTCCTGGGAGGAACATAAATTATCAAAATCAAAATTAACCCTTTAAGAAGGTTTTAAGACCAATAACCAAGAAAAAAGTTGAAAAGTTACCAAATATTTACTTTCAGTAATAGGCTCCTGGTCCACATATCAGTTTAACTTGCAAGAAACTGCTAATTCTTAGCATGTGAACTGTTCTACCACATGAAAAAAAGCTGATCAGCAACCTAATTCATTTTATGAAACTATCATAACTCTGACACCAAAATCTGACAAAAATCTATGCATTTTTCTCACTTATGAAAATAGGTATAATAATTTTAAATAAAATGCCAGAAAATAGAATTCAACAGAATACTAAAAGAATAATACATAACAATAAAGTAGGGTCTAGCACAGAATGGCAAAAATGATTTAGTGTTAGGAAATCAGTCATATTATCTCTCAGACCAGGGCATCAATTTATACTTAGTCTTATGCTTAGATTCTTGTTATATTCAACATCTTTTCCACATGAAAATTCTAAAACCTGGGAATAGAATGATACTTGCTGAACATAATAAAGTATACAGTATGAATTTATCTTCTGAGGATACTGGGCTATATCAAACAGTTGTGTATTTAATTATAAGACACTAGAGGCCCGGTGCACAACATTCATGCACTGGCGGGGAGTGGGGGGGGGGGGGGCCCTCAGCCCAGCCTGCGCCCTTTTGCAGGCTCCCGCCACCGCCACTGTGCTCGCCAGACATCAGCCTGAGCCGTGCTCCCCCTGTGGGTGCACACTGACCACCATGGGGCAGCTCCTGCGTTGAGCGTCTGCCCCCTGGTGGTCAGTGTGCATCATAGCGACCTGTCATTCCACCTTTCGGACGATTTGCATATTATCCTTTTGTAATATAGGATTATCAATGGGAAGAAAATATATACAGGGGTGGGCAAAAGAAGGTCAAATTACTAGCCATCATTACCTAAAAGATAAAACATAAGGATATAAGATAATAAGACAAATAATACAAATAAATACAACAGTTAATTAATAAATAATGATACAAGAATAAACTCTGCTTCGTGTACTTCAAACTATAAACTTACTTTGCCCCCCCTCCCCCCGTACACTTCCCTGGTTATTCTTAGGTGCGTTTCTTTCACATTGTTGAAATAATTCCTTCCCATCAATGTGTAAGGTTACTACTAAGTCATTCTTTCCCTCCCCTTCCCACCCAGCTATCACTAAGTTGGTGCATCTTAGAACCAATATGTTAAATTTGAAGAAATAAGACATCTCGAATGAACAACTCACATCATAACTCCCAGTGTTACACTCAAGTTTTGACATTAAAATGAGGAATAAGACAGGGATGCTCATTATCACCATTATTATCTAAGAGTCTTCAGAAAGGCCTGATCAATACAATAAAAAGCAGCATTTAAAAATATAACTATTAAAAATAAGACTCTACTGTCATTTTCATTCATTCACTCATAGGTTGTATTTCTACATAATTTAAGACAATTTAATCTAAAAGACTATCAAAACTAATTTTTAAAAAGTTCAGTAAGACCATGGTTATTTGTAATTATGCAAAACTCACTAGTTGGCAAGGGTGTGGTGAAAAAGACATACTCGTATGCTGTTCATAAGAATTTAAGTTAGTACAACTCTTTTGGAAACAATTTGGCAATACATGTCAGAAATCTTAAAATACTCATATATAAATAAATAAATAAACATTAATAACCCTTCTGGCCGATACTATTGCTTCCCCAAAGCTACCCCGGCTTTTTTCCTACTAACAGAACCTAAACTTTGGGGAGAAACGCCCTTGGCCCAGATCTAAGGCAACATGATCGTCCTGTTACCTTTTGTTTTTGTTTTGTTTTTTTAATATATTTTATGATTTTTTACAGAGAGGAAGAGAGAGGGATAGTTAGAAACATCGATGAGAGAGAAACATCGATCAGCTGCCTCCTGCACACCCCCTACTGGGGATGTGCCCACAACCAAGGTACATGCCCTTGACCCTTCAGTCCACAGGCCGATGCTCTATCCACTGAGCCAAACCGGTTAGGGCATCCTGTTGCCTTTTGCTGGTGATGGGTCTGGGTAGGCCTTTCATAGACATGTAAAGGAATGTCTGCTGGAGACTTTAGTCCCTGGGAAGAGAGAGCTCTCGAGGAGAAATCCCTTTTCCTTATTCCTTGGGATTCTATCAATAATGATGTGATGTTTGGATCTATGGCAGCTGTTTTGGGCCATGAAAGGACACATTGTCAATACACTGAAAACCAGGAAGCACCTGGGCTCTTGATGAAAACACCACAGCACGGTCCCACCCTCTGTAATCTTCCCTCTAAATATGAATCCACACACAGAGTGGACACACATCATTCACAGGTGCCTGACGTCGTTTTAATAACCCCACGATAATTTGGCGGTTTCACATGAGTCTTCCCTTCCTAGACTAGGAAGACAAAAATCCACTTATCAACCTTCCTTGTTGCTAGACCGAGGACCTGTGTCCCAGGTTCTGCCATGTGACCCACCCCTATGGGACCTGTATTCAGAAAGGACAGGTGAAAAGACAACACGTGCAAGGAGCTCACTTTTCTAGGGTGCTGGTGGAGACAACTGATCCTTCCAGAGAATCTGCGATAGAGCTCCTGGGGTCCAGACGCCAGAGTCATCAGAGCAAATCAGCAGGAAGGGGCAGCAGCAATGTTTCACCACAAAGTGCCATAACGGGATGGAGCATGGTCCTGGCTTCATGGTTCCTGGCTGTCATATACAAGCCTGCCTCTCTGCATCACCACCCCAAGCCCAGTCTCTAAGATCTGGTATAGAGATTCCTTTCTGTTTCTATATGGACAGTGGATGCTGTCATTGCAAGTGAGGACCAGAACCTATCATTCCACCTCTAGCAACCTATCCCAAGGAAAATCACCTGAAACCGAGAGATTCCAGGACCTGAAAGGACACACCTGCGAAGCTGATGAATATGCCATCAGGATCCTCCCCTGAGACCTCCAGATAAATACCTTCAATACAGGGGACCCGGAGCTGCTTCCCTGTGGAGCACGCCCCTGCCTTTCCCTGCCCCCTCCCCCCTTCTCTTTCTCCTAAGCTCCCAGGGCCCTTCTTTTGCCTACAGCTCACTTCTACTTCTGTGACGTTCTAAATAAACTTCCTTTATAGTTTGGCTCTGAATTCTTTCTCAGCCAGAACTCAAGTACCAAAGTTGCTGAACCAAGATCCAGTCTGACTCCACCGGTCTAACACCTGGTGCCGTTCTCGCCACAAATAAAACGTCAGCATGCCGCAGGACACCTGAGGGCCCGCACCCTGAGCGTCCCTGACTTCTCATCTGTCCACTGTCACCTTCTCTCTTGAATATCAGCCTACACAGCCAAGCTAAAATCACACCAGTTTGGCCATGACAGTGTTTCCAGCTCCCTTCATTGGTCAGAGTGGGGGACCAAGGAGGATGGAAATGAGGGTAGAGCATAAAGCCATAGGCCTTAAGAATGGACTTGTCTGGCCCTGGCTGGGTGGTTAGGTTGGTTGGAGCGTCATCCCGTACACCAAAAAGCTTGCGGATTCAACCCTCGGTCAGGACAAGTATGGGAGGCAATCGATGGATCTCTCTCTCTCTCTCTCTCTCTCTCTCTCTCTCTCTCTCTTCTGAAACCGGACAACAAATGGGTTCTCTGTCATTCTATTTCTGCCCCTCACACTTCCTCTCTCTCTAAAACCAATAAACATATCCTCAGGTGAAGATTTTTTTTTCACCCCGCCTCCCCAACCCCTAGGTGAAGATTTTTAAAAAGAATGGACTTGTCTTTACTAGAAAGAAACAAAATTTTGGAGCTGGGAGTTGCTTAAAAGGTCTTGGCCAGAGCCAGGAGGAGCCGTGGGGGAAGAAAGTTCATCTGAAGATGGGCATTTTGAACAGAAAGCAGAGATAGGAGCACTTGCTGGAAGATCCAGTCTTCGAGGACATAAATGGGTATAGAGAACATTTAGGAAGTTCACTGCATAACTCCTGGTTGGCGGTCCTGTTAAGAAAACCATCAGCAAAGCTGTTTCTTTCCCTCATCCCGAAATGCCTTGTGCATTTCCTTTAAATGCTGAATTGTACTGAGACTGATTTCGTGGGGCGCGGTGTGGGGCGGATAAACCCATCCACATACTTAGAGGAGAATGGGGTTTGGTGGCTGTAATCCTAAAAATAAGAGGGAAAGGACCCCCAGAAAGGTTTGTGCATTTTCTGAGGAAAGTGCTGCTGGTGACCGCACATGCCCACAACTCCCCGGAGTGCAGAGCGCGCTGCGGTGTGCAGACAGCCCCACAGCCCTTCCGCACCATCAGCACGGGAGCCTCTCCAGGAATCCAGCTTGAAATCTAATTCAGTTAATGGTGATGAGTTGACTGCTGATCACATGATTAAAGCCTTTGCTGATGCAGAAAGTCTGGAACCTCGAAAGGCCAGACCTTACATGTCCTCCAGCCCCTCCCCCGCACCCAGTGCCTGGGCAGTGACCCAGCCTAGATCAACATAGATGAGTCTGCCCCCCCCCACCCCCGCTTCACACCCTCGGGGCCCATTCACTAGAAAGATAAAGAATTTCCCAGTCCAACACCCATTCCTACTACTTCCAAAGGGTCAAATTCCGACCTGCAGGCAGCCCTTTCTTGGAGACTCAGTTTTCTCAAAGGAGCCCAGCTTTCCCTGTGGCCTCCTGGGACTGCTGCTGAGAAAGAACGGACTATCAGAGAAAGCACATGCTAAGGCCCATGTCTGCATATGTGAGAGTTGTTTTAACACTCCCACCTGGGTTAGGCATAGTGTCCAAACAGAAATTCCTTTCCATCCATCTCCCCTATTCCATTAACTCAGAATCCTTTCCGACACCTTCTCCTCCCTCTTCTTCTCAGCCATGCTCTTGATTCCTTGATTATTTGGAAAGTCCTAGGAGGTCTTTATGGAAAGACGATCGACCTGTCGTAAAGAATGCCTCACACACTTACGTCCTGGAAAAACCGTCCTGCCACAAATCCACTCACCCATCTATCCATCCATGCAACTGGCCCACTACATGCAGACTTCCCACAGATCTGTGGCATCTTCCCCTCCCCACACACACACACACACACACACACACACACATGCAAAGTGACATCCCCTTGGTTCTGAATGGGAGACATCAAAAGTCCCAGGTAATTCAGTTTCTTCAGGAGCATATTGGAAGATTGCTTATCTTTGTTCTCTAGAAAATGAAGGCCATGGATCTTGCTTTATGTGCAGAAGGTGACAAATTAAATCACTATTTTGTAATTTACTAAAACAAAACTAATACCCAAAGAAATATTTTCTCTGCCATTTTATAGCAATTTCACCATTAAATTGTCTTTGATTGCAATTCATAACATGAATAAAGAAAGGGAAAAGGGTATCTTCAGCTCAGCCAAGAAATGTGTACTTCTGAACACTAACAACTTTCCCTGTAAGCAAAAACACTGGACACCTTTTCCAGAGTAGCCTCAGCCCAACTAAAATTCTCAGTGGGGATGGCCAAGGTCACACTGAGTGGACAAGCTGTTTCATTCTCCTTCCTCCCCAGGGAAAGCCAAGTCCTCGTGTTCTTTGTGAAGAGAGTCGGAGAGCCCTGGACTCTGGAGGTCAACATCTTTGGCTTTCAAAGTCCAGGCTCTTGGCTGGGTGGGGCGCCAGCTCCCAGGTAGAAATGGACTCTGGGAGTGTCTAGGCATCAAGCCACACAGAGGCTGGCCACAGTTACTGAGGCCACAGGCCTCACGCTGAAGGAACCTACCTCCTGGTGCCCAGAAAACCCCCAGAGGCCAGTACCTCTATGTCCGGGTTGCAGAACCTAAGGTGAGCAGACCTACACAACCTGGAATAAACAGGCAGGAGAGGAGCTGTGCACTGGGTGCCTTGCTCAGCTGGTTGATCCCTCCTGACTCGAACACTCCCCTTAAGCCATCTTCCCTCAGCCTATGGGATTCTATCACCACGTGACTCTCAGACACCTATCTCCAGCCAGCTCCCTGCTCCCAGTACCAAATGGCACCTTGACATTTTCTCTCAGACATTTCAACATCATTGCATTTAAAACTCAACCCATCCATATCCAAGCTAGTGATTTTTCCACCACACCCTGCTTAAGGGAGTGGCACCTTCGTCCTCCAGCCATCCCACTGGGCAAGCCAGACACCTGGGAGATACCTGCAACACCTCCCCTGTCCTCATACCACAGGTCCAATCCCTCACCAAGTCCTTAACTACCTCAGAGAAGCGCACTTCCCTGCACCTCCACCTCCACCACTCTGGTCCAAGCCACCACTGAACCTCGACATTTGCAGGCTGGTTTCCTGACTTCCTAACTGGTTTCCTAACTTCCATTCTGGCTCCTGAGCAACCAGGAGCCAAGGTAAGTTGTTCTCTGCTTAAAGCCTTTAATACTAGCCCATTGCTCTTAGGATAAAGACTACATTTCCTTCCCTGGCCTTCATGGCTCTGCCTGGTCTGGTTCCTGCCTGCCTCTCCCGTTTCATCTCGAGCCACGGCCCCTGGCTCTCTGCACTCAGACTCCCTGTGGTCCCTTGAACTCACCTTGCCTCCTCCCACCACAGGGCCTTTGCCCTCCATGCCCACCCGCCTTTCTTGCTAAATGACCTCCTGGGATGTCATTAGGGTTATGGGGTTATCGTTCAGGCCTCTGCTTAACCGTGCCTTCCCATGGTAGGCGTCTCCCCCGCTGTGTGCATGTCCTCACGGCACTCATCACAGTCAACAATAATGTTTTCCTATGTGTGGTTACTAAATTTCTGGCCCCACTAGAATCTACACTCCATGAGGGCAGGGACAACTGAGTCTATTTTGCTCACCACCACACATCCAGTGAATAATTACTGTACAAATGCTCAATGAATAAGGACAAGATCAGGATTCCCCTGCCATAAGCCAGCCCCTTTCCTCAAGGGAAGTATAGACTCCCCACAGGCCTCCACCAAAATGTCCCCTAGACTGGCCCTTGTCACCAGGCCCTCATATTTCCCCCTTGGGTGGGAGAGTGTGGATAACTCAGGCCCACATGGCCATACACTTGGTATCATACACACCAGTGCTCTCCCAGGCCCTGCTGAGTGACACCACAGGACAAGAAGCAATAGGCTTCTCTCGCAGACAGTTGAGATCCACTAAACCAGAACCACCTATCCACCCACAGGCAGCTGTCTTCCCTTGTCCATCCCCACCCCCACATGCAGTCCTGATCTTGCAAGCCTCTCAAACATCTTTCAGAAAGAAACATCATCCTAAAACGGTCCCCGGGTCGGGGGGGGGGGGGGGGGGGTGCGGGACATGTATGAGGGGAGACGTTTCAGGCTGAGCCTGGCAGGAAGCTTGGCAACATGGTAGAATGGGCCCCTCCGTGTCCATCGCAGAGACAGTGAGGCATCTCCCAGGAGAGCACTTGTCCTGAGAGGAAAAGGGCCCAGCATGACGAACTTGACCCAGAGGCCAGGCTTGGTGACTGACCAGCTCTGTTCCTGATGACTCCACCGGGGTCATCACCCGGGAGAAGAGAACTCTGACCCAAAACCAAAGAGCCCTGTTCTACTAACACCCACGCTCTGAAGGACGGCGACAGTCTGGCTGCAGCGCCCCCAGCTGGAGAAAACAGGAAAAAGAAGAGGCACCTCCTCTACTGCATGAGCTCAGAGCCGCAAGCGTGATCCTGAACCTTCCCTGTCCCCACCCACTCTGAGCCGGGTGTCCATGAGACTGAGGTGCTGCTGGCCTGTGTCCATGTCTCATTACTGACCTGACCGCAGCCTCATTTGTCTGATTTATGTCTAATAGTCTCCTGGTTTGTACTTTTCTCAGCAGTTTAATAATGAGCCATAAGTCTGTCTCTGAAGACCTGTTGGGTCCCCGTTAATCTTGGGAAAGCCCCACATATGAACAGAGAGGAAACTCTGAACCCCATCCCAGGACAAAGGACATGGAGGACCACCCCACCCCATCCCTGCGGATCCTCTACACCCACCCGCACATCACCTTTGCTCCTGTAGGTGGAGGAAGGGTCTGGCCAAAGGACTAGGGGTGCAACTGACAGCCCAAGAACCAGAATGGAGGCCCAGGTGAGCCGGAAGGGGCTGGGCACTGCGGGGGCAATGCTCCCTCTCCCAGCCCAGGCGGCAGTGTGCAATTGGCAGCTCCTCCCTCTCCTGGGTGGCCCACATCTGCCGTAGGAAGGAAGCCATATGGAACCATGGGTGAAGCAGCTCTTTCTGCCCACAGAACCCAGGCCCTCAGCTGCTCCTGCAGACAGCCATCGGCTCCCCAGCTGCCCTCACCTCCCTGGTACTCCTGCCCCACGTGGGGCCTGTGTGCCCAGAATGGTGCTGGGCCTCACGTGCACTCTTGTTAATTCTCACAATCAGCCCAGCAGACAGGACTATTGCTATCATCTCCATTTTGCAGATGAGGAAATTGTGGCCCAGCAAACTTCAATGCCTTGCCCAATCACTCAGCTCGTGTGTGGAGGAGCCGAGACCAAGGCCAGGCCTATCCAAGCCTTCCACCTGTCTCAGCCTCCAGGCTCCACCAGACATCTCTGCACCCCAGGCTCCCCAGTGCCAGACCCTACGGAGCATGAGGCAGTGCGAACCACCCCTCGCTGCCTGCTTTCCCTGAACTGCATCTTCCAGCGCCTCTCCTCCCTCCGGGCCCCGGAGGCCCCCCAGGTGATGAGCTCCAAGGAAGCGCTGATAGGTAGGCCCACGCCCAGACACTTCAAGCTGCCGGCTGCAGTGTGGCCGCTCTGGGCTCCCCACATGTTTACTAGTAAATCCCTGAGTATTTATAATAAAGTTGATGTGGCCTAACCGATGGGTCCAGGACAAAAGGAGCCAATTACCCAACACTCTCTGCTATGATCTTAAAACAGACGTTTGCGAGACTAAAATTATGACTTGTGGTTGGGAAGTGCGGATGCAATCCCAGCCTTGCCTTTTATGGCTACTCATAAATGTTAAATGCGGCGAGATCTACCTCTGAAATTCGGTTGTTGCCTTTTGTCGCAGGTTTCTGAAGCCAAGGCCACATTGGGGGTTGGTGTTCTGGTGATTACTCTGCAACTCCAGGAACAACGTGCACAAAAACTAGGGAACCTGGCAGCAGGGGACAGGCCCCCCGGGCCCACCCCAGACTGCCCAGTCCTGGTGTGCAGGTAAAGGGTCTCCCACCCCTGCCCTCTGTGGTTCAAACCTAGGCCTTCCCACCTTTCCAAAACCCAAATCGGCCTGACTCCTGGCACACTTATACCGGCCAGGGCAAAGGTGTGTGTGATTTGCATGGAGGTCATACCTGTGCTCTGGGACTTCCCCGGGGCCACCCACAGTGGGGGCTCCGGGAAGCCAGCAGTGCAACCGGTTCTGCTCACGTGTCTTCTCACACAACTGCCCACAGAGGAAGTGGAGTGTGGAGGTAGGAGGGATACAGAGAAGGGCATCTGGGAAAGTGAAGCTCCCTGCCCAGAATTCTCAACCAAGTATCTGGGCATCTTTGCTCAAGCCCAGAGGCCCTTTCTGACAGGCCAGCCCTGGGCCTGCTCACAGGGCAGCCCCAGAAACCCTCAGCCAACTCACCCGCCTCTGAGCATGTGTGCCCTGGAGGCCCCCGAGACACCACACATGAAAAGGTATGCAATGGCTGAGTTGTGTCCCCTCAAAAAAAGTATGTTGAAGTCCCACAGCACTTCAGGATGGAGATGGGGTCTTTATAGGGTTCATCAAGGTAAAATGAGCTCAGTGGGGGGGGCTACCCCAATATAACCGGCATCCTTATAAAAAGAGGAAACTTGGACACAGAGACAGATCCCCACAGGGACACGGTGTGAAGACACAGGGAGGATGCCACCTCCAGCTAAGGAGAGCCTGAGGCGCTTCCAGAAGCCCAGAGGGAGGCCTGCAGCAGCTTCACCCTCCGCTCTCAGAAAGAGCCAGCCCTGCTGACCAGACCTTGATTTCACACTCCAGCCCCCAGAACCCAGACTATAAATTCTGCTGTGTCAGCCCCCAGAGGGTTTGTACTTTGTTATAGCGGCCACGGGGCACCGCGTTAGTAACGAAGCCAAGAACAGGGCATTTGGCACTTTTAGGGGCACAGTTTGCCCTTGGCCCATCTGAGGTCCAGGGCAGAGGTAGGTTCACCCTAACACGAGCTTCCTCCAGGCCCCAGAGAGGGCCCTGGCGAGGTGTTTGGGTCAAGTTGCAAACTGGGCCATTGTAACCCCAATGGGGCTGAAAAGAAAGTGTACTCACCACCAAGTCAGTCTATGATATAAGAAGAAAAAGGCCCCAGAACAGCACGCAGGGGGCATCACCAGAGCCTCCACACCGGCTCCTGAAACACTGCCCAGCTTGTCCCCCAAGAGCACAGGTGAGAGGGAGGAGGGACACCCATCCACGTTTTCACAGACAGCACTGCCATGGAGAGCACATGCAGGCGCACTGGAAGGAGCGGGCCAAGCAGAAGAGACACGGAGCACGGCCCAGGGAAGATGTTCCTGTCCTCCTACTAGGAAGGCAACCCGTGATCCAGACGCCAGCTCTCCGGGCTGTTTCCTTGGCGACCAGGACAGGTGTATCCGGTTTCCAACTTGCTTTAGAGCAGTGGTTCTCAACCTTGGCTGCACATTAGAATCACCTGGGAATCTTTTTAAAATCCTGATTTCTGGCCGAAACCAGTTTAGCTCAGTGGATAGAGCGTCAGCCTGCGGACTGAAAGGTCCCGGGTTCGATTCCGGTCAAGGGCATGTACCTGGGTTTCGGGCACATCCCCAGTAGGAGATGTGCAGGAGGCAGCTGATCGATGTTTCTCTCTCATCAATGTTTCTAACTCTCTATCCCTCTCCCTTCCTCTCTGTAAAAAATCAATAAAATACATTTAAAAAAAAAAAAAAATCCTGATTTAAAATCCTGATTTCTGGGCCTCATCCTCCGGAATTCTGTTTCTTTGTTACTAATGTTGTGGCCCCCCCCATAACAAAGAAGCAGAATTTCCGGACGGATGAGGCCCAGAAATCAGGATTTTAAAAAGATTCCCAGGTGATTCTAATGTGCAGCCAAGGTTGAGAACCACTGCTTTAGAGGAAAGATGACCCCTCCACAGAAACCTCAACCAAAGCCCTTTTGTAGCCGCATGTTGGAAACCAGGGAACCTGCTGAGCAAGGACGGGAAGTGGGCAGCATGCCTGAGCGGGCGCTCTCCGAGACCAGCCGCCTGGCCCCGCTTCACCTCTAACCACCCTCCTCAGGAGGGCCTCTCCTCCGCAAACCCCCAACCCTATTGGAGTGCCCCCAAGACCCCCTGCTGTGAGGGCCAGGAATTGGAGGAGGTGGGGCTATGGAGAGAAGCCACCTCCTGAACGTGTTATTCTGCTCTCAGCTGCCAGGATGCCCACTCTGAACGCATGCTATTCCTAACATGTGAAACTGTTTTTCCTAAAGGGCAGATCCCTCTGATTCTACTCATAGCACATGTGGCCCCACATAACCACAGAAACCCAGCCGGGCTCTCTGGCCACACTCCTTTTTCACGGTGACCCAGCCTCAGGATCCCCATTTCCTCACCAGATCTCCCTCCCCACAAACAGAGGACTCAGCCCGCATGCTGTGTCCTGGCTTAGCAATTTACCATGGCTTCCCACACCACGGCCAAGGCCCCTTGACGGGTATGGAAGCTACAAGGGTTCCAAGCCCCAGGAACTCCCTCTCCAACTACTTCAGCGCCTCCCGCAGGATGTTGCTTGTATAGATGACTTACCTGCACGTCCTGTGTGTCCTCGAGGAGTGCCAGGCCTCAGCCCAGGCTCTGAGGCTGGGCTTGTAGCCACAGGCAGCCCCACAGATGTGGGACACCTACTGAGCTACCTGACCTCTTGTTCTGCTGTTCAAGCAAGCCACACTCAGGCGGCAGCAGCTTCCGCAGCAAAGGTGCCTGGGGCCAGCATAGCAGACTTGGGGGCAGCTCTCTCCACGCACACCCAGCCAGGTGTCCTGGAGCTGCAGACTCAGGGTGAGGATGTGTTGCTCCTCCCTCCGGCCAGATTCCTCCTTGCTTTATTGAGCCTCCCAGGGGTCCATGTGGCCTTTCCCATAATCGACCTTGTTCACTGCCACCCCCATCTCTGAGGGTGTTTATCATCAATAAAAGACCCCCAGCCCCTATATAAAATAATGGCTGCAAAAAGGGGCTGGGGTGGGCATTTTATGTGCCACCACCCACTCACCCCTTATCCCTGGCCACGCTCTGCCCCCTGCTTTCCACCCCGAGCTGTTTGCAGCCCCTCACACCTTTGGTCCCGCTGTCCCCCCTTGAGCGCCCTCGCCGAACCCTCTCTGTACTTGCTGACGGCGCCACCGCCCACCACGCTTTACTTCTGGGTTCTGCTCACTCCCTCGGCCTCTCCGGAGCTCGTGCGTCTCTCCAGTGCTGATTGTTGATTGTCTGTTCAGCTGTAGAAGCCACTAAACTAAGAGCTACGTGTAGACAGCTGTGGGCCTGGGGATAGCTGCATCCCAGCAGAGGCAGAGCCCACTGGCTGCTCAGAGGAAGTTTGTAGACCGGACAACAAGCTAACAATGAATCCGGGCTCCCCACTGGCTGCAACCACCAGGTCCCCTGGCTGCCACAGCTCCCAGGTGAAGGCCTCCACTCCAGGCAGCCCATTCCTGGGAGGCGGGCACCCTCACAGCCACACCAGATTGTCGGGAGCCATTTATTTTGTTCACTCAAATTAACGGGAAGCAATTTCATTAAGATAGTGCTGCTTGATGAGTTTGTTCCAACTCAGGGCTTATTTTTAAAGTGTCCTTAAAAGCTGTGTGGAGCCGGCTAACCATCTGAATCTGACTTAAACGGGAATTGGGTGCCACGATGTCTCACCTGGGAAGCAGAGGCCCTTCCTGTGATCTGTTGGGACCCCTCCAAGCCTCAGAGCTCTCCTGCAGTTCGAGGAGGGGTGGGCATACCCGGAGGCTGTGGGCCCCATTAGAGCAGAAACTCAACCCAGCCAATGCCTCTCCCCTAGAGAAGCTCTCAGCCCGGCCAGGAGGAGGACACTCAGAGAAAGAAGTCACAGACTGGCCTACAGTGGGAGGGCCTGGGAAGTGGGACGCACCTGGAGATGAGCCAAAGGCTGGGCCCCGGGAGAAGGGAGCACACACTAGTGACCGCCGTCAGGGCAGGTGCACGGACCTGAATCACCCCCAGGCGGTGTCAACTGGATGCAGTATTCAGAGACACACAGAAATTCCGGACTTGACGTGGCATTGCTTCAGGAACACTTTGCATTTTCCTCTTCCTGCTCCCCACAAATGTACTCCAGTCTCTCCCGCTCCACTTCCAGCCACAATCACCTTCACCAGCAGATGTTTATTTATGTCAATCTCCAGCCTCATTTATTCCCCCTTTACCCACATCCTCATCCCCAGAACTAAAGCATCAGATCAGCACCACCTGGGAACTTGTTAGGAATGCAAATCTCGAACCCGCTGCAGACCTGCATCAAAACCTGAGGTTTTAACCTGTGTTAACAAGCCCCCACCCCAGGGGTTCAGAGGCACAGTTGAGACTCTGCTTTACCTGAAAGGACAGCCCAGGAGCTGACCCACAGCAAGGACCCCTCTCCCCCCTGCCCTTCAGCTCACTCTTGTCCCCATTCTCCTGAGCTGGCATTACAGAAATCTGGAAAACAAGCTGGCCAAGACAGAACTCAGGGGGCGGGCAATGGCAGCAGACAGCCTTCTCTGAAGGAATGGGGGTGGAGGAGAAGGGCACCCTCACACACCAGGGAACCTTGTGTCTTCCCTACCACCCAGAACTGGGATCACTACCACGAGGCAAGGAGACTACACTGGTGTCCAGGGGCTCCCTTTCGCCGGAGTCGTCCCGAAGCTGGTCTTAATCCTCTGCAGCAGACGCCAAGGACTCAGACGCACAGCTGCTTCCTACCCAGAGCTGGAGACTCCCACCCTCTGCCGAGGTCAGGCCCACCCCTCTGGGGCGACTAATGGGGCCGCACTGAGTCAAGTCCACAGGAATGGTGGGACCTCTGGCACTAGCAGGATGGATTCATGTGTCACTCCAGGGGCAGGAAGCAACACTTCCTCCCACCCCCACCTCCCTGCCCAGGGGCTGGTACCCAGGCCTCCCAGGAGGTGCTCTGCTCCTTAGGCTGCCCGTCAACATTGTTCTTCAGGAGCCTGGGCTCCTGGCAGGATAAGGACAAGAAAGAAAGTTTCTCCCCAGCCCTGGGCCAGCTGTGCCTTGTACTGCTAGTGGGGCTTCACAGTACCTTTCTCTTCCTGTCCGTCTTCTACAGCCACCAGCTCATGTGATGGACAGGACTGGTGTGATGAAGAAACTGGGGCTCCTAGAGGTTTTTTTCAAGTCAAAATGTGGCCCATGATCAGCATCATCTAGGAGCTTGTTAGAACTATAGCCCCTCTAGCCCCACTCTGACCTACTGAATCAGAATCTGCCTTTTAGCAAGATCCCCTGCTGCGAGTGAGAAGCACTGGGCTGGATACTTAGCCAGATCTGGGGTCACCCCAATATTCTCTTACAATAAATGATGCCACACTTTGAGAGATAAGGACCTAGGGGTTTCCTAGCAAAAGCCCGTAACAGAACCTCTGCTCTCTAGTGTGAGGCCTCTGTTAAATACACTGCTTTTGCTTTTAGCTGCCCTGAAGGAGAGATGGCCATCTGTATTCTCCAACTCTGGGACTCATCTTGGAGTGAAGTCTTTACCAAGTAGGACCCGAGGCAAAGAAGAGCGACACCGCCCTCCGGTGGCAGTTTCGACACAGCCGCTCCGCTGGCACAAGCGGTCAGACAGGCTGGATGCGAGGAGCCGGGCTGCTCCAGAGCGCACTATACTCAGAGGGGACTGTTTGGAGGACAAAAGCCCCCTATTCTAGCCACGCAACTTTCCAGGTTAACATTCTTCAAAACAGCTGGAGTCGGGAATCCGGGCTTTGCCACCTGCTTGTTCTGTGAGTTTTGCCTGCTGTGGCCCTTTCCTTATTCAGAAAGGAGTTGGATATGATCTCAAGTATAGTTCTGTTCTTCGCTGAAAACACTGCACTAACGTTTCACTGAGCACCTGCTCTACATTCCGTGCTCCACGCGGGCTGCAGCGGGCTGCTGTGATGTAGGCAGGTGAGATTTGGAACGGATTAAGACCAGGATTGGTCACTGAGGGAAGGCCCGATCCTATCCCACACATCTCAGAAGCTGAGCCATTAAGGTGGTTTTCCAAGTGATTCCAGCTTTCTTTTCCCCAAGCATTAGCCAAATCTTAACTGAACGGCAGACCAGAATGCTTTAAATTTTAAAGTGCGTGTAGAAAAAACAATATACGTGGTGGGGAAGGACCTGCTCGCTTGTGATAAGAAAAGTAGAAAAGTATTTTAAGTGTTCTTTCTCCCTTCATTGATCCAGGGCTCCAAATCTAATCGTCCACCTGGCCTTCGAAGGATGTAAACCCAGACGTGACCAATGAAAAAGGCCTCAAACACAGCTCTCTATATTCTTCCCTCCCCCACCCCCCGGCTTGTTGTGCTGCAACCTGGCAAGTCCCACAGAGGACTGAGAAGTAAGTATTTTGCCTCCCTGTCCTTACAAAATTGCGCCAAACCCTCCCTCCTTGTGCCAAAACTGGAGTGACAAGGTCAGGATTAGCCTGGCCTTTCCCGCGGGTATTGGACACATCTGGAAAGCATTCTGACATTTTTTCACATCCTCTGAAGTCTCCTCCTCTGATCCCAGAGACACATACTGCCGGCTTTGTCCTGAAAGTGTGGCTCCTTCCTCAACATGCCATTTTCCCATCTTGCCTCCCAGCCTGCTGCTTCAGAGGTCACCTCCTTCATTTCTCCACTGATGGCACCTGCTCCGAGTAGCAGTCCCCACCTCATGGCGGACAAGAGCATCGAGGGTCACGTCCCAGGGCTGCCCCGGCCAGAGGTGCGGGAGAACCACTCAGGAAAGGCATGCACTGGCAACTCCAAGACTGCCATGGTCTCCAGCAACCGATGGAAACTATCCCCTTGTGCACACAGGACCGTGGGCCCAGGCTAGGCTGCCCAAGCTCCTTCCTCTCAAGTGGATTCCTCTTTTCAACCAGGCCAAACGTCTTCAGTAAGTGCTCTCCACCTGGGCCTCACTGCACATCCCGGAAGCCCTCCTCCCACCCTCCTACAGCACGCCCACAGGGCATAACCTGCAGGCCACTGCCCCTCACTTCCCAGACGGTCCTCCCTAACATGCCTCACGCACCGCACGGTCATTCCCCTCTGGCAGCTTGTTTCCTTCAAAGCTTCCACTTTCTCTCCCTGATACATCCAAATATGACCCACCTTCACAGGCATAGCCTGACCCCTGAAGCTTCCTTCCACATGCACCTGTAGCTTCAGGATCTCCACAATCCACCTTGTAGGACTTCCCCATCTTATCCAGACTCCCACCATCTTATCCGTGACTGCTACAGACTTGAAGCTCCACATGTCTGTTACGTCTTGTGTTCCAGGTTTGAAACCATGGAACTATTCTCTTAAAAATACACTTCTAGATTTTTAAACATTATAAAATTCAAAAATGCTGATAAGAATCATCTTAAAAAATACAAACAAGCAAAACATTTACAAACAGAAATCACCCACAATCCCACCTTGGGAGAAAACCATTTCATTTTGAAACATCTATCATCCAGTTTTGGTTTTTGTACAAATATTTCTTGGTCTTTCCAAACATGGGAAGTTGTGCATACTGTTTTATAACCTATATTTCTCACGTAAAAAAGAATGTTAAAGTCACTTAAAGAAAAATGGTTTGGGTATTATCAAAAGCCATAAACAAAACAGCAGGCCCCTGAAGCCTGCCTTGCATCACCTTGTCATTACCCCACAATGGTTAACCCCTTTCCCAACTTCTAACAGCATAACTTTGTCTTAAAGTGAGTTCTAATATCCCCACTTTCCTCCGGTTTTAAGACCTACCATTCCCCTCTTCACTTGGCTCTTCCCCTCAAACATGAGTCATTTTATTTATTTTTTTGTGTGTTGATTTCAGAAAGGGAGAGGGAGAGAGAAACATCAATGATGAGACAGAATCATTGATTGGCTGCCTCCCGCATGTCCCCCACTGGGGATGAAGCCTGCAACCCAGGCATGTGCCCTGTCTGGGAATCAAACCGAGACCTCCCAGCTCACAGGTCAACGCTCAACCACTGAGCCGCACCAGCCGGGCAAGGCAATTCTTGTCATGCCCCTGAAGGCCAGCCCACAGCTACAAAACATGAGTCATTTTAGAAGTCCCACTAACTCGTTTCCCCCAGGCCCAACTCACCCTGTACACACCACATGAGCTTCCCTCCAACATTGTCACCCTCAGGCTGAAAGATCTAAATAGCCCAATGCGCCATGCCAGAACCCCACACCCGAAGCCCAATCTCTCAGCCCTGCCTGACAAGCAGCACTTGAGCTGCTTAAAAGGCCTCTCAAAAGCCACTGGTCGGCCCAGCCAGCATGGCTCAGTGGTTGAGCGGAGGTCACAGTTCGATTCCTGGTCAGGACACATGCCAGGTTGTGGGCTCAATCCCGTGTGGAGCGTGCAGGAGGCAGCCGATCAATGATACTCTCTCATCATTGATGTTTCTCTCTCCCTTCCTTTCTGAAATCATTATTAAAAAAGCTGAATTCCTCTGCGTGAACTCTGAAAGTTCACATTGAGCTGAAGCTGCCCTGTCGAAGCCCTAGCTTTGCTTATAACACCCTCTTCCCCAGGGACATGCAAGAACACTGGCACCTCTTCTGGGTAAACAGGACTGTTACTTTCCTGTTAACCCCAACTCCCCTGTAAAAGGACTATGCTCTGGATTCCCACTCCTCTGACATGGATGGAGGCCCAGGAGAAAACCCACCTTACTACAGACACGTTTCTGAAGGTGGCTGGCAGAGGCCCTGCTGGCCAGCCCTGGCAGGTAACCTCCTCCTAGCACAACCAGAGGACAGGACTGTAAAGTGGCTGGACCCTTCCCCATTAAGGCCCCATGCCTCATAGGTTCTCTCCTCATGGTTCCATCCCTTCAACACTCACCACCCCACATATACACCAACACACGTGCACCTGTGTGCACACACCATACACCCAGTGGTGGCAACTGTTACTAGCACACTCTGGGCCATGCTCTATTCTTTAAAAGGGCAGACATCAGTCCTGGTGCTGATCTTTATGGGGCCATAACCCACCCTCTACTATTGTCAAAACCCTCAAAGGAAAGCCCAGTCACAGGAACAAGGTAAGGATTCCTACTTCGGAGAAGTAGGCCAAGACTCAACACAGAATGAGCACAGAAGAGCCGCTTCTCCCCACCCAGTGTGCTGTGCCTCAACTGCTCAGACTAGAGGTCTCTGACAAATCAGCTAAGAGGGCTTTTTGTTGTAAACGCGCGCACGCACACACACTCACTCTCTCTCCTCTCCACTATGAAATTAAGGAAACCATTCCTTTAAGTGTAAGACAGGTTTCTTTTATTAATTTTCCCTAAACTTGTCTCATGTTTACTGAATGTTTTTCTTCGTGTAAGAACGTGACCTGGAGCTTTAACAAACCAATTTGGATAACGCAACCTGAATAAATGCTTGTCTGCACATAAGTCATCAATTATCACACTCTCTGGCCGGGCCGCCATGTAAATCCAAATGGTCTTAAAGCCTGTCTAAACAGAGAGCAAGCAGACGACATCATCTTAGTTCTAAACTTTAAACTTCAAATTTACTCCTATCCCGACACCCACACCCTCCCCCACACACAAATTTTTTTTTTTTTTATTAGAAATGGCCTTTAAGGACTGAGTTAGTTGCAAAGAGTTGGCTTAATCCTGCAGCTAGCACTCAAAAGTAGCTTTTGGCCTCCCTCACAGGCCAGCTGGAACTCTGGAAGCATGACAGGTAGAGATGAGTCAAGGATGCTCTAAGAACGGGGCCAATTCCTGGCTCCCACGCATGCTTACACACCAACATAAAACACTTCCACCTCTCCTTCTCTCTCAGCAAAGTTTCTCTATAGCACTTTAGAAGTTGTTAACACCCTAAAATTTTTTAGTGCGCAGATGGACAGAATACACAAGGTATATTATATTTCTAACAACATTAGGCCAAAATTAACAGACACACTCTGTTATACAGAGTAACAATTATTACAATGATCCAAAATGTAACCAACAAAGCTTACATGTTTTTAGGGCAGGTACCAGCTCTGGCCTCTAATACAGGCTTCCCTTGGAGTTCCCCAAGTGCCTCACTCCTATCAACAATGCCCCAAAGGGCAGTCACAGGAAATGCTTTGGTGCTCCTGACATTGGCTGCACAGTAAGAATGAGGTGTTGCTAGAGTCAAGCACCACACTTCTTTAACACTAATTTCAGAGTCATCCAGTACAACCCAGTGTTATCTTAGTTTTTTGTATGATCTGTCAGCTGTTTAAAATATACAAATTGGCATATTCATGACAGATATTAACACTTAACACATAGTGATTGTGAATGAGATTTAAAAAATTTGTTTAACTCTGGTCCTAGAACTTCAGGCTATACGTCAAATTTACAGAACATCTCTCAGCTGAATAAGGAGGCCAGAATATAAATCTTTGCACCATAATTAATAAGAACCAATTTATCATACTTATATCCAACAATACATCTACCCAATTCTAAACTCCCAAAGAGAAAATTATTTATAGACTTTGATGCTTGGGATATTAGTGAAATACTTCAAGAACATAATTTCTAAGGGCTTTCAGGTCTAAAATCCTCAGTTAACTTGCTCCAGGGAAAGGGTCTGTTTTCCCAAGAGCAGCACATAGCTTTTGTAATGGGAGCTCCTTCATTGGGGGCAGGGACTAAGAAAAGGGTGGGAGTTGAAGTGAAGCAAAATCGGGAAACTCAGAGCGAGCATACCTGTGTTATTCTGTATTAATCCATGCCATGCCATGCTCTAGCCCTCTAGCCCCACCCCCATCCCCACACCAGGTGGGGAGACCTTGTGGCAATCTCCACCACAGATTTTTGAAGCGCAATTAGGGTTCCTGCCATGTATGTTCTTAATGAAAAGTCTGCTTGATAGTGGGTTATAGTTTTTGCTATAGCTCAACTTCCGGAAACAAACGTATCTTTGTATAAGCATGATTTAAACATAAAGGGAGTGAGGCATGAGCTCGGTAAGCCTAACTGGGGTTTCTAAATAGTACCATTATGAAAAAGATACAATGCACTTAATTTCTGTATGTAACTATTTAGAAGTCAAAATGCTCCATACACTACCAATATCCCTTCTCCTGAAATCCCCTAAAAACTGACTAAGAAATGTCCAGTACTGGATTGCTCTAGTTGATATTTAGAACAAAGCTGACAACTTAAAGCTTTATAATAGTCTGTTTTAATATAAACAATTGTTGGAATCAATCAATGTCCATTTCAGGAAGCTTCTTGTCTGAATCCGAAGGCACAGCTGTGTCTGTGCCCTGCTCAGCAGCCTGAGGGCCCGGGCTGTCTCCTTGTCCCTCTACTGGTCCGTTCTGCTCTGCATTTTTTTGCTCCTCTTTTGGAGGTTCCACTTTGGGTTTGGGCTTTGAAATTATAGGGCTACAGATACTCATCAGCTCCTAGAATGACAGAAAATTGTGGTTCCTTATAACAAATTTTACATGCACACGAAATCCAAGTCCACCCTCCCCCACTCAATCCCCAAATCAGAAGCTAAGATGCAATAATGAAGTTTTTTCCTAAATGTCCCTCTCTAAGGACTATCAATAAAATAGCAAGGCCCTGGCTGGAGTGGCTCAATGGTTAGCCTAAATCTGAGTGTCAGTCCATGTACCAAAAGGTCTCAGGTTCCATTCCCAGTCAAGGGGATGGCCGTGGTGCAGGAGACAACCAATGGATGTGTCTCTCTCACATCAATGTTTCTCTCGCTCCTCTGTGTCCCTCGCCCTCCCTCCTTTTCATTCTTCCTGAAAAAGCAATGGAAAAAAATATCCTCGGGTGAGGATTAACCAAAAATAAAAATAACGAGGCTGACAAGAAAAGACTATTTAAAATGTAAAGCCATAAAATACCTTAATTTTAGCTTCAATGTCTTTTGCCTTGACAATTGGATCCATAGTCAGACTCTGCTTGTTCTGCAGATTCAGTTTCTTATTCATCCACTCCATGGCTTCATTTGTGCTTTTTTCCACCTTCATCACATCGGCAGCATCCAAATGGTCATACTGGTCCTCCTGCACCAGCAGTCAACCAGACTGTGTCAAAGGATGACACTCCCCACCCAAGTACCGACTAGTACATCAGTCTTTCAAGAAGTTGTGATCTTCCCCAAAATACAGCACATTAACACTCACAATCTAATAGATATTCAATTCTTTAAAAATTCAAAAAGGAAGCCCTAGCCAGTTTGGCTCAGTAGTTGGGAGTGGCGGCCCCGGACTGAAGGGTCGCAGGTTTGATTATGCCAGTCAAGGGCATGTACCTCAGTTGCAGGCTCGATTCCAGCCCCAGTCAGGGTGGGTGCAGGAGACAACCAACCAATTGTGTCTCTCTTACATCGATATTTCTCTCTCCCCATCCCTCCCATTCTCTCTAAAAATCAATAGAAAAGAAGTATCCTTGGGTGAGGATTAACAAAAAAATTTCCAAGAAAGGAAAAGTAAACCCAATTTTTAAAACATTCAAGAAATAGATTTGAAGGTCAAAAACATACATAAGGTTGCAATTAAAAGGTTTCTACAGTAAAAATAGCACATGCTTTACACAAAATCTTAAGATAATTTTACAATGCAAAAAAACTACATGTCATTAGATAAGACAGCAAAGACTTATGAATGCTTGTTAGGAACCAAAATAATAATAAATACAGTATTTTAAAGGAGTCTTTTCAGAAGCAAAATTTCAAAAAAAATTTTAAAGAGAACAAGAAGCTCAATTTATCTTTCTTAAAGCCTCTTACATGAACAATACATTGAAAACCTGGAGTACAGTGCAGTGGTTAAGACCCAACTCTGGAGCCAGACGTCAGGCCAGGTCCCAGCTACCCAATAACCTTGAGTGTTGCTTAAGGACAGTGAGGCTTAAAGAAGTTAGAAATTGCCCTAGCTGGTTTTGCTCAGTGGATAGAGCGTCAGCCTGCAGACTGAAGGGTCCCGGGTTTGATTCCAGTCAATGGCACATACCCGGGTTTTGGGCTTGATCCCCAGTAGAGGGCGTGCAGGAGGCAGCCAATCAATGATTCTCTCTCATCATTGATGTTTCTATCTCTCTCCCTCTCCCTTCCTCTCTTAAATCAATAAAAATAATGACTTCAAAAAAAAGTTAGGAATTAATTATAATTGATACTACCACATACTTCATAAGAGTACTGGTGTGGATTTAATGAGCTAATATATTTATGAAGTATACATCATATAGTGCTAAAAAACTTATAAGTAGCAGTTTACTATTGAGATAGTCCTACATCTGTATACCAAGCCAAATTATATGCCTAATGTGTTCTCAGAAAGACCAGGATAGAACAGGTTAAGTCACTTATGAAGCATTTCACAGCAAGAAAAGGAAATTAAAACAATATTGTTCGAGTCCAGATTCCACTTATTAAAGTGGCAAATCCCAGGGTTCTTAATAATATTCAATAAAATATTATACATTAACAACTAAAAAGAAAACATTACCATTAAATAACAGTTAAAGACAACAAGAGGAAAACTATGTAAATGCCTCAATGCTTAACTCTACCAAAACAATAGTAGGGAAGAGGAAAAAAGAAAAGATACCTTGTTTTTGAAAGAGCTGATTACTTTCATATACTGCTGGATTTGTTTCCCTAGTTCTTCAAACACTTTTGGTCTTTCTTCAGATTCCTGGAATCTTGTCTTAATAGGCTGACCTAGATTCTTAACAAAAGAGAGAACATACAAATTCTTCATAGAGCAGTTTAAACTATCAGAGTAGAATTGTTTCTACAACTAATAAAATTTATTATGGATTAAAGTACATTTAATCTCCATGTGCCATATATAAATTAAATATTTTCCCCCAGCCCACTGATATAGACAGGGCTAGGGAAAAGTAGGTTTATAGTTTATTCTTGTATTATTTTTTATTAATATACTAGAGGCCCAGTGCACAAATTCGTGCACTGGTGGGGTCCAACCGGCCCTCCCCAATGGGGGCCAACCAGGGGTGGGGCTGGTCTGGCCGGGGCAAGGGACTGCGCGCGGTTTGCCGACCGGCACCACCTCGATCCACTCGGGTGGGGCCGACCAAGGGCGAGGGGCCGTGGTCGTTCTGGTTGTTCTGCCTTTGGGTCACTGGGCTTTTATTATATAGGATGAACAACTGTAAACCTATTTTTTTGCCCCACCCTGTCTACTCAGGTTTGATATGAGAAAATACCTCAATACCGTTCCATGTGGAGCCACTATCACCTGAGCCCTAATTCTCAAAATACAGTGTGGAGATAACCAAATACTAGGTGCCTGCTGATAGTGACACACAACAGTAAATATGAAGTACCGAAACTAAAAAAAAAAATTTTTTTAGCCTAAATCTGAAGAAGCCTCGTCTATCCATCAATTTACCAGATATTAACCACCACAGAGATGAAAATCAGCAAAACCGAGACTGGAGACAAATCTGACAGGACAAATAATGCAGGTTTATCCAATTAAATAAGGAGACGAATGATGGAAGGAGAACTACAGACACAGAGTTGAGGGACATACCAACAAAATGTGTGGAACTCACTTGGATCCTGAGTCAAACAAACTAAAAACTGATGTGAAATAAGTGGAACTTGAAAACTGACTGAATATATGGTATAGCTTAAGGTTACATTTTCTTTTAAATACATATTGAAATATTTTTGGATTAAATATGCAGGACTTGCTTTAAATAAAGGGCAGAGGGAGCAGAAATGAAACAAAATTGGCCATAAGTTGACATCGATTGAAGCTATTCTTCTCTGCATTCATGTGTTTGACATCCCCCATAACAAAAAGTAAAATAAAAAAAACTCAACGGGAAAGATCTCACTGGAGGCTCTTGCTATTCTTGCCAGGATGATAAGAAACTGCAGGTGCCCTGCTTAAGCAACTCCACTCCAGGTTAGTCACAATGGCCCAGTTTGACAAGAAACTAAGTAATCCAGAGAAATGTAGAAAGTCCTTGTGCATTTGCATCCTCTCCTAAACAAAGACCTCAATTTTAGAGAGCTCTTTGTACTTTAACCCTAAGCTTTACTGATCAGATTCTTCAAATGAAAACTGGATGTTTTGTTTTACTGAGAACCAAAGTAATATACACAGCCCTGCCCTAACTGTATTGCCTGCCTTTAGGACAGGGACAGATCTTGCAAGTCTTTGTATCTCTTGACACCAAGAATACACTCAGGTTCAATTCAATGAACATTTTAAGTCTAAAAACAGTTTTCAGGAAAATTATTTTGTTACAAAAGTTCTAAAAGTGAGAAAGATAATGAACCTAGCCCTAGGAGGTTTGGCTCAGTGGATAGAGCATCGGCCTGTGGACTGAAGGGTCCCAGTTTCAATTCCGGTCCCAGTTTCAATTCCGGTCAAGAGCACATGCCCTGGTTGGGGGTTCGATCCCCAAAAGGGGTATGCAGGAGGCAGCTGATCAATGATTCTCTCTCATCATTGATGTTTCTCTCTCTCTCTCTCTCTCTCTCTCTCTCTCCCCCTTCCACTCTGAAATCAATATAGTAAAAAAAATAAATAAAAAATAATAGAACCTAAGTGATAAAGCATATAGTTCTTCGATCACTTTCAGCCTGTCTTCATTACTTGATCTAATTCCTCCCAATTTTGATTACTCTCACTGAAAACTACAGCATGGGTTTAGGACACTTCTACTTTCAAGAGTCACTTACTTTTAACTCAGCCAATTTATCGATGTAAACTTGCTTTGGCTGGTCTTCCCCATCCTCATACAACCAATTTTCAGTATCTTCTAGTTTCAAAGTAAAACTGTTACGATCCTAAAGATGAAGAAAATATTATAACTAGGTCAATTTTGATTCACCAATTTTGATTTCATCAATTTTGAAATCACTTTATTCACTAGTGTAATCACAGGCACAATCGGCAATATATCTGAATTTGCTTTAAAAAAAAAAATATGAGGGGGCCCTGGCTGGTGTGGGTCAGCCCACCCATGGAAGGGTCTCGGATTCAATTCTCAGTCAAGGGCACATACCTGGGTTGCAAGCTTGATCCCCAGCCCCAGTCAGGCGCATGTGGGAGGGAGGCAACCAATCGGTGTGTCTCTCACACACTGATGTTTCTCTCTCTCTCTCTCTCTCTCTCTCTCTCTCTCTCTCTCTCTCTCTCCCCCCTCCCTCCCTCCCTCCCTCGCACCCTCAACTCCCTCTATACATCAATGGTAAAAATATCCTCGGATGAGGATTAAACAAGCAAAAAAAATATATAAGGGAAGATAGGACATATAGAAAACAAGACTGGCACAATGTAGTTTTGCTTGATAGATACAAAGAGGTTTATTTGGGTGTGTTTAAAACTTCAGAATTAGAAACTGCATTTATAAGTAAGTTAAAATAAACACCAGGGAAAAGTTAGTTGATTTAAAGATACTGGGTAAATAAAAGCATGCGAATGTATCAAAAAGTGACAAAGACTAACCTTTAGGAAACACTCCACTAATAAACACAAAAAAACTCCAAAAGGTACATTTTAATCATTTTACTGTATACGTACAGATGCACACTTCCCTTCTAACACATTTAAGGATGCTCCCAGAAGACAAATAGGTAGCCACACTGTGGCACATACTTACATCTTCACTCACAAACTTCTCATATTCACCACTGAGCTTGTCTCTCATTTCATACACATATTCTTCTACTGCATTCTTAGCGTCATTCCTCTCCTTCTCCAGCTTATCCTGCATGATCATCTTACCCTAAGGACAGTATAAATCAATTAAGATATCCATCTGGACAACTCAGATAATCTCCTCATAAATATTAAGTGATAATATATTTATCAAAGAGAATCCCTTTTCCTCAAATGCTTTTAATTCTGAAAGTCATCCAAGAAAGGAGAGCTGGAAGTGTTAGCCCTCAGGAAATGACGACGACCAAGTGAGTTTGTGGGTATGCTTAGAAAAAAGGCGCAACAGAAATATCAACATGTAGAAACTCAAAAGCAAAACTTAGAAAAAGAACTTAAGGGAACTTTAAAAAACTTTTAGTTCAGCCCAGCAGGTATAGCTCAGTGGTTGAGCATCAACCTATGACCCAGGAGATCACAGTTCGATTCCCAGTCAGGGCACATGCCCAGGTTGCGGGCTCAATCCCCAATGGGGGGCGTGCAGGAGGCAGCCAATGGATGATTCTCTCTCATCATTGATGTTTCTATCTCTCCCTTCCTCTATGAAATCAATAAAAAAAATTTTTTAAAGAATTTCATTTAAAAAATAATTATTATTAGCTCAATGTCAAAAGTCGTATCTCTACTGTATTATTGCTCCTATGGAAAACCAAGAAAATTTATTCATACAGTATAAATGTTAAAGGTCTGTAAAAGAAAACTATTGTAAGATCCAATAAATACATAAGAAAACTCACTGGCGATAATTAATTCAATAAATATCCAAGATCCCAAACCTTGTATCACTCACCATAACAAGAGTTACATATTAACTGGCAACAGGGGAAGATACTAGTAAACAAAATAGTACTACCATTAATGCTATGTGATTTCCCTACCGTCAACTTCCAAGACCCACCACCTCAAAATCCCAATCCCTAGTGAACATACTCACATGCCCTAACGTGAACAACACCTGCCTTAAACCAAAGCCATAATGTCAAAGATTTCATAATAGAGCTTCTAGCAATACAGATGTAATTTCACCATAAAAGAATTTGGGATTGCATGGGCTCTATTAAACTTGCTCTTACACAACCCAAAAATCTAAAAGTATTTTTCTCCAAACAATCAAAAATGCCTAATAGTCACTAGACACAGAGCTTGAACGCTATGTCACATTAACTTGTTAGTTCATTATTCTAAGATGTGAAATAACCACCTCATTTTCAATGTACAAGTTGAGCATCTCTCTGTCTATCTGCCATAACAGCTGATTCTCAATTGGCAGATCCACGGTACTGGTCTTCACTTTTGCCTTCTTAGCTTGAGGTGGTTGATCCATCTTTTTGTCTTTTGATCCAGCTTGGGAGGTCTAAGAACAAGCACATAAACAGACAAACTTAAAATTCTGAATGGGTCAGCTGTTTTTGCTGTTTATTAACTTGGTTTTCTGATGATCTAAATAACCTAGGACAATTTCTTAAAATATCTGAAAAGTTAAAATTATAAATACTATAAAAGTAGTCAAATCCATAGAGACAGAAAGTAATGGTGCTGTCAGGGGCTAGAAGGAGGAGAGATAGGGAAATAGAAAGTTGTTGTTAAGTGGGTATACAGTTTCAGTTGGCAAGATGAAAAAGTTCTGGAGATTGGTTGCACCACAATGTGAATATATTTAACACTGCTGAACTGCACACACACACATATATATTAAACAGCCTCCCATAATCCCACAGTCAACATAAAATCACTATTAAATCTTCTCTAATTTTCTTCCACTCTTACCTAAATATATAGACATGCATATGAAATTAGTGGGGAGAGGATATAAAATTTTTATGGACCAGAAACATTATCAATATGATTTCCAAATGTCTGTACCTATCTACATTCTCACAAGGAATGGGAGAACCTATTCTACTGCACCCTGGCCACAAACAGGAATTCGTTTACCATCATATAACTATTATTTTCTATGGGTAAATAACCTTTGCTTCAAATTGCGTAGCAGTATTTCATCCACCATTCTTTTAGGATTTTAGTGATTTTTTCCCCTCAAGTGATCTACTCTTCTGCATTTTTCTAATTGTATATTATTTACCTATACAAATTTTTTATTCTTAAATCTTGAATTTATTAACTGTGATTACTTTTCCTGTGATTACTTTTATTGCTTTGAAAGCCCTTCCTGACCCACAGATTAGAAAAATATTAAGTTGTTTTGTTTTACTTTTAACATTCAAATTCATCAACAACTGAGTAATTTCCACATCGCCTATCCAAAAAACTTAAGTCAGCTGCTGAAATTTATGTATCATTTGTATTTCGTTACCCTTTTTATCAGTTCCCAAGCCAGCTCATGAAAGAAGCCTCAATAACAACCTCCCTAAAACTTCCCACAGCTCTTTGGCATTTGGGGGTAGGTCTGGGGGTGGGGGTGGTGGTGGTGACTGGTGGCACTCCTTCCCCTACCTTCCACAAAAACATAGGAGAATGAGTACTTCTCTCTCCCACTGCCTGTAACCCAGCCAACAACATGAAGGTTTTCCACCTTGGAAAATGCCTGTACTAGACTAAAGCATCTGTGAGCATAATTTCCTCTGTACATTATTTTCTTTTTTATAAGTATTTACACAACTAAAACAAAGTAATTGTAATTTGTTAACTGATATGAACATGGATAATAGACTTAAGCTACCTTAAAGCTCTGCCAAACGTTTGAAAATGCCATAATCAGAAATACTTAGGGTGAGATCATACATTGCAATGTTACAAATAGCTGGGGGAAAAAGGTGTTTTCAATGCTGATAACAAATTTACATGAAAAATCAGAAGTTAGAATTAAAGAACAGGCATGTTACATATTCATTTAAATAACTGCTTGGGTAAATACTATATTATTTATATTCTTTACAAAATATATTTAAGTACATTATTTAAAACAATAATTTTTTACAAAAAAAGAAAAGGTTCTGAGAGGTGACAAAATATGAAAGAATTATCTCACTTATCAGTAAGGAATGGGTAGGATGACTATTTAGTAACGGACATTCAGAAACTAGCATTAAACAATCACTAGTATAATAAAACTATGGCTTCTGAGAGCTTTCTTCTCATACATCAGCCAGAATAGAGTTCAAAGACCATCTTGCCAAACATACTTTTCAAACATACTACAAAATTCTGCTTAAAAACTATTCAAAAATACACTAAGAATTCTTAATATAACTACCTTCCAAACCATAGTGAAAACACAGCCAAAACCATCTATCTATGTGAAGAGACTATAATATTTCCTCTAAAATACAATGTATACCTCCATTTCTTCAGACTCAGCCTTATTTTCTGCTGGCATCTGTTGCTGTTGCTCTTCAACATGTGGTTCCTCTTGGTCCACTTGCATCTTCTGAAAAACAGGTCACACCAAATCCTGAAACTAGTTCATACTAGTGAAAGGACTAAGCAACCTTCATGACACACTGGCAAAATCACATGGCATCAAATTCCTGCTGAATTACCAGCTATCAGAGCACCTACATTCAAATTTCAGCTATGGTGCTTATGTCACCTATAACACAGAAGTTTTCCTCTCTGGACCTCAGTAACTACATCTGCATTCTGAAGGTAGCACCTGCCCTGCCCTACCCTTATATAAGCAAGAATGGCTATGGAACTGCTCTATAAACCATAAAGTACTCCAAGTACACAGTGTGCAATATTTAACATAATATAATCTGAAGAGAGCATGAGTTTCTCCAAGATTCCTCATGAGTAAACTTATCTGAAAAATCTTCACAAAATTTTCAAGCAGTTTTTAAATCAACCTTTTCATCCTCAAAAATACAACTATTGCATCCATTTGGGGAGTTGAACAACTTGAGAATTCTGTTAAAAGACCAAAGCCTGACAATAATAAAAAAGAAGGGAGACGTTTGTAGAGACCCTGAGTCAGTGGCTTTCAATGCTTACAGCACCCCAGAATGACCTCAGAGGCTTTTAAAACTACTGATAACTGCGCCCTGGTAAGCCCAGACCAACTCACACAAATCTCAGAGGGTGAGACCCAAACACTTGTAGTTTCATAAAGCCTTGAGGTTTTGATGCACAATAAGGACAAGACAATGCATGATTCCAACAAATCAATGTCAAATCTATTCTACTTGTGAAAATAATCAACTAAGGACTCAGAGCATTCTTCAATAATTAAAAAGAATCAAGAACTCTAACAAGTGCATGGTCTGAAGGAGGGAGCTGGTTATGTTACATTTCCATGTAAATTTCTGCCAGTTCACCCATGCTGGGGAAGGGGATGCATGCAAACCCACACTCAGTCGCTCTGTCACAATGTTCCTCCCTTGTCACCCCGTCTATTTGCTATAATTTCTAGACAAGTCACCTCTGGGCCCCATAAATGGTATAAAATGTCCAAATTACCTCTTCCTCCTTTGCATTCTGATCTGTTTCCATCGGTTCCTCATTTTCCTCAAACTTGTGCACTTCCACTAGAGATGCACTGGACACACTAAAAATGCCATGGACATTTACTCGAACCTTGACTTTGACTTTTGAACTTGAGCCATCAGACTGAGGAGTGACTTTCTGAACAGAAAACTGAGCTAGGGACATATGAGAGACAAGAGAGAACAAATAATCTGAGAGGAGGAATTCAAACATGAATATATAGCCACATAGCCAGGTTATGTGCATTTCTCAGTAACAGGTCAGTAACATGATACCTCAAAGAAGCAATGTGGGTACTCAGAGAATTTTACCAAATCATATTTCTCCTTTCTTTTTCACACATAGTCAAACTCTTACCTTGCCCCAATTAAGGACTCAAACATCTCTTAACCCTCCAAACATTTCTTTCCCTCCAGTCTCTGATTCCCACTCCCTTTTAGGCTACTGCCAGATAAATTCCTAAAACAATTCTGTCACATTCTCCTCTATTAACAAAACCCCAATGATTCCATAGTGTTTCTGTGATTTATCAAGAACTTGCTACTTCCAAATTCAGTTACTAAACTAACGTCTTATTTGTTTTTTAATTCACAAAACTCTGCAAAGCATGAATTATCATCTTAATTCAGTTAAAACTGAATTTAACTCTTTTCAGTATCTAGCACCATATTATGCACAAAATATACCCAGAATGTGCATTAACCAAGATATATGCTCCCGCCCTAGCTGCTTTGGCTCAGTGGATAGAGCTTCGGCACATGTGTTAAAAGGTTCCACATTCGATTCTGGTCAAAGGGCATGTACCTCAGTTGCAGGCTCGAGCCCTGGCCCTGGTCGGGGTTCGTGTGGGAGGCAACCAATGGAAGTGTCTCTCTCACATCAATGTTTTTCTCTCTCTCTCTCTGTTTCTCCCCTGCCTTTCACTCTCACATATGTTTTTTGTTTTTTGCTTTTTAATTCCCAACTCTTTACTTACCTATAGCAGGGTCTGGATAGGGCAACTCCTGAGGAGAGCTATAACAGGCCTCAAGAGTGAAAGGTTCCTTTCTATAAAATGTGAGTACTTTAGAGAAAGGAGCAGCATGATTTTTTGGAAAGACTTCACAGTCACTGAATGAAGAAAAAAGACAAGAACACAAATTTAGGAAATCCTTAACACTTTTGCCCATGAACTCTAGTTTTGTAATTACTGTATAGTTTTGGCTACTCTTTAGCTTCATTTCCAGATTATAAATTTCCAAGAACAAAATACACACACACACACACACACACACACACACACACACGTAATGTGTCCGTTTTTTAAAAAAGGAATATACTTCATTCAGTACAAAAGGCACCATTTCAGCATGATCAAGTATAAGAAACTACATAAGGATACAAATTTAGCCCTAGCTGGTTTGGCTCATTGGATAGAGCATTGGCCTGTGGACTAAAGGGTCCCAGGTTAGATTCCGGTCAAGGGCACACCCCAGGTTGCACACGCGATCCCCAGTAGGGGGCATGTAGGAGGCAGCTGATCAATGATTCTCTTTCATTATTGATATTTCTATCTCTCCCTCCCTTTCTTCGCTCTAAAATCAATAAAAACGTATTTAAAAATCCAACAAAAAATGTTACAGATTTAGAGAAGTTGAAAAGGAGCTCAATACTTCACTCAGACTGTTTAACATTGAAATAACTTTAAATACAAAAGTAACTGGTAAATGCTCCTACCTGGACCCTTCTTCAGCAGGCGAGTTCCACCTCAGGGATATGGGATATGGCACCACATCAGTGATGGAAAACTCTCTCACTTTGAAAGCAGGCGATAAGATTGCACACTAGAATAATAATTTTTTAAAATTCCATTTAACAAACATTGTAAACTGATAGTACAAGATCTATTTTAAAAGACTTCAGAAAACCATCACCAATAGTTTTAAAATATTTACATTAATAATTTAATTGTATCCAAATAAGCAGTTTTATAAACTTCTATTATTTGTCAAATTATCTATAATCTAGCTGTTCCTTGACATTTTTTCATTAACCCCAATCTTTAATTAATGTACATTGCTACTTCATACATAGACAACAGATAAAATGCCAAATCCAACAGTACTTCAGGTTTACCTATGTTTCCAGTATTCATCTACTTATGAATAACACCTCTGATATCCATTTTAAAACAAAAATTTCAGAATCTTACCAACTTGAGATCACTCCAAGCGAACCTCAGGTTATTAATTGGATACATAAAATCACCACCGTCTTGTTACAATGATTTGTAAGTGGCTAAGAAAAAATACTCACCTGCAGTGCACAGCCTCGAGTGACAGCTTCATCAGCATTTAGTGTTGTACTGAGCTCTTTACCAAAAAATTTGCTGATCTTCTCTTTTACTGCAGGGATTCGTGTCGCACCACCAACTATCTCCACTGCATAAATATCTTCTTTCCTTAACTCTATTTTAAAGTGATTAAACATTTAGATTTTAAAAATCTTTAAATTAGTATTTTACAATGAAATGAAAGAGCAATACAGCACCTTATCACAACAAAATAACTTGCAGATGTGTAACAAAACCTGTCACTCCTTCCTTACACTCCGTCCACAACAGCATGCACATCAACATGCGCTCACACACCCAGGTGCATAGCATCTGGCAACAAATAGGTATGTTTTGATTCTCAAAATAATAGGGGCAGGGTGGCACAATAATATTGGGATTTAGGAGGTGAGAGTCAGGAATACTCAATGTCCTACAATCTCCAAAAGAGCCTCACACAAAAAATGGTAACAGTTAAGCTAGACAAAAGGTAGATATGAGGGCCTTGAACTATTGGTCAGCCCTGACACAACATGGAAGAAAAAGAGGTGTTCAGATGCACATCTAGCCACTCTAGCACTCCATCCCAAATATAAACATAATCCACATTACAGCACATGTATAATATCCTCATGTCAGAAGGAAAGAAGGTACACACCAAGGTTCTGCTGTCACTCATAAAATAACTCTTCATACCACCCTGGTTTCCTGGTCACATTTTACATAACAAACACTAACAATTTGTTGAGAAGGACTATTTAAAGAAACAGGATGTCCCAGTGTGGAAAGAATGTGCCTGTTTGCCATAATCACTGTGATTTAAGAGCTGAACCTTCGTCAAGCTGACAGTACTTTTCAACACTCTGAAATAGCTAGCAACCAACACAACAGTGGATTCTAGATAAACATTTGTCAAACATTTTGGGAAAATTAGTAATATATTCCTAATCAAACTTCTATGTTTTAACCCAAGATAAAAAAGCACCCCATTAAAATCAATATATGGCTATCATATCCTCCCTTTGCTCTAATTGTCATTCAGCAAACAAAAGATTCACTGACAGAAAAGCCTACAAGACTACTATAGCAGCATTGCTAAAGACAATTTTTACCACTATAAAATAACTGAGACGTTTATATCCATCTTTGAGTCTGAATTAGGTTTCCTAGGAAAACTTTTAGATTTCCCTGGACACGTAACAGTGCGCCCATAAATTACTTGGGAGAAGTGTGAGTTCCAGAGGGAAAATATAAAAAAGCTTAATATAGCATTGATGTTGTTTGTCCAATGAAAATTTGTATAACTAAAAAATAATGAACAGTATTTCCAAAGAGTGTGAGGTACACAAACAATTCAACCACAAAAATACTTACTGGATTGTTCCAAAACACTACGAAGTGGTGGCTCCACTCTAGCTAAGAGATCATCACACATCTCCAAAAATTTGCCTCTATAAAAAAAAAAAAATTTTTTTTTTAAGTTTAAATCACATTCTACTTTTATGTGGGATGGCTATAAACAAAAAGACAGATAATGACAAGCACTGGCAAGGATATAGAGTAAATTGGCTTTCTCACACATTCCCGGTGAAAATATAAAATGGTGCAGCCACTTTGGAAAATAGTTTGACAGTTCTTCAAAATGTTAAACAGAGTTACCATATGTCCCAGTAATTCTACTCAATATACAATAAAGAGAAATAAAGCATACAACCATACAAAACCATGAATGTCCACAATAACATCATTCATAAACAGCCAAAAAAGTAGAAAGAGCCCTGAAGTCCACCAAATGTACTCAGCAATAGAAATGAATGAATACAAGACTTCAGTTAAGATGACGGCGTCCGTGGTCAGCAAACTGCGGCTCACAAGCCACATGCGGCTCTTTGGCCCCTTGAGTGTGGCTCTTCCTAAGCCTTAGGAGTACTCTAAGTTAATAACAATGTACCTACCTATATAGGTACATTGTTTAAGTTTAAAAAATTTGGCTCTCAAAAGAAATGTCAATCGTTGTACTATTGATATTTGGCTCTGTTGACTAATGAGTTTGCCGACCACTGGGTAGGTAAATGTGGTACCTGAATCATCCCACAAGCACATCAAAATTACAACTAAACTGCAAACAACCATCATTCAGAACCACCTGAAATCTATCTGAATGGAAGTCCTACAACTGCAGGGGTCCTCAAACTTTTTAAACAGGGGGCCAGTTCACTGTCCCTCAGACCGTTGGAGGGCCGGACTATAGTTTAAAAAAAAAACTATGAACAAATTCCTAGGCACACAGTGGCGGCAAAAACACCCGGCGGGCCGGATAAATGTTTTCGGAGGGCCGCATGTGGCCCGCGGGCCGTAGTTTGAGGACCCCTGAACTAGGGAATTAAAGATGTCCACAGAGACTGATAGAAGGGGCAAAGACAAGGAAAGGCTGATCCTACACCCATGTGTGGCTGCAAAGGTATCCCCTGAGGAGCAGGGGGACCCAGCCTCACTCCAGGCCTCCCTGCCCAGAGTTCCAGTGCCAGAAAGAGGTATCCCCGTAACTTTTGGCTATAAAAACAAACAGAGCCAGGCCAGTGTGTCTCAGTGGTTGAGCATCAACCTCTGAACCAGTTAGATACCAGGTCTGGGCACATGCCCAGGTTGCGGGCTTGATCCCCAGTAGGGGGCATGCAGGAGGCAGATGATCAATGATTTTCTCTCATCATTGATCTTTCTATCTATCCCTCTCCCTTCCTCTCTAAAATTAATAAAAATGTATTTTAAAATAAAAAATAGGCCTAGCCGGTTAGAGCGTCAGCCCATGGAATTCAGGTCACAAGTTCCATTCCGGTCACTTACCTCAGTTACAGGTTCAATCCCCAGCCCTGGTCAGGGTGCATGGGGGAGGCAACCAATTGATGTGTCTCCCTCACACTGATGTTTCTCTTTCTCTCCCCTCCCTTCACTCTCTCTAAAAACCAATGGAAAAAAATATCCTTGGGAGAGGATTAACAAAAATAATAAAAAATTTAAAAAGGAATGAATACAGCCCTGACTGGTTTGGCTCAGTGGATAGAGCGTCGGCCTGTGGACTGAAGGGTTCCAGGTTCGATTCCAGTCAAGGGGCATGTACCTTGGTTGCAGGCACATCCCCAGTGGGGGGTGTGCGGGAGGCAGCTGATCGATGTTTCTGACTCTCTGTCCCTCTCCCTTCCTCTCTGTGGAAAATCAATAAAATATATTTAAAAAAAAAAAAAAAAGGAATGAATACAATAACATGTTAGGATGCAGAGGAACTTTGGAAACATTAGGCTAGGTTAAAAAAAAAAAAAAGCCAAGGGGGGCAGAAGGGAGGGGTGTAAGAGATCAACCGAAGGACTTGTATGCATGCATATAAGCATAACTAATGGACATAAGACACGGGGGGGGGGTAAGGGAGGGCAGGGGATTGTCAAGGGCGGGGGGCGGGGGGGGAAGGACACATATGTAATACCCTTTGTAATACTTATTATAATATTTTTTTAAAAAGAATAAAAAAAATAAAATAAAATAAAAAGTGGAAGATAGGAAAAAAAAAAGCCAATAAAAAAAACACACACACACACATTATATAACTCAACTTATACAAAAAGTTCAGGATAGGTAAATTCAGAGAGACAGAGAGTAGATTTTTAGCTGCCTACGACTAGAGGAAAAGAAGAGATGAGGAAAGACAGCTAATGAGTAGTTTCTTCTTTTCTTTGTTTTAATATAGTTAATACTTTATCTTTAAGATCCGCTTTAGGTTTACTGAGAAATAAGCAGAAAGTAAAAGAATTCCCATATATCCCTCAACACCCCTCCCCCAGTTCCCCTATTGATACCCTGTAGTGTGATACATTTCTAACAACTGGTAAGCAATACTGATACATGATGGTACATATTAGAATTCTACACGTTTTGACAAATTGTATAATGTTAAGTATCCACCATACAGAGTAGCTTTACTGCCCTAAAAATCCTCCCTGCTCCACCCATTCAATTCATCCCTCCCTCCCCAGAACCCTTGCCAACCACTGACTTTACCTTTTTACTGTCTCCAATTTTGCCTTTCCCAGTAAGTCATATAGTTGGAATCACACTGGATTTAGCCTTTTTAAATTGGCTTCTTTTACTTAGAAATGTATGTTTAAGGGTCCTCTCTGTCTTTTCACAGCTTGACAGCTTACTTAGGGATGACATTCTCAAACTGGGTTGTGGTGATGGCTGCACAATTCTGTGATTATACTAAAAACCACTGAAATATATACTTTAAAAGAGTCACTTTTATGAATTACGTCGCAATAAAAAGAAAAATTGTAGAGATATAGAAAATACCCATCAGAATGGCAAAAATTCAAGACCACTAATACCAATATTGGTGAGGATATATAGCAACACAAAGTCCTACATGTTGTCAAGAACTTAAAAAAATGACAGTTGTATTCCTAATAGCAAGCGATTCCTCAAAAAGCTAAACCCAGAATTACCAAAGGACCCAACAATTCCACTCCTAGGTATATACCCTAAAGAACTGAAAACAAAATACTCAAATACTTGTTCATGAATGTTCATAGCAGCATTATTAACAATAGCTACAAGGTAAAAACAACAATGTCCATCAACTGATCACTGGATAAATGGAATATTATTTGCCATGAAAAGCAGTGAAGTACTAATACATACTACAGTGTGGATGAACCTAGAAAATATTATGTAAGTGAAAGAAGCTAGAAACCAAGACCAAAAAAAAAGCTTACACATACAGGGGTGGGCAAAGTAGGTTTACAGTTATAAGTAGAAGAAAGTTTGTTCTTATATTATTTATTAAATAATTTTCCCATTTGTGGAATATAGAGAACAACATAGACTGATGAACAGGGACAGATCCAAAGACAGAGAAACAGCGATCAAACTATCAATCCCCAGAGGGAAAGTAGGGGAGGGAGGGAGGAAGGGGAAGAGATCAACCAAAGGACTTGTATGCATGCATATAAGCCAAACCAATGGACATGGACAACAGGGGGATGAGAGCATGAGTTGGGGGGGGAGGGGGGGGGGTTATTGGGGGGATGAGGACACATTTGTAATACCTTAACCAATGAAGAAATTTAAAAAATAATAATAATAATTTTCCATTTGAACAACTATAAACCTACTTTTGCCCACCCTTGTATTATATGATTCCATTTATATGAAATATCTAGAATAGGTAAATCCAGAGATAAAAGTAAATTGGTGGTTGCCATGGCGCAGATGTAAGAAAAATGGGAAGTAACTACACTTAATAGGTATGAGTTTTCTTTTGGGGAGATGAAAATGTTTTTTCAGTAGGTAGAGGTAGTCATGGCATGACATTGTGTATGTACTAAATGGCACTGAATTGTTCACATTAAAATTGTGTAAGAGCACAGCCAGTGTTGCTCAGTGGCTGAGCTTCATCCTATGAACCAGGAGGATTACCGGTCAGGGCTCAATCCCCAGTGGGAGTTGTGCAGGAGGCAGCCAATCAATGATTCTCTCTCATTATTGACGTTTCTATCTCTTTCTCCCTCTCCCTTCCTCTCTGAAATCAATAAAAATATATTTTAAAAATGAAGTGATACAAGAATTTTACCTCAAATTTTTAAAAAAGTAATTAGGAGAAATGCTATAATGTCAGAAATAAATGATCTGGTTTCATTAGTTTGAAAAAAAGACTGCTAGTGAGTATTGAAAACTAAATGAAGGCTACAAAATAGAACAGAGAATATAACAGCTATGTGCCCTGACATTGCAGATACAGTAAATTGTGTTTTTTCAAAGCAGCACACATGCTAATCAACTGTTTTCAGCTTTTAAAAGTATAATAAATATCTATTTGGCTCTCAAAATCACCTAACACTCCACTAACAATTTCTGAAATATAAACAGGCACGCCCCTACATCCTAGCCCCCACCACCATGTAACACATACAAAACTGCTACTTAATAAAAATGAAAACCATCACTTTCAAGCAGGGTGGAAAAGGTGACTGCAAATTTGGTTACTAGGCACAATAATCTAACTCTAGCAGAAAAGGAGCAATTTAAACTCCACCTCAATTTTTTTAAGGCCACACTTCCCTAAATAAGCCATCAGTCTTGCCTGAACTCTACCAATATAGTTCACATCATAAAGAACATCTCATTCTGCCCTAGCCAGTTTGGTTCAATAGATGGAGCATTGGCCAGAGGACTGCAGGGTCTCGGGTTCAAATTCCAGTCAAGGGCACACACCCTGGTTGCAAGCTGGATCCCAGCCCTGGTCAGGGCTCATGTGGGATGCAACCAATCATGTTTCTGTCTCTCTCTGTCTCTCCCCCTCCCTTCCACTCTCTCTAAAAAATCAATTGGAAAAATATCCTCCGGTGAGGATTAACCAAAAAAAAAAAAAAACAACAACATCATCTCATTCTCACTACCCAAGCAACCCAACCAGACAACAGGAACATTCAGACAGCAGTAACATTTCTGAGGAAAGCCCTGAAGCATCAATTACCCAGAATTCTTGTAGCACTGTACAGAAAGAGCTGTTGTCCTCAAGAGATCCTGAACTACCCCAAAACACCAATTTCTGAATCAATGACTAAATCAAATTCAACATAATTCTACATTAAAGCACTTTGCCCTGATTTTTATGAAAACTGGTAATCATGTATAATTTATGTACATGTAAGAACTACCAACTTCCTGCAATATTCAATTAATCAGAACAAAAACATCAGTTTACATTATTAGAATAATCAAACCCAACCTTCACATAAAAAGCAGAATTCTGAATGGCCTCTAATTTTTACCTACAGCACTGAAGTTATCATATAACAACCATGATGATTTCAACAATTAGCTAATTAAGGCTAATAAAAGTGAAGAAAAACCACAGTTCAGTTTAAGGTCAGAATAGTCGCATGATTACCTATTCATAGTCCCAGACACATCAACGTCGTTCATGAAACACTCAATGCTCAAAGGGAGGTCAGAGGCATTGGCACTCATCAGCTTCTTGAGTTTCTCGCACTCTTGAGACAGGCGCAGTAACGCGCGGATTTTGGACTTTATGTCTAGCTTGTATTTCTTTCCAAATTCTTCACAGAAGTGATTTACTAACACCTCATCAAATTTTCTGCCTCCCAGTGTTGTGTCAAATGCAGTGGCCAGAACCTTAGAAAAAAGATAATTAATTCAAAAATAAAGCAATTTAAAATTTTTTCATGATATATATTTAATGGGTAAATTGTATTTAGGGATGGGGGAGACATTAAGATTGAAACAAGGCAATGTGCATGCGTCACTTAATCACTGTTACAACCATTGTGAAAAGAGACATTGTGATCCCCAATTTACAGATGATGTCACAAACCTAGTCAGATCAGATAATCTGCAGGTCATAAAGCTAAAAGTGGTAGAAATGGAATTCAAAACCCAATCTCATCAATTTCAAAACCCATGCTCTCTCCCACACTAGTCTGCTTCCAAACAGCGATTATATATCCGCCAAATATACTAACATGTCATGTACACAGTTCTGGTCTTATTGCTATCACAAAACTATGAATAACACCAAAGGCCTTGCTCTATACATCTTACTACCAGGAAAGATGCTAAAGCCTTAACTCGCAGCAATTTATTTCTCCAGAGGTCTAAGCTTCCCAGAGATCTAGAATACCAGTCCTAGCCTAGTTTCTTTGAGCCATCAAGTTCTAGTCCTTCTACCCTTTTACCAGAAGGCTCAAAACCTTAACAATCCCAGCCGGCGTGGCTCAATGGTTGAGCATCGACCTATGAACCAGGAGGTCATGATTCAGTTCCCGGTCAGGGCACATGCCCAGGTTTCGGACTTGATCCCCAGTAGGGGGTGTGCAGAAGGCAGCTGATCAATGATTCTCTCTCATCATTGATGTTTCTATCTTTCCCTCCCACTCCTTTCCTCTCTGAAATCAATAAAAACATACATATAAAAAAAAAAACCTTAAGAACAAGAGAATACCTTTATCATAATCTCCTCAATCCTGTGTAAAACCATCAAGAGACTACATGTTAAAGAATCCTCCTAACAAGCCTGTAGATAAGCATTATTTCCCCACATTAAAGTATGGCTCAGAAATCTTAAGAGCTTTTTCCTCATACCTGTCAACTCTTTTTTTAGTATTTATTTGGGGGGAGGACATCAATTTGTTGTTCCAATTATTCATGCATTCATTTGTTGATTTTTGTATGTGCCCTGAGAGGTTGAACCTGCAACCTTGGTGTATCGGGATGATACTTTAAACAACTGAGCTACCAGGCCAGGACCCATGCCAACTCTTAATAAATTATTTTGAGCTGACAACTTCCACCCACCCCTATATACTTAGTTTCTAGTTCAGATGACTCATAGCAAGTTTCCATTAGTGAAACAAAATCCTTTGAACATTTAAATTGTCTCACAAGTTCCTAATTACCATACATTTGTAATACAGTCTTCCAGAAAAAAATATACTTACTTTAAGTTTTCCTCTATTAAATGCACATACAGAAACTTGATAAGAAGAATGCCCCATGTCTATGAAAACTACATTTCTTGGTTTCTCTTCTAAGGCAGGAAGATCTTGCTTATAGATTCCATATGCAAGAGCAACTACATAGGAAAAAAATTAAATTCGACATAATATTATCATCTAAGAGTAAACTTAAAATTTAAGTAGGAAACAAAACAGACTTTGTATATAATGAATGGAGCTGCATCATATGCTCAGTTCTAGAAAGAATTAAATTCTTAAAAGCTTTGCATAATTTATTCATGAAAAATATTAACTTCAAAGAGTTAAATGCTGACTAAGGGTTCCTTAATGTTTCCAAATCCAGTTTCCAATTCCAATGACTTGGCAATTGCTCCCAAACCACTTCCCCCACTTTCCCAAACATATTTTCCAGGATTTCTTCTACCATTGTGCCATCTCAGCATTCCCACATATCCTGCCCCTGAGATGTTGCTTTACATCCATTCCTCAGACTCCACCAGCCCACAAGGCATAGAAAAGGTCAAATCTTTAAATCAAAGCACTGCTCCAAGCACACAAAAATGTATTTCCTTATAAACAACCATGTGATTCAATATGAAGATACAAAAAAAGTACTGGTCAGATGAATTCTTCATATGTGACAGAGTAACCAAAAAAATAAAGAAGAAACCCTAGGATCTTCACAACATTCAAGATTGATTAAGTAAAAAATTTTAGTTAATAGTCTCTCTTACCTGCAGTAGTTTCATTCATTAATCGCAGGCAATTGAGACCAGCAATCTGTGTTGCATCCATTACTGACCTTCTTTCTGCATCAGTATAGAAACAAGGAACCTACAAAAATTTTAGAAGTTTACTGTATTATGGAGATTCACTTAGGATGCACCTGTCAAAAAAAAAACAGTAAAATCCAGAACCACCCTCAGTCAACTACAGGCATTTATTCTGCTTATGATCAGAGGATTTCAAACCAGTAGGGAAAATTTAGAAAATTCAACAAGTAGTAGTGAGACAATGGATAGCCAGCCATATTGAAAATAATAAATTGGCATCCCTACTGTACAACTTATACCAAAATATAGGTCAAATCAAAGAATTAAATGTAAAAAAAAAAAAAATCAAGAGTACTAGAATGAAAGGAATTTTACAATCAGATTAAGAAAGGATTTTCTAAATATAACACAACACCCAGAAGAAAAGAAAAATTTGTGACTCATAAAAAATTCGAATGACCAAATGTGGAAAATATTTGTAACTCACATCATAAAAGCGCAAAGATCTAATCTAATAATATGTAACGAACTACAAGTCAAACTCAGAATAAAATGAGCAGAGAACAGGAACATTTCAAACAACGGAAAATACAAAATGGCTCTTCAATTTTAAAATGTTCGTCTTCACCTAAATAGTAAGATTACATACACTTTGGTACCATTATTCTACCTATTAGAATTAGCTAAAACACCAATAAGCTGTGCTGGTGAGACTGCAGTGAAATAAGCCCTTTCATACATTACAGGTGGAAGTGTGAATTACTGCAAATTCTTTGAAGGGTAACTGAACAGCTGTAAAAATTACAAATACAGTGGGCCTTAACTTACGAGTGTCCCGACTAACGAGTTTTTTGAGATACCAGCTGTCTCTCGGCTGATATTTTGCATTGAGTTGATAGAGTAATTTGAGTTAACGAGCTCCTTAACGAGCTCCTAAACTCATAAGTCAAGGCCCCACTGTACAGCCCAGACAGTGTGTCTCAGTGGTTGAACATCAACCTGTGAACCAAGAGGTCACTGGTTCGATTCCAGGTCAGGGCACATGCCCGGGTTTCTGGCTTGATCCCAGTAGGGGGCGTGCAGGAAGCAGCTGATCAATGATTCCTTCTCATCACTGATGTTTCTCTCTCTCTCGCTGAAATTAATTTTTTAAAAAAATTTTTTAATTACAAATACAGCCCGGCCAGGGTGGATCAGTGGTTGAGCATCAACCCATGAATCAGGAAGTCAAAGTTAGACTCCTAGTAAGGGGCATGCAGGAGGCAGCCAATCAATGATTCTCTCTCATCATTGATGTTCTATCTCTCTCTCCCTCGCCCTTCCTCTCCCTGAAATCAATAAAAATAAAAAATAAGAAATTACAAATACAGTAGTCCATTTGGGGGTATGCAAGACCCCCGGTGGATGCCTGAAACTGAGAATAGTATCAAACCCTATATATACGATGTTTTTTTCCTATATATACACACCTGTGGTAAAGTTTATAAATTAGGCATAGTAAGAGATTAAACCACCTAATCATAAAATGTAACAATTATACAATATACTGTAATAAAAGTTAAGTGAATATGGTCTCTCCTTCAAAATACCTTGTAGTACTGTCCATAAAATGTAGATACAATGAACAAAAGGATGATTCGTAATGCCAGCAGGACAGAGCAGACAAAGCAGGACCCAGAATGGCATGCAACTTTAATTTATGAATGGTTTGTTTCTGGAATTTTCCATTTAATATATTTGGACTGAGGTTCACTGCATGTAACTGAAACCACGGAAAGTGAAACCATGAATAAGGGGGAACTATTATACACATATCTTTTGTCCCAGCAATTGCACTTCTAAGAAGTTAGTCTATAAATTCTACAAACCTACCATATAAGAGCAAAATGATATTTAAATGTACTCATTGCAGCATTCTTCACAGAAAAAAAAAACTGCCCTAGCTGGTTTGGCCCAGTGGATAGAGCTTCCACCTGCGGACTAAACGGTCCCAGGTTCAATTCCAGTCAAGGACATATGCCCAGGTTGCGAGCTAGATCCCCAGTAGGGGGTGGGCAGGAGGCAGCTGATCAATGATTAAAAAATAAAACAAAACTGGATGTGCAACAGAGACTAGCTAAATAAGTACCTCATAAACTGGAGTCTCGCAGACATTAAAAGGAATGATGCACTTCTTTACTGCTATGGAACGAATACAAGATAAATTGTCCAAAATTTGTTAAAAGAAAAATGAAAGTTAAAAAGGATCTATCTAGATTTGCTTCAGTACATAAAAGCCTCTAGGAAGATCTGTATGTGACAAAGTGGTAAAATTGGTAACTTTGGGAAGGAAATACTACTTACTAGATAACAAGGGTGCGGAAGCTTCCATACACCCTCCTATCTACACATTTGATTTTTGAACACTGGGCTATTATTACCTTTCTAAAAAAATAAAGTTTATGTTTTAACAATAATCAATTTATATATTAAGCACAACACACCGAGGTTCTATTTACATAGCAATCAGATATATCATTAGTACAAAGAGCTAGAGTAGTGACTGTGCAGAAGAGAGTTCACATAGAGACTCTCTCCCTGAAATCAATAAAAATAAAAAATAAGAAATTACAAATACAGTAGTCCATTTGGGGGTATGGCAGATTCCATACCCCCACATTACTTTTATTACAGTATATTGTGTAATTGTTACATTTTATGATTAGGTGGTTGAATCTCTTACTATGCCCAATTCTGCTTTACTAGATAGCCAAGAATTATGGAATCTGCCAGACAACAGGCTGTAGTGAAAAAACTACCTAACAGTCCCTGCTTTGTCAACCAATGCACCATCAAAGGAGGCCACAGAAATAACATCTATCCTATCTATCTAATAATACACAAACATGGTAATTGACCATACCTTCGCTACGCCCCCATTGGCTAATCAGCGCAATATGCAAATTAACCGCCAACAAAGATGGCGGCTAATTTGCATACTGCAGGCAGGGCAGGACAGTGTGATCCGCCCGCCCCACCGCCAGCCGCCGCCCGCCAGGACTGCACAGTCCGTGTGCGCGGCCCCGGCGGCTGGCGGGGCACGGCGGATCGCGTTCTGCCAGCCCTGTCCCACCGCCCACCGGGCCTGCCGTGTGCGTGGCGGCAGCGGCCAGAGGGAAGCAGCCCCGGTCCCAGATGCTGGCGGCAGCTGGAGCAAAACAGCCTGGGTCCCACATGCCTGTCAGCAGCCGGAGCGAAGCAGCCCAGGTCCTGGGTGCCGGAGGGAAACTGTTGCCGGCAGTCAGGGGAAGGAAGGCCTATTCTTGCACGAATCTTCGTGCATCGGGCCTCTAGTATCAAATAACAGCCATGGAAAGAGGAGATTCAGTGACAAAGCCAATACAATTGCCAAAATTTCAATGGTTGCTAAGGACTCCATCATATTACAAGCACGCTGCTACAAACAGCCAGGCTTCCATCTAGATAGGATTATGGAAAAGACAAGATAAAGTCTATTGCTGTTTGCCTTTAGAGCTAGATACAGTGACAGCAAAGATACAGAGATACAAAGGGAGAAAAATAAAGCATTTCTCATTGAGAGTATTCAACTTAATTTAACAAATAAGTAGCCACTAGACCAGGGGTGGGCAAACTTTTTGACTGGAGGGCCACAATGGGTTCTTAAACTGGACCGGAGGGCCGGAACAAAAGCATGGATGGAGTGTTTGTGTGAACTAATATAAATTCAAAGTAAACATCATTACATAAAAGGGTACGGTCTTTTTTTTTTTTAGTTTTATTCATTTCAAACGGGCCGGATCCGGCCCGTGGGCCGTAGTTTGCCCACAGCTGCACTAGACACTATGCTCAGTGCTACAAGAAATCTAGGATGAAGTGGGTTTAAGATAATCCTTTAAATAGGCAGAACAACAGAGGAGGCTGGAGCAATAACTAGGGACTAGAAAAGAGAATTCAAGAAAATGAGGTCTAGTTTGATAAATTTCTTAAAATAATCAATCATACAACCTAAGGCAAAAACCAATATTATTTGCAGTTAAAATGAAAATGCTTCTTCATGCAAGTCTTAATAATCAGTAGGGCTCCAACTCACTGAAACAACACAGTCCACAACAGGCTTTTTAAGAACACTTTCTGCTGTCTCCTTCAGTTTGGACAAAAGCATGGCAGTCACTTGCTCCGTGGTAAAATTTCGTTCTTCCTCCATATATTTCACCTGCAATAAAATGACAAAAGGATCTAGACTTAGATTTTTTCATGTCCTAAGAGCCTAAAATGAGCAATATCTCACCATCATCAATGAAACATTATCTCAAGATAGAATTGAAGAAAGCTAGTTTTAGAAGCAAAAATAATTTAAAGGTCACTTTTATCTTTATAACATGTACATAATACTTAAAGATGAGGACCACTACATAAACAATGTTGTGGCAAGTTTATCAATAAAATCTGAGACAATTTACCTGTGCAGAAGCAAGTTGGTACTGTAGCTCACCATGAGCTACATTGCCCCTCTGTAAAGGGGCTGGTGGTGAACTATTTTACCATCTGACATACTGTGTGTTATCACCTCCCCAATATTCAATCTAACCTGAGGACATGGTTTTAGTTAAATTCATTCACTGCTATAGCTATAGTACAGACAGACCTGACAAAATAAATACTTGGTGAATTAAAGAATATAAAAAACAAAGCTTCGAGATAGCCTACCCTGGATGAAGTCTGCAACTTTGACAAGAGTTGCAAACTTTGTATGTTGAAAGGCTGGGTAGGATAAGTAAGCCCCACCCCACATATACTCATAACTCCCCCACTACAATGCAGACCAGAAAATGTCACTCTCTTCTTTTAAATCTGCTGCTCTAACTCAGCTTGAAAGCTACCTGCTCCTCACTCCCCAGCCCAACCATAATGTACTCTGGTTTAGAGTCTAACAGTTTCTCATTTTATTGCATGATAAAGATGGGAAAATAACCCTCCCTGTGAACCTCTTTCTAAGTTGCCTCTTCTTCCCTGCTATTTATATAAACTTAGTCAACTCCTACCCTCGTACTTGGATCTACTTAACCTCCAGGTCTTCTCCTTAGTCTCTTTCTCCTTTGGCTCTTGCAATGCTTATGACTAAATCTGCCAGTATTCATCCTATTTCTTTCTTAATGGTAAGTATCCCATCCCCCCATTTCTTCACCTCGCCCTTTTTCCCTCCTCTGTACTCCAGCTTTACTCCCTTACTAGGTCATCCAAACTGTTGAGATTATTGCCATAGATATCCTAAGTAAACCCAGAGATCATACTTCAGTTATCAGAATTCATCACTTCTAAATTCAACTGAATTCTCAGCTACAATGGCACCATCAACTACCTTTTTCTCTCAATTCTCATCATCTCTTGGAATGTATGCCTGTTCCCATGATTCTGATTTCTCCAATTGGAAGGTTTCAAACACCAAATCTCCTCTCTCTAAACTCACTTGCCTGGAAAGTTCAACCACCCTCTCCTGTGTTCTTCTTACCACCTCTGAGTACTAGAGAGACAGTGGAGTGCACCCTACCCATCCCCAGCCTCTCACCTCTTTTGAACGATCAGTTCACTGCATGCTTCACAAAGAGGATCTTCTAGATATCCCAGAGATATCAAAAACTAAACTCCCTTTCCCTCAAAAGAACAACATCTTTTTCAATCTTATTCATATTGTCAAAAGTATGACCATATATCTGGCTAATGACTTAATAGTGTTGATTTCTTTGCTCTTCCACAAGTCACACCCTAAAATCACATCAGTAAACAAGACAGGTTTGGCTCAATGGATAGAGCGTCAGCCTGCAGACTGAAGGGTCCCAGGTTGGATTCCGGTCAAGAGCACATGCCCAGGTTGTGGGCTTGATCCCCAGTAGGGGGGGCATGCAGGAGGCAGTCAATCAATGATTCTCTCTCATCATTGATGCTTCTATCTCTCTCTCCCTCTCCTTTCCTCTCTGAAATAAAAAATTAAAAAAAAAAAAAAGACAAGCAGCAATGGCCGCATTAATTTTATCACTACCTGCCCTAGGTTTGGCTCAGTGGATAGATCATCAGCCTGCGAACTGAAGGGTCCCAAGTTCGATTCCGGTCAAGGACATGTACCTTGGTTGCAGGCACATCCCCAGTAGGGGGTGTGCAGGAGGCAACTGATCGATGTTTCTCTCTCATCAATGTTTCTAACTCTCTATCCCTCTCCCTTCCTCTCTGTAAAAAAAATCAATAAAATAACTTTTTTTTTTAATTTTATCACTACCTATCTGTCAAAGCCATATAACAGTGCCACCGATGGTTCTCAATCAAAATCCAAATCACTGAAAAAAATGCCAAATGGTCTTTACTAGCAAGTTTTTCCTAAGCATTTTCATTATACTATGAAATCAGAATGGTATTGATATACACTGACCTAATAAAATAAAATGCTATATTTTAATCATCAGGAATTATCTTGAGAACCTTACCTTTATACCTGTTAATCCAGTAGGCAATTGCACAATATCATATGCAAGGTTAGATTTTTCTGCCTCCACAAACGGATCAGAGAATGCTCGGCCATGGAATCTTTTAAATCCCTGGACTGTGTTTTTTGCATTGGAAATGATCTAAGAGAAAGGAAAGCTGAGTCAAAAAGTAGAAAGACTGATAGCAATTAAATTAGGAAAAATGAAAATCAATAGCATCAGATTAAATTAGCATCATTGTAACTCCACAAAGTTTCCTTTTGGGTTTCAGTTTTCTTCAGTACTAAACTTTTCTGAATGATGCCTACTAGCATGTGAAGTGAGGCTTGAAGGGTGAGGGACTTAAACAAGTAACACAGAGACCACAGACAGCCCCGCTTGTCCTGCTTCTCCATATAAATATGTCATTATACTTACAAAAGTATTTTCCACCCTAAAATTCCAAAACATTTACACATAATGATTTTTATTAGCTTTTAAAAATTACTCATAGTTTGTGATTCAAGCTTTCCAGGAGTCAGTTTGGAAGTATGTGTCAATTCAGAAACTCTAGTGAAAGAAACTTACCATACTGACAGAGTATCTACATATATATAAAAGGCTAATATGCAAAGTGTCCCCTTGGGAGTTCGACCAGGAGTTCGATCACTTGCTATGACATGTGCTGACCACCAGGGGCAGCACAGAACAAAGGAAGGCCCCACCTGGCAGCTGGAAGGCCCTGATCAGCCCTGATTGCTGGCCAGGCCTAGGAATTTCGTGCACTGGGCCTCTAGTTATTTATAATACCAGAAGACTAGAAATAGCCTAAATGTGTATAGGTAAATAAATTATGGTATAGCTATTTAGTGGGCAAGATTATTTTAGGACGTTGTAAGACAAGTATCTGTATAGTATGACTTCACTTTTATAGGGGAGAAGCTATTTATATGCTTAGAAAGAGTACAGAAGGTTATACATTCAGATACTAAGTGATTTTTGGATAGTGGTAGTACAGTAACTTCCAAATTCCCTATAATATTCTATTTATATATTTTTTATTTCTCTACAATAAACTACTATAATTTACGGGAGGAAAAAACGCTGGCAAAGACATTCAAAAAATTCAAGAATGAACTTGTGCTTAAACTCCTCTTCTCAATGCCAGAGCTAAGTGTACCAAGCCCCAAGGATAAGCTACAGAGCCCCTCTGCATCAGGTACATCCAAGGGCCCACACAGAAGACTTTTTGTAAAACAATGCCTCCCAAATCAGGCCCTGCTTCAGCAAGCTGCCAAGTAGAAACTCAATACCACAATTAACTATGTCAACCAAGAACTAGGAGGCCAATTTAATATAATAACTATTCTCAATAATGAAAGAAAATTTTAAAAACAAGAAGAATTCACTGAAATTTTAGAAGAAAAGACATTCAGTACAGCTGTGTACTTGCTATCTACTGCCTCCTAAAACATCTTGAGCTTTTTAAAAATAAGATTATAAAACACCCGGTTTAATTAATAATCAACTGGCCAACCACCATTTTCTTAGGCTTATGAATTTTAGGCCCTTCTGGGTCCAGAAAGAGAGACAAGTATTCATTCTATATTTTGCTCCAAATTGAACCATAAAAAGATAAATATGTAACTCCTTAATGTCACAGCAACCTCAGACACTCAGGATAACAGAACTCTTGGAATTCTGCTGCTCTGAAACCAGCAAATATGTCAGATTCCTAGTTTACAAAATAAACTAATGGTAAGTTAATGTGTTTCTACAAGTATGCTTTCCTTCCTTGAGAACCTTGATTAACAAGATCTATTCTAGAAACAACAATGACCCTCAATATTAGTAAGAAAGGCCCAAGGAGACGACTTTAAAGAGCATTTTAAACATCAAGGAACAAGCAAGCCTTGTTTAAAACAAGTTCTGGGCAAAATACATCCTAGCAGTTTGCATTAAACAGATTATACTGTTCATGCTGTTCACTCAAGTACATGTGAATAGGGATAAGTCTGTCTCACATGCATGCACTGCCTACCAGTGCTAGACACATAATGAGCACTCGAATAGTTGCTAAACGGAGGGAGGGATAAACCAGAAAAATAACTCATTTTAGGAAAAAACAAAACTCTACCTACCTGGCTTTTAGCTGCTGCTCCAATTGACCGATTCTTAGGACCAAAAGAAATGCAAGCCCTAGAAGATAAAACAAACATTTTAGTATATTACATCCAAAATTAATGCAACATTACAGTATATCCACAACCATACCAGGCAAGATTTCTGTCTTCACTAAAAAACCGTTTATTTTATCAGCACACAGTAAGTCTATGACTTTAACCTTTATAGTGTTCAGTAAAACTGTCCACAGAATAGGCTGCCTCTTAAAATAATTGGAGTACTCTCATTTACATGTTGCAGTTTTATGTGATGACAATCTGTCTAAAATACTAGAGAGATGGACTAGCCAGTCTCCACTATCCTCTAATTCTTCAAGTCTGATGTTCAAATCCCAACATAAAATAATGTACCCTCATATCAATTCATCAATTAAATGTTCTTTGTTTTTTAAAACAACTTGTAACTACAAAAAGAGAACAGCCTATAAACTCTGAAAACTCTTGTCCTTTAGTAATAAAAAGTAATTTTTCTAGAACTGGCTTCTGAGGACTCAACTTCTGACAAAGAACTTCATTCCCGCCGAAACCAATTTGGCTCAGTGGATAGAGCGTCGGCCTGCGGACTGAAAGGTCCCAGGTTCAATTCTGATCAAGGGCATGTACCTGGGTTGCGGGCACATCCCCAGTAGGAGATGTGCAGGAGGCAGCTGATCGATGTTTCTCTCTCATCGATGTTTCTAACTCTCTATCTCTCTCCCTTCCTCTCTGTAAAAAATCAATAAAATATATTTAAAAAAAAAAAAAAAAGAACTTCATTCCCACTTCTGAACACATTCTTCCAAATCACCAATTCATATACTGCCTATTGGTTTGACCTATTTGCTGCTTAATTTAGAAAGCGAAACTGAAGCCTGCTTAAAGATAAACTACTTTAAAATACTATGCTTAAGCTTAAAGTCAGCTATATTGGAGTTGAAGCTTTTGCTATCATGACCCCTATGCATCACTCTTCCTTTTTTATTCTAATTAATCCCTATGTTACCCTATATTCCCTTAATTTTCATATATCTGTCACCTCCCTTTACAGTAGCTGCTTTCTCTTAAGCTATAAGATCAAATTTACTGACACCACCTAAAAAAAATCCCAAAAGACAAAGCTCTTCCCAGAGTCCATTTCCCCTTAAGGTAGTAAAGCCCACTTTCTTCTGCTTTAATTATCATGAATGCATAAATTGCTCATATGTAGTATCTCACTTAATCCCCATCAACACCCTATCTTATTCCCATTTTATAGGAAACTGAGATCAAAAAGGCATTAAGTAAATTTATCCAGGGCCATGTAATCAGAAAGCAATGGAGTCAGATCATTTCTCCATACTTTACATTCTAGCTTTGACCTTCTCTATCCTCCCTGGAAACCTACTTCTTTCAATTTAGCAGAGTAAGAAATAGGGCTCTGGAGTCATACTGCATTGGTCCAAATCTGAATATTTAAATGACCTTAATAATTAAATTAAGTAGAATTGTACTTAAATTTACTAGCCCTATGCATAGGGGTAGAATGCTGGGCCTCTCTGGACCTCTGTGGCCCTTTTCAACCAATGAGGTAAGTAAGAACCCTGTGAGCTAATCTCCCAGAGCAGTTATCGTTAAGCTTGGTATCATCAGATTTCCTCTGAATCCTACACTCTGTGGGGCTAGAACATGCTGGGCATAGCCCCTCAAGAAGCTCAGCCTTCCTGCAAATATACCAATCACTAAAACTTTTTTTAAATATATTTTTACTAGAGGCCCGGTGTACAAAAATTTGTGCACTCGGAGGGAGGGGGTCCCTCAGCCCGGCCTGTGCCCTCTCGCAGTCTGGGACCCCTCGGGGGATGACCACCTGCTGGCTTAGGCCTGCTCTCCAGGGAAATTGGGCCTAAGATGGCAATCAGACATCCCTCTGGCAGCCCGGCAGCCCTCGGAGAATGTACACTTGCCAGCAGGGAGCAGACCTAAGCTGCAGTCAGACATCCTTTAGGGCTGCTGAGGAGGCAGGAGAGGCTCCCACCACCACCGCTGTACTGGCAGCCATCAGCCTGGCTTGTGGCTGAGCAGAGCTCCCCCATGTGGGAGCACACTGACCACCAGAGGGCAGCTCCTGCATTGAGCGTCTGCCCCCTGGTGGTGTGTGTCATAGTGACAGTCATTCCCAGTCTTTCTGCTGTTAGGGTCAGTTTGCATATTACCCTTTTACTACATAGGATAGAGGCCTGGTGCATGGGTGGGGGCCGGCTGGTTTGCCTTGAAGGGTGTCTCGGATCAGGGTGGGGGTCCCGCTTGGGTGCCTGGCCAGCCTGGATGAGGGGCTGATGGCTGTTTGCAGGCTGGCCACACCCTCTTTAGGGTGAGGGTCCCCACTGGGGTGCCTGGCCAGTCTGGGTGAGGGGCTGAGGGCCGTTTTCAGGCTGGCCAGTGACTGAAGCTCCCAGCCTCTCCTTTTTTTCTTTTTTTTTTTTTATTCTGGGATTTATTTACCTTCTCTAATTGAAACATTGTTGCCCTCACTGGCGCTCCCAGCTGAGCAGGTATCTGGGGTTTGTTTAGCTTCTATAATTGAAACATTGTTGCTTTCGGGCTCAGAGCAGGGCGACCGCAGGCGGGGAACCTTGGCTTCCTCCATCACTGGAGCAAGTAAGCCTCATGTTCGCTTCAGCTGCGTGGCTGCCAGCCGCCATCTCTGTTGGCAGTTAATTTGCATATCACCCTGATTAGCCAATGGGAAGCGTAGCGGAGGTATGGTTAATTACCCTTTTTGTCTTTTATTAGATAGGATTGGCTGACACCATTTTGGGGCTCAGCCCATCTGGTTTTCCAGATGACCTAATAAATTCATAATTCTTTACCAAAAAAAAAAAAATTATATATAATTATTGGTTTCAGAGAGGAAGGGAAAGGGGGAGAGATAGGGGGTCGAGGCAGAAACCCAGGCATGTGCCCTGACAGGGATTTGAACCACAATCTCCTGGTTCATAGGTCAATGCTCAACCACTGAGCCACCGTGGCAGGGCTACCAATCACTATAATTTTTAAAGTTTTCTGAGCACCACTTAAATACTTCTGCTATCACAGCCTATAAGTGCCCTTCAGGAAATTAACCAAATCTTACCACTCCATTCACTCTCTCCTCTCCTAAGCCTATCAATTGGTAAAACTACATCTTTCTAAAAACTACCAGATCTAATTTCCTAAAGTGTATACCACCAATACCTCAATCTCAACATAACTAAAAGGCAATGTTAATTATTTTTCATTGTTTTCTGCAGCCCTCTTTTCAAACCTCCATCTCAAAACAATTACTAGCTCCAAGAATAAAAAACATTTATGTTCCCAACTTTCCTGTATATCTTGTTGAAAGGTTAATTTCCTATTCTATCTAGATAACTCTAGAAGCAAGAGCTTCTAATTACCTTCCCAAGAAAACCAATAACCAAGAAATAAAGCCCGGATTCTTTAGGTCTCTCACCATCCTAACCCTATCCCATCTTCCAACTGCACCTCCATGCACATAGTAACACCCAACCCAAGTTAATCAGTCTTCCAATTTTCCTGCTTTGCTCATGCCACTTTTGTCACCTGAAATGCTCTGGTCCCTTCTAAATCAGTCATTCTCCAGAAATATCACCCACTCCATCTGTGAAGCCTTCCAACTCCCCTCAGGTAAAAATTAATCATTCCTACTTATTAAAACTTGTTGGACTTTGGGCAATGCAGATATAGACTATTTCCAACATCACAGAATATTCTATGGCACAAAGCTGCTCTAAGTAATTTCCCTTGAAGTCAGTTAACATTTTCACTTACTTTTAAAATCTACATCTGCCTTTTTAACAGTAAGAAGTGTTTCATACATCTTGAAAAGCTAAATGAAAGTTTGTATCAGTTCAAATTATTCATCTTTTTTTTTTTTTTTGGTCTATGTATACACACACTACAAATAGTTCCCAACTTCTTACAAAGCAATCAAATGTTACTAATAGAACATCAATCTTCACTACATAATACAGCAGTAACACCTCAAACAAGGTATATAACTCCTGTAAAGTATAGGAAACGTCCACACTTTTCTTACCATATCACAGAAAATCAATATAGTATCACTACTTAATTCTTACATTCTAAAAATGCTCCTAACAGTAAGCTATCCATTGCACCAAAGAAATCCTTAGGGGGGAAAAAAGAAGAAATCAACTTGACTGAACACATATGCAGTAAAAAGAGCTAAGGGTCTAGAATTAAACAGTCTCAGTCTACCCAAATCCCTTCTCTGCCTTTCTAGCTGTGTGACCTCTCTGTTGCTTAACCTCTCTGACATTCAATTCCTCATTTCTAAAATGGGGAAATTATAGCACCTCCCTCATTTGGTTGCTATAGATTAAATTTTGTTGATCCACTTATAAAGGGCTTATATTAGAGTCTGGCATATAATAAACTAGGAGCCCAGCGAGCAATTCAAAATCGAACGGCGCCGCCCACCCTCGAGTCACCAGTCCAGCCCTGCCTCCCTCTCAGGCCCTTGAAACAGCCATGGCAGCGGCTGATTAGGCCCTCCCCCAGCCCAGGTGCGAGGAGGCCCCTGCCACCCCACCTGCCCCACACTGCGTGTACAACCTCCTCCTCCTGTCCGGTCCACCCGTTACGTTGTCCCGGTTAATTAGCATATTTAGCTATTTTATAGATATAGATAGATATAGATAGATAGACATTAAAATATTAGCTATTATTATAGCTCCAGTGAAGCCCTGATCTGAGTTTCATACAAAAATATACCTACCAGTATTCTATGAAAATTCTGCTTCACCTTCTCAAACTGTCCACTAAAATCCAATCAGTCATCTTTAAAATCATTTATCCATGAGAAATAAAAAATACTTCAATTAAAAAAGAACAATTTAATGACCAATAGTTCCAACAGCACAAATTGAACGGTTTTTCAAACTAAAAGCTTAAAGAAACCCAGTATGTAAATGTGAAGAAAGCCCAAAAAGATTAAGTTGAATATTAATTACTGCCAGCATTAGAACCTAGTTCAGTTCTTTCCAGTGCAAGCTCACAGTAGAAAATTAAAAAAACAAAGTAATACAAAGAAAGTAAGTTACCTGTAATTCCACACAAAAATCTCCCTCCGATCCTAGAGGGCTACCATTAGCATTTAGGTGAATACTTCTAATACAGGCATAACTCGTTTACATAGCACTTAGTTTTATTGCTCTTCTCAGGTGTGTTTTATACAAATTGAAGGCAAGACTCTCCACCAGCACTATGGCTGGCTTCATCGCACTATTTGCTCTACTGCCATGGTCTGGAATCAAACCCCTAATATATTGAGGTATGCCTGTAAATATAAGTCCTAAAAGAGACTAGATTAAAAAACTCAATTTGTTTCTCTTCAACAGATCTTCTGAAGTCTTCAGTGGTTGAATTATTCCGTCATGGAACAAACTCCCTTGTTCCACAGCTTTCATTATTGAGCCTTCATATACCAGGCAGTGTGCTAAGCATTCTACACTTGGTTCTACCAAATACTCTGAGAGAAAAAAAGAAAAAAAACCTATTACTGTCCCCATTTTATAATGAAGAACCGATTCAAGGATTCCAAAATCATTAGGACTACTGGACTCCAAATCTCATACATGCAAACTTGAGTACTTTGAATCAAACCATTAAATTTATTCCTATTTCTACACTTTCCCTGGGACTGTCCCAATCCTTTCCTATATGTATTCTAATCCCATTTGCTCAAATCCCATGCCTGCCTTTCCTCATCACTCCATCCCCCACTGACGTAATGTATCCTCTAAATTCAGTATTTTAAATCTGTACATAAATCAACTTCCACTGTGCTTTTATGTCATTCATATTTCCAACTAGAACGATTATAGCTGTAAACAACAGAACTGCTATTTTACACTTCCTTTATACTACACACAAAGCCAAGTTAATGCTGCTAAAAATGTAAAGTACTCAGACACTTGCTGTTTGACACTACTTTTCCTCCATTCCAAATTACAGGTTGACATTGTTGGAAATTAATTCAAATCAAGTTCAACCCTCTGCTCTTATCTTTATTTCTATGACTCTAGTCCTAAAAATAATAATCTTAAGACAGAGAATGGCACTGATCTCCCTTTCCTGGGTAAGAAATACTACTGACCAAATATTTATGCACATTCTGATTAGGATATTAACAACAGCTGTTATCCTTAAAAGGTAGTTTCATGTTTGTGTGAGTACTCTCAGAGTGTTAGGACGGCTGTTGCTCTACTTTCTTAAAACTAAGAAAATGAGCTTTTCAGAGAACCAATAGTATTTAGATTATCAAATAAGAGATGGTGGCAAAATGATTTGGAAATGGTTATTATATTAATCAGAGTATCCTCTGGTTACTTAGTCCCAAACTATCAAGTTCCCAAAAAAGTTGATATCAAACAGAACAAGTAACTCATTTTCTGAGTGACATAGTTCCTAAAGCACAGCAAATTCCTGAGTCAGTAACATTTGCACATTAAAAGCCACGTATTTGGGGGGTTTTGGGGTGGGGGGAGTGAGCAAAAAAGAAAGAGAACTCATGGACATGGACAACAGTGTGGTGACTGTGGGTGGATGAAGACAGAGGGGATAAATGGAGATGGAAAAATAAAATGAAAACATTTTTCAGTCACAAATTTGATGAATCCTAAAAGGCAAACTTCTATAGATTTCATTTTACTGTACCAACATATGACTTAATAAAGAGGATTAATGAAAATATAAAAAGGTCATAATGGCAACATTAGCCAATACTTAGGTGGTATTAACTATGTCAGGCATTATTCTAAATAAACACTTTAGTTTAACTCCTTAATCTTCACAACCCCATTAAGACAGAGAAATCACTTACGTTCCTGGTATAAATTAACCTAAGTTTTTGTAAAGTATTATGGCAATATGAACTAAAACTCTAAGCATATATATCCTTTATCCTAGCAATTTCACATCTGGAAATCTATCCAACAAAAATAAAAGTATTAACATGTAAACATAAATATAAAAAACGACTTGTTGAGCCCTGGCTGGGTGGCTCAGTTAGTCGGAGCATTGTCCCATACATCAAAAGGTTGCGGGTTCAATTTCCAATCAGGTCACATGTCCAGGTTGCAGGTTTCATCCTAGGTTGAACTGCATACGGGAGGCAGCCAATCATTGTTTCTCTCCCTCTCGAAAATCAATAAAAACATATCCTGCCCTAACCGGTTTGGCTCAGTGGATAGAGCGTCGGCCTTCGGACTGAAAGGTCCCAGGTTTGATTCTGGTCAAAGGCAGTGGGCCTGCAGACTGGAAGGTCCCAGGTTCGATTCCAGTCAAGGGCATGTATCTTGGTTTCCGGCACATCCCCAGTAGGAGGTGTGCAGGAGGCAGATGATCAATGTTTCTCTCTCATCGGTGTTTCTAACTCTATCTCTCTCCCTTCCTCTCTGTAAAAAAATCAATAAAATATATTTTAAAAAATAAATAAATAAAAATAAAAACATATCCTCAGGTAAGGATTTAAAGAAAAATAACATCCTCAGATGAGGAATGGAAAAAAAAGATAATTGGATGCCCAGCTGGTATGGCTCAGTGGTAGACCCATGAACCAGCTCCTGGTTAGATTCCTGATCAGGGCTCATGCCCAGGTTTCAGGCTCGATACCCAATAGGTGGCGTGCAGGAGACATCATCAATGAAGATTCTCTCTCATAGTTGATGTTTCTATCTCCCTCTCCCTCTCTCTCTGAAATCAATTTAAAAAAAAAAAAAACACATTTTTTTAAAAACTGCTTGTTGAAAAACTATTTTTAATTGCAAAATTTTAGAAATAATCTGAGGAAAACATGTCATAGCCATAATACAGAATTACATATTTAAATAAATTCATATTTGACTCTGAAAGATGTCTAAAACACAGTGAGGAAACGCAGGTTTACAGTTGTGCACATGCTAGTTTATTCTTGTATTACTATTTTTTACTGTATTATTTTCTATACCAACTATAAACCTACATTTGCCCCACTGTGTATAAGTGAAAGAAATCAGTGACAAAATATGATCCCTTTTGTTTACACACACACACACTATATCAGTAGAAATGTAGAAAAAGGTATGCAAGGATAGAGAGCAAATAATTGAAGGAAACTTAATTCTAACACTATAGTGTTTCTATTGTTACAGCAAACAAGTGTCTTGTTAAGTCAAGAAAAAAATGTTTGTTTAGGAAACTAATGGCAAAGTTCCTGTAGATTACTTCTACCAAATTTGTATGCAAGGTTGTAGTTTAGTTCTTAAGTGATTTAAAAAAACTACTTTAATATTTTTGATTTCAGAGAGAGGAAGGTTGAGGCAGAGACACAAACATCAATGAGAGAGAAACATCAATGGGCTGCCTCCTTCACATCCTCTATTGCAGACCGAGCCCAAAACCCGGGGGTGTGCCCTGACAACTGGCGACCTCCTGATACATTACGCTCAACCACTGGACCACACGGCCTGGATGTGAAATCATTTTTAAAGAATACACTTTTGAAATACACCTGTTTTCGAATTCACAAATGATTTACAAAATGAAGCTCAGTGCCAGATAATGTGTTAGCTGCTGGATACTGAGCTTTAACAAGACTGTCTTAACTGCAGATCATTGTTAATAGATTAGCGTTACTTTCCTTAAATGTGTTTAAATGGGAATATTTCGGTGCCTGGAATGGAAGTGTGATGACGGTGCTTCCAAGACTGCTCTTGTAACAAGGTTAAAACCTGTATTTTTATAAAACTTGATTTGAGCCTCTGCGGGTGTAGTTAGGTGTCCTCCCCTGCACTAAAAGATGGCCGGTTGGATTCCCAGTCAGGGTACATGCCCGGTTGCTAGCCCCATCCCCAGTGAGGGACCTGCAGGAGGCAGACCATGGATATTTCTTCTCTCCCTCTCCCTTCCTCTCTAAAAAATTAACAAAAAATATTTTTTTAAATTTTACTTGAGCCAAATAGAGGACAACTAGAAGCAAGATCTCAACATATTGAGGGGAAAAATGCTTTCTAAGAGACTCCTTTCATAACCACAGCAATTAGACATGAGGGGGAGTGGTGCAAGAAGTCTGAAGCTTTAATTAACAAATCAACCTTCCTTTTATTCTTTTAAGTGTTTTTATAGATTTTAGAGGAAGAGGGAGAGATAAACATCAATGTGAGAAACATCAATCCACAGCCTCCCGCACGATGGTGCCCGCGCCCCGACCAAGAATCAAACTGGTGACTCTCTGGTGCATGGGACGATGCACCACCAACTGAGCCACATTAGGAATTTGAAAAAATCAAATTAATAACCACCCTTTCGGAGAGCAAGAGCTGAACGTATGCATAGTTTCTGGGTGTCGGCAGAGTAACATCTCATACCTTATGTTTGCAAGAAATTCATTCCTCTCTGAAGTAAATGTCTTTACATGTCGTATAGATCTAAGAGCAACGGGGATGACTTAGATTTAAAGAAAAGGAAGGCTGCCCTGGCGGTGTGGCTCAGAATGAAGCTTAGAAGATTTTGTCCAAGAGGAAGACAATGGATTGAAAGGTATCTCTATGTACTCAAAAAGTAGATTCTTACTCTAACCAAGGAAAGTCCTGGGAGAGTCCTGATTTTTTAGGCCTGTGTCTATACTGGTCCCATAACTTATTATGATTCTAGATGTCAAAATGAGCACCTGGGTCATTCATGAACAACTGTGGACAACACCCTGATTGGAATGGATTACTGTGAAAGTGGATGCATACAGAATAGCAGAAAATGACCCACTATAGTTTAATATTCTGAAACGATGTGAAAAAAAAGTGAATGCAAAGATATCAAGAAGGCATCAATTTTATTAAATCCTTTCCTGATTTATGTCCGTACCACCCCAAACTTGAGATCTCTGGTCCCGCAGCGTGAGCCTCGGGTTCTCCGGCTCCTTCGCTTCCGGGCGCCGCCCCGCCCCCACTCACGTGGGACTCCGGCCGCTCCAACGTCTTGCCGCGGGCAGACGAGAGAACCCGTTCAACTTTTATTAAGTGCCGGCTGTGTGCAAAGCTACGAATTCTGTTAGGCTCAATGAAAGTCAGTACGCCCTGGGCCTGGTCTCTGCTCGCTGAGAGAGGATCTCGGACCATCCTACATCCCAGGCCTTCCTGCCCTCCAGCTCCTACCTGTGCCCTCCGATGGTCCGAGTACCCGCTCACGGCTCCGCTCAGCCGGCGGGCCACAGGGAAAAGGCCTCGCCCCTGGCGCAGAACCACACAGCAGATCGCGGCCACTAGTGACCTGGAACCCAGCGGGGGTCCAGTATCCACCGGTCTCTCGGCCCGGAACGGAGATGACTCCCCGGCCCGTGTTCCTCCGCCGAGAGGGTCGCAGCCCCAAGCAAATGCTACCTCCCCATCCCCCAGTGCACGCGGCCGTGGCCTGGCCCACACTTACGGCGTGCAGCGGTCGCTGTACTCATTAGCTATGGTCTCGATGCCACCGGCGCGTGCCACAGCAACGTAGCAGCTCTGGAAGCCCAGGTCTATGCCCACCACCGACATGGCGCTGGCTACAGCTCGGGCTCGAGCCCGGGTCCGGCCGGCGAAACAGGACACGGACCCCGGCGGGGCTGGCGCGCGGAAAGTGGGCCGCGTAGGCCAGGGGACCGGTGCTAGTGAGGGACGTAGGGTTGCCCACACGAGCGCCTAGGTCCTCGGAAACCGAGCCGCTGCGAAGCGTGCTGCTCAGGCCGGCTCCGGCTCAGCGGCCGCAGAGAGGGCGCCGGGTAGCGGGGGCGGAGAAGATCTCGAAAGATCTCGTTGCGACGAGAGTGAAGGTGCAGAGCGAGAACTGCGGAGGAAAAAAATGTTCTCGCGAGATCTCGACTCCAGCTCTTCCTTTAGAGATCCCGCCCCCAGTCACGCACAAGCGTACGTCAGGTCCAGGCGTGAAGAACCTGGGAAGGTAAAAAAAAAAAAAAAAAAAAAAAAAAAAAAAAAGATCGGGGGGCGGAGTTAGCCAACTGAAGCTGCGCACAGAATCCGCCGCAGCTGCTCTCCACCGAGGCAAAGAACTGGGGAGCACTTCCCCTCCAAAAGAAAGGAGAGCGGGCTGGAGGCGGAGTGCTGAGGGAGTATCTTTGGCCTACTTCCGCCTTTTTCTTTATATCCAAAGAAACTTCCGGTGGTGGGACCTTCTGCGCTCCAGTTCCGAAGGCTCTCCTACTCCCCTAGGGGTAGGTTGGCCCGTAGTGGGGAGGGCAGCTGTTGGAACATGGCTCCAAATAAGCCGAGGTATGTCAAAGTCAAAGACAGCGCCCTCTCCGCTCCGGCATCAGGAAGGAATCCACTCTCGATCCCACCGCCTTGGTTTCTTGTTTTGTTTGTATTACGCATTGTCGCACCGTTCTCTACTGCACTCCTGTCCTTAAATCAGGCCGAGGGACCTACAGGACTTTTATTCCCAACATACTCCAAGCACCAGTCCTGAGCTGGATGCAAGGGACAGAGATGATGAACTACCTGGGTCCGTTCAGACCAGCCTGTAAAGTGGTAGGATTACATAAGGTAATGAATAGTTTTTTTAAATATATTTTTATTGATTTCAGAGAGGAAGGGAGAGGGAGAGATAAAATCTTCAATGATGAGAATCATTGATTGGCTGCCTCCTGCACGCCCCCTACTGGGGATCTAGCCCTTGACCAGAATCAAATCCCAGACCCTGACTGCAGGGCGACTGAACCAAACCGGCTAGGGCATGATTTTTTTTTCTATTTTTTGTGTGTTTTTTTTTGACATTGTTGCAGAGTGTCTTCCAGTCACCAGCTACTAAGCAAGCAGGGAATGTAATGGGTACCTCTGCCAGGCTTGCTTTCCCTCCTGTCTCCGAAGCTGGCAGAATATTAGCCACTCTCCAGACATGATCCTGCGAGGTGGAAACTAATCTTAATTTAAGGGCCTCACTTGCAGGGGTACCTGGGAGAGCAATGACTTGCTGAGAGTTAAGGAGTGTTCCAGGTGTGGAGGGGAAGCCAGCGTGCGATCAGCAATAAGCATGTCTGATAAATTGATGAGATTCAAAAGAAGGGGAAGCTTAATCTCCAAGTCTCCAGTAACTTTTGTGATTCTATTTTTTAAGGGCCCCTAACACACAGAGTTTTGTGTATGTTTTTTAACTTAGGTTGACCTTGACTTTCCTTCCTCTCCTATTTTTCTCCTACCTAAGGGCATATCAATCACCTCAAAGACAATATTGGCCTTAATTATGACAGTCTGTCTCCACTAATCTATTCTGGGTTATTAAGCACTGAGCAAACAGAGGCCAGGCCCTAGGCTGAAGTGTCTAATCCACCTAAAAGATTACTACCTCTGGCTTACACTGTGTCTCTGCCTTCCTTCCTGTGGGAGGCCTCCCCAGCCTTTAGCTAAACTGGCAAAAAGGCACACCCATCTCTCTTTATGTTCCAAGTTCATATCTATTTGCCTTGGCACTGGTTTCAATTTAAAATACCATCAACCCTATCAATCTTTTTAAGAATTTGTTCTTCTCAAAATAAAACGTTAACATCGGTCACAGGGAGTACTCATCCTGCTATAAATAGTTTCCTGGATCATCAAACTTATAGCTCAAGAGGCTATTCTGGGATATTTAAATAAATGAAGTCAGAAAAAGTTATTTAAGAATTCTGAAGAATCTTAGTGACAAGTTTCCAAGAATCACAGTTGTGAAGCAATGAAATTGCCAAAATAATGTTGGACACACTGTGAGTAAAGCGCAAGTTCTTTTCATTCAGCAGACTACCTTGAGTATTTTTTTAAAAATATATCTTTATTGATTTCAGAGAGGAAGGGAGAGGGAGAGAGCGATAGAAACATCAATGATGAGAGAGAATCATTGATCAGCTGCTTCCTGCATGCCCCCTACTGGGGATCGAGCTCGGCAACCGGGGCATGTGCCCTTGACCGGAATCAAACCTGGGACCCTTCAGTCTGCAGGCTGGCGCTTTATCCACTAAGCCAGTGGTTCTCAACCTTCTGGCCCTTTAAATACAGTTCCTCATGTTGTGACCCAACCATAAAATTATTTTCGTTGCTACTTCATAACTGTAATGTTGCTACTGTTATGAATCGTAATGTAAATATCTGATATGCAGGATGGTCTCAGGCAACCCCTGTGAAAGGGTCGTTCGACTGCCAAAGGGGTCGAGACCCACAGGTTGAGAACCGCTGCACTAAGCCATACCAGCCATGGCTATCGAGTATTTTAGAAGAAGGAAATTATTAAATGCCTTTCTCTCATATAATGGTTAAATGTAGTACCAAGCAATCAGGAAGGTATTTGTTTGTTTTAAAAATACAGTATGCATAGGCTGTTCATCAATGAGACAAAAGGTTCAAATTGGGAATTTATAATCATCCCTGCCAAATGTCCTGAAGAATATACTTTCTGGAGCAGCTTCCACAATTCTTTGCTTCAGGAGGAAGCTAAAAACTCAGATAATGGTGTATTCTGGTCTCCCTAATCTCATAGTCAGTGGACCAGTGCCCTTAGTTAAACCAGAACTCTTATATTACACTCTATAAAACTCTGATTGCTCAATGATAATTACCATACCCTACCTCATCTTTAGCTCCTACAGTATGTGCTAGACATTGTGCTGAGTGATTTGGATATTATAATTCATTTAATCTTCATAGCAAGCCCATGAGGTAGGTATTATTTTCCAATTTTATAGAGAAAAGTAAGACCTGATGAAATTGAGTAACCTGTTCAAAATCATACAGCTTTAAAAACTCTGACTTCAACATGGGTTTCCTATACTACACCACTGCTTTCTTTAAGTTCACATTACTTATAGAGGCTCATTAAAGTAAATATGGGGGGGGGGGGTCCTAACCGGTTTGGCTCAGTGGATAGAGCATCGGCCTGCGGATTCAAGGGTCCCAGGTTCGATTCTGGTCAAGGGCATGTACCTTAGTTGCAGGCACATCCCCAGTGGGGAGTGTGCAGGAGGCAGCTGATCAATGTTTCTCTCTCATTGATGTTTCTAACTCTCTATCCCTCTCCCTTCCTCTCTGTAAAAAATCAATAAGATATATTTTTTAAAAATGAAATAAATATGGGGGGGGAAAGAGTAAAATAAATAATTCAACTAGAATAATTCACTATTGACATTTTGGAATACATTCTTTCCTTTCAGTGCTTTTGTTGTATATGATGGTTGAATTTGGTTGTGCCTTTTTTAACATTAGGTTAAACCAGCCTTTCCCAAACTATATTCCCCAGGACAGTGTACCATGAAATATTAATAGGTTAATATCACCATTTTAAAGGCTCTGAGAAGTCCTGTAGAAAATCTGTTTCACTTTGTTTAATCATAAATATAAGTATCAATATAAGAAGTATAATTATAAAGTTAAGGAGTAGTAGAATACAATTTAGACTCCCGATTTTTCCCCTCAAGCATGTTTCTAATCATATGCTCTTCTGATATAAAAACTACCATTACAGTTCACTTCTAACTCCAAGTTGGCTGAAATCCTAGGGTCCTTCCTCATTCTGCCAAACTGTCTGCTTACATAGCACCACTGTTATCTCATTCTCCAAAGCCCAAGTTTTGCCCTTATTCAGGCTGATTACACTGATATATATATATGATATCACATATGGCATCACTATCAGTCCCACCCTTTTTCTCTTTATAATCTTAAAATGCTGGATGAACTTCGCCCAGATTTCTCCAAGCCACAGAAGCTGATATGATCATGAAAACTTAACCCCTTCATTTAGGTCTCTTGATCAACAAAAATTTTCCTGGCCTGACTCACAACCTCTGTGTCCATCAGCTCCACCTTCTCTTCAACCAGCCCCAGACACAGCCTTCTTCCACCTCTAGCAGCTGGCATTCCAGCTCCACCCCAAAGTCCTGCCTGTTGGTCTGGTCTGTTGAGAGCAGAAATATGACTCTGACCTGTTCAGCCCAGTTTTACTCTGGCTTGTCCTGTTCCAAAGTGTGGAAGGACTCCCAGCTCTCTTCCCCCCCGCCCCCTTGCACCTCACCACCCGGCCCAGGGAGCTATCCTGCTATAGTAGCAGTTGCCATCCTGTTTCTACAGATTACAAAGTTTTCTTTACCATCTTTTGTTTTAATTATCAAATTCATCAGGACTCAGTGTACCCTGTGCTGGTTTCTTTTCAGCTGAAAACAGGTCATTTGTCTCAGGACAACGCTCTTTTCTACATGCTCTAAGACTCAAAGACAATGACTTTAAAAGGTCTTGTGGCCTCTGATAATAACTCACCTTTCCTGATTAAAGAGGAGTCTGGGTGTGTATATTTGTAATTTGATAAAGAAACAGTGTTATTATGAACAAGTTGATGTGGCATTCTGCCCATACATTGCTTCCCAATCAAAGGAGGACCACTTATTTTCTTGTTGACATGTAGTTAATGTTCAAATGCAATGTGAGTTAAAAATCTAAATATATCACAGATGATTACAGTTTGACACTTGAATGCTAGCAGTATAAGCCCTAACTCAGAGGAGATGACTAACATGTTTTCCTGGCAATGGCACAGGAATCCATCCCTAATGCAAAAGGCAGCAGCAGCAAGCTGAAACAGGAGAAGAGGTGATCTGAGCTCACTGGAAGCGTCAGAGTTTCTTTTCCAAACAAGACAAAGACAACCCTAGAAAAGGTGACCAAAAGACATTTCCACTATGAAGATATTTTGATACAGTTATCCCTTGGTATCCAAGGGATTAGTTACAAGGCCCCCACGGATACCTAAATCCCTTATATAAAATGGTGTAGTATTTGCATATAACCTATGTACATCCTCCCGGATACTTTAAATCATCTCTAGATTACATAAGTATAACACCTAGTATAATGTAAATGCTGTATAAATAGTTGTTATACTGTATTCTTTAGGGATTTAGGGGATAATGATTTTTTAAAAAAGCTGTACATATTCAGTGCAGACTCAACCACAATAGTCTTAACTACATAGGCCTAACTACATAGTACATACATGGCAATAACAACATAACTTTTTAAAAAATATTTTTGATCTGGGTTAGAGATCAAATATTTTTGATCTGGGATGCAGAACCTGTGGATACAGGGGGGCTGAATGTATTTAGCAGAGAGTAGAAATATAGTTAAGTCATTTTTCATTTTTTCTTTTTTTTTAATAAGTCATTTTTCAAAACTGGGTTGTTCGCCCTTTAAGAATACTATTAAATACTAATATATTTTGTGCCATTTCCATGAAAGGCAAAAGTTTCATTTTGAAGAAAGAAAATTGATCCTAAAGATTCCAACTAGATAGCCTCATTGGGTTCCACAGCCAGCGCCAGTGAGAATATCTTTTTTTTATTCCAATAGTATCAGCAGATATCATGAGTAGTCAGGAAGGAGTAGTACATTCATATTTGGCATGTCTATCTTACCTCTAAGTGAGATGAGATCCAGAGACCCAAGAAGGCCCCATCTGATCTCTTCTAGTACTTTAGAATGCCAGTGGGGTGCCAAAAATGCCTCCCTTAGGGCTTCTCTCTAATGTTTTCCTTAGAGCTTCTCTAAAAGTAAAATCCCCTTCCAAAGTTGGGGAGACACAATGACAATCTGGCATCTCCATGTAAATGAACAGAATAACCACATGATTAAGAGGAAATTCATGAATGAGCTTCTCCTCCCCCCTCCCACTCAGCATGTACTTTCATGTTCCTTAGGTGAGTGTCTTCCTCTAAGATTTTCAATGGGGTTTCCTAAATGCAACACAGTTTCACTGCAACATTTCATAATTGCTGCTACTTGTGAAGCAAGGCTGGTCACTTCCTCTGTGAGAAGTGACTTGACCAAAGGTGTGGTTGCTAGCAAAGCCATCCTATCAGAACTGCAAGAAGGAGCACAGTACAATTAAGTAGTAATAATTACAACTATGGTACTGGTGCTAGAAAGGACAAAGACAAACAGAAATAAAAGTCCAGAAACAAACTCAAGTATGAGAATTTAGCATATGATACATGGCATTTTTAAAACTAGTGGTGGAAGGGGTGATGTTGGGACATTAGCTAACCATTTCGGAAAAAATTTTAGATCCCTACCTCAAACCATATACAAGAATATATTCCTAATAAATCAAACACTTAAAAGTTTACAAATCTAAATTTCAAAAATAAAGCCATGTTCTTCCCCCAAAACAGCCATAGGTGACCTCTGAAAATGGTTTGCTATTCACTAGACCCAGAAAACCCCACAAAATCATGCAAATCAAGAGGCTCAAATCTCCGTGTTCACTTTTTTTAAAAAAATATATTTTATTGATTTTTTACAGAGAGGAAGAGAGAGATAGAGAGCTAGGAACATTGATCAGCTGCCTCCTGCACACCTCCTACTGGGGATGTGCCCACAACCAAGGTACATGCCCTTGACTGGAATCGAACCTGGGACCTTTCAGTTCGCAGGCTGATGCTCTATCCACTGAGCCAAACCAATTAGGGCTCCGTGTTCACTTTAAGAACACTCATGAAACTGCCCAGGCCATCAAGGGTATGCATATTCAAAAGCCACCAAGTATCTGAAGGATGTCACTTTAAAGAAGCAATGTGTGCCATTCCGTCATTACAATAGTGGAGTTGGTAGGTGTGCCCAGCCCTAACAGCGGGGCTGGACACAGGGTGGGTGGCCCAAAAAGAGTGCCAAATTTTTGCTGCACATGCTTAAATGTGCTGAGAGCAATGCTGAATTTAGGGTTTAGATGTAGACTCTCTGGTCATTGAGCACAATCAGGTAAACAAAGCTCCCAAGATGTGGCAAAGAACCTACAGAGCTTATGGGCGGATTAACCCATACATGAGCTCTCCCTGCCGCATTGAGATGATCCTCACTGAAAAGGAGCAGATTGTTCCCAAACCAGTAGAGGAGGTTGCACAGAAGAAACTGAAGAAACAAAAATCCATGGCCTGGGAGTAAATTCAGCAAAAAATAAATCTAATAAAAGTAAAAGCAAAAAAAAAAATAAGTAAAAGCAGAATGTTGAATGTCTTTATTACTAAATATATTTCAAGTGATCAAACAAGTTTTCTGATTAGAATTTAAAAATAGATTATTATGTTCTTCTGCCATTAATTTGGTTCAGAAACATGCTATTTTGAATGTCTTGCTGCTTTTTTTGGATAAGATGGGATTAAAACTTGGAGTTCTGAAAAAAATAAAGCCATGTAATTACCAGAAAATAAAGGTGAATAAATACATATTCATATATATTTATATAAACATGCAAACATAGTGAACTTTTTACATATAACACCAAAAGACAAAAACTGTAAAAGCAAAAGATAGAAAAATGAATGCAAAACAACCACAAACAAAATAAATGACAATAAATATAAAGTTAATAAAAACTATCCAAAATTGGGAGATAAGGCAAAAATATTACTGCTTATTCTTTCAATATCATAATAAAACAATAGAAAATGGCCCAAATTCTGTAAAATTAGATATTAACTTATAAAAGATTGATAAATTGCAAATGGTTTTTGTATAGGAGAGATACAAATGATTTTGTCCAAAGATTAGAAAAGATATGCCCAAAGATTATGCTTTTATTGCACTGTAGAACAATAAAAGTTTTGTATTAATCTAACAATCTAATTTCAGCATTCTTTCTTTCACTTCAGTGTCTTGAATTCTGCATTGAATCAGCTTTACTATCCTGCCAGTCCCCTATTAATGAGTTAAATAAACCACTGGCATGTCTTCATTATACACATTTGTATGCTTTTTAACATTTTTTTGTTTTGCTTTTACATTTTTTTTAATTTATTGATTTTAAAGAGAGAAAGGAAAGGAGAAAGAGAAATAAACATTGATTTGTTGTTTCACTTATTTATGCATTAATTGGTTGATTCTTGTATGTTCCCTAACTGGGGATCAAACCCACAACCTTGATGTATCAAGACAATGCTCTAACCAACTGAGCTACCCAGCCAGAGCTGATTTAAAAATAAAAGTTTGTCCTAAAAAAAAGATAAACATAGAATTATCATATGACCCATAAATTCCACTTCTAGTTATATATCTAAAGAAATTGAAAGCAAAGACTCAAATAGATACTTGTACACCAATGTTCATTAGCAGCATTATTCCCAATAGCCAAAAGGTGGAAACAAATCAAGTGTCCATTGAAAGATGAGTAGATAAGCAAAATGTGTTACATAAATACAATGGAATATTATTCAGCCGTAAAAAGGACGACGCTAATCTAATACATGCTACAATATGAATAAACCTTGAAAACATTATGCTAAGTACAATAAGTCAGACACAAAAAGACTACTATTGTATGATTTCATATATGTGAGATATCTAAAATAAGCAAATTCATAGAACATAGAATAGAGGTTACCCTGGGCTGTGGGTAGAGGTAAATCCAGAGTCATTTGAAAAAAAAAATTGATTTTTAGAGAGAGAGGAAGAGAGAGAGAAAAACATCGATCAGCTGCCTCCTGCATGTGCCCAGACAAGGCTCAAACCAGCAATCCAGGCATGTGCCCTGACTGGAATCAAACTGGCAACCCTTTGGTGCCCAAGATGATGCTCAACCAACTGAACCACACTGGCCAGGGCAGAGTCGTTTTTTAATGGATAGAAAGGTTCTGTTTGGAATGATGAAAAAGTTATGGAGATAGCCCTAGCTGGTTTGGCTCAGGGATAGAACGCCAGCCTGTGGACTGAAGGGTCCCAGGTTCAATTCCAGTCAAGGGCACATGCCCAGGTTATGGGCTCGATCCCCAGTAAGGGGCATGCAAGAGGTAGCTGATCAATGATTCTCTCTCATTATTGATGTTTCCATCTCTCTCTCCCTCTCCCTTCCTCTCTGAAATAAAAATATATTTTTAAAAAAGTTATGGAAATGAATAATGATGATAGTTGCACAACACTGTGAATATACTTAACTAGAGGCCCAGTGTATGAAGTTCGTGCATGGGATCGGTCCCTTGGCCTGGCCAGCGATCAGGGCCAATTGGGATGTCTCCCCCAGTCCCAATCAGAGCCAGGGGAAGGGACCACAGGAGGTTGGCCGGCCATGGGAGGTCAGCTGTGGGAGTGCACTGATCACCAGGGGGCAGCTCCTGCATTGAGCATCTGCCCCCTGGTGGTCAGTGCATGTCACAGCTATTGGCCGGTTGTCCGGTCAACTGGTTGTAACGGTCACTTAGGCTTTTATTTATATAGATATCCTTGAAAAAACAATGGGCAAGCATGCTTTCCCTGTGTATACAGGGGAGGGAGTATAGTAGACAGCCTATGGCTCTGCAGCACTAAAGCCTAGCTGGGTTTTAATACCAGTTCCACCATTCATTGCCTGAATGACTAGGCATGTGGCTTAATAGTCTATAAGCCTCAGTTTCCTCACCTGAAAATGGGGGATATATATATATAGGACCTAACTCAATTAAATAAGAGTTAACATAAAGTGTACATTGTCTGATTCATGGCAATTGCTCAAGAAATATTAGAGATGGTTGTTATTGTTGTTGCTTAAACAGGATATTGCATGAGATTTTTCCCAGTTGTCCCATGATTAGTGATTAGAACCCACAGGTAAGAACAAAAAAGTGCTAACTAACCCACACCCTTAAGAAAATTGGCAGTAATTGGAGCTAGGCAATTCCCCCAAGAGAGTAGGTAGAAATAGCCTAGGCCCGTGGTCGGCAAACTGCGGCTCTCGAGCCAAATGCAGCTCTTTGGCCCCTTGAGTGTGGCTCTTCCTAAGCCTTAGGAGTACCCTAATTAAGTTAATAACAATGTACCTACCTATATAGTTTAAGTTTAAAAAATGTGGCTCTCAAAAGAAATTTCAATCGTTGTACTGTTGATATTGGGCTCTGTTGACTAATGAGTTTGCCGACCACTGGCCTAGGCCCTAGGGTTTCCAGCCTCTTTCCCACTTCAGCCACCCTCTAGTCCAGTGGTTCTCAACCTTGGCTGCACATTAGAATCACCTGGGAATCTTTTTAAAATCCTGATTTCTGGGCCTCATCCTCCGGAAATTCTGTTCTTGTTACTAATGTTGTGGCCCCACTCATAACAAAGAACAGAATTTCCGGAGGATGAGGCCCAGAAATCAGGATTTTAAAAAGATTCCCAGGTGATTCTAACGTGCAGGCAAGGTTGAGGACCACTGCTCTAGTCTCTGTAGAAATGAGGAGTGAAAAGGGAGCCGGTGATTTGCTTTGTGGGGTGTGCAGACTTTGTGATGAAAAACGATTTCCTCCTCCCAGTAAGATATGGGTGGAAGTTGCTGTCCCTCCAGGGAAGACTCTGGAGAAGGGAGGTGCTTGTAAAACCTGGAGACAGATGCATGCAGGAAGGGGAGACCTGCGTCCTGCATTTTCCTTGGCCATCTGCTGAGGCAGCGTGCTTGCCAATTTCCCCCTTTGACAAAGAAGGAACAAATATGAACAAAGGAGAGGAAAGTAGTCTGGTTTGACAGGGAATATTTTCTCCCTGGATCCACTGCACATTGGAATAGGTGCTTGAATGTGGACTGTCCCCAGTCCCTACCCAACAAGGCTGCTGCTGGGAGAGGTGACCCTCATAACAAGAGGCAGCAGTTGAGAAGAAATGGTCAAGCTAGAGCTGGGGTCTTCCTTATCAGGGAACTGTGGAATAGGAGGCCCAGACTGGCCCTCTAAGGACACCTATACTGAACACCTGTCACACACTGGGTATTAACACAGAGGCCCATCAACATAGACTAGAGAAACAAGAATAACCAACAAAGACAGCATTATAGACACACTCAGGAAAGCATGAAACCTCTTGAGTCAAGGATTCTATTACCTCCAGCTAAAAGTTCTTTTATTTTTTTAAATATATTTTTATTGATTTCAGAGAGAAAGGAAGAGGGAGAGAGAGAGAGAGAGAAACATCAATGATGAGAGAGAATCATGGATCAGCTGCCTCCTGCACGCCCCCTACTCAAGATCAAGCCTGCAACCCAGGCATCCCAGGCATGTGCCCCTGACCAAAATCAAACTCCGGACCCTTCATTCTGCAGGCCGATGTTCCATCCACAGAGCCAAACCAGCCAGGGCTAAAAGTTTCTTAATATACTTCTTTCTCTGAGGAACAGATTTCTCTTTCCATAGACTGGCTGCCCCTCAGCTCAGAATGAACGTGCTTCAAGCCCAGCTCCACAAAGGGATAAAAACTGAAGACCTTTAGTTCAAATCTAAAATTCCCCAGGAGGGGAGGTGGAAGAGGGCATAGAGGCGATAAATGGTGATAGAAAAAAATAAAATAAAATAAAAAAACAAATACATAATTCCCAGGTAAGAGATCCTGACTGGTCCAGCATAGCTGGGAATACAGGGTCACTAACACCCAGTCTCAGAGGACTGTCATTATGAGCTGAAGACATCTCAAAAGTTGTCTTACAGTGTTGATGTAGTGATAGAAAATGTTATGCCCCAGAATACTAGAGTTGAGGAATCCAGATAGGCTTGGGTGGGCTTTGAAGTATACATTATACTTGGGGGGGGCGGCGGCGGCGATTTAACCCTTTGCACTCCGCTGTCCCCTCTCAGGGGACATCGGAATTCTAGCATATCACTCGGATGTCCCCTCTCAGGGGACATTGCAGTTTATTAGTGATTACGGGGAATTGAGTTATTTCAACACAACTTTTTGAGACATGCATGTTTCCCTGAAGTTTTATCTTGAAATGGCACAAGAAATTAAATCAAAATATCGTAAAATTACTAAGATATATACAAGAAATGTCAGCGGGTTTTGTGTCGGATTAAACAATAAACTACATATTCCCGATGTGGGACAAAGAAAACGGGACTGCATTGTGTGCTCTAACAGGAAAACACCTGGTGGCAGGCGTCAAACCACTTATTACTGTCAAACATGCACTAATCAGCCTGCAATGCATATTGGGGAGTGTTACAAAACTTATCATACTGTACAAAATTATAAACAATAAAATATTGTTTTTTTGCAAATATACATTCCTCGATGTCACCCAATTCATATAAGTCCAATATCATTATAATACGTTACTTGGTTCCAAAATTATACTAAATAATACGAGGGTCTGTAAATGCACGTTTCCGCCGCAAAGTAGCGTCGAGTAGCTGGTAGCCAATGTCCAGAATGGTTCGGAGTGCAAAGGGTTAACATACCCCACTTTCCAGAGAGTTTCACAAGGTTATGATTAAGGACTGTGAGGTTTGGGAAGGAGCAGAGGAGTCTTGATCCTTTAAGAGGAAGTAAGGGAGGTCATTGATTACCAGGAGAGAGACATAGGTCATGTCATTTACAATGTGGCCACCTTCTATTACCCACTATCAATCTTCAATAAAATCATGAGATGCTTAGTGTGATGGGATTTCTGGTGGGACTTGCAAGGGGGATGCAACTTCATATTCAAGTATGACCTTGGGCAGGAACAGAGATAGAGAAGGTAGAAGGTACAGTGGAGGGGGTGGGCAGCCAGAGAATTTTGATGAATGAGGATTTATCTGGAAGAAATACTAGAGCATCATTCCAAATTTCACGTGAACTTTAATAAAACAATCATCATATATCTGACTTGGTAATTAAAGTGTTTCCATCTAGAGCATAGAAGTGTCTCATCCTCGCTAGAAAAGGGAGAAAGAGAGCTGAGAGGGGGATTTTCATTTCAGCTGATTTTCTTTTCATTTGCTGTAAGGCCTTTCTAAATGTTTGGCCACTTGTAGGTCTTTGCAAAAACACTGTTACCTTTCCCATTGTATCTAGATGTGACAAGTTTATATGGAAAGATCTTATAGAATGGTCCTGTTATAGGACATAATGTACATATTTTGTTTTTTTCTGCTCACCATTCATTCCTTGAGCTATTCTCTAATCTTCCTCGATCTGGTGGGCTGCTAATCTGGAGATCCCAAGATCCTTACAGCTGTCATTAGCACCTAAAAAAAGGTGTCAGTTTTCCTGTGACTAGAGGGATGGGCACATCTCCTTAAGAAGTCAAGTAGCCCTGGCCTGTATGGCTCATACACTGAAAGATTTCCAGTTCAGTTCAATTAGGTTAGATTCTGGTCAGGGCACATGCCCAGGTTTCAGGCTCAATCCCCAGTAAGGGGTGTGCAGAAAGCAGCTAATCATTGATCTCTCTCTCTCTCTCTCTCTCTCTCCTCTCTTCTCTGTTCTCCTCTCTTGCTCTCTCTCTCTCTCTCTCAAAAAAAAAAAAAAAGAAGAAAGAAAGAAAGAAAGAAAGAAAGAAAGAAAGAAAGAAAGAAAGAAAGAAAAGAAAACAAAACAAAAAACCAAAACCAAAACCAAGTCTTCTTTATTTCTGGTGCAAAACCACCCACGTAACATATATGACCCAGTGCAAAGTTAAATGCAGTTTGCCAGCCCAGAAAGTGGACCCTGATCTGTGCTCAGCTCCCTAAGCACAGGTGCTCATAAACAGGTCAGGGCAGGAAAATATTTGTAAAATATAAAGCAGAAGGTTTATATGTAAAATATTAAAAGTTTCTATAAGTTAATATTAAAAAGATAAAAATCCAATAAAAAAATAGGCAAATAATTTGAACAGACAATTCATGAGAGATAGTTTTCAATGATCATATGAAAGGTACTTAACCTTATCAATAATATATCATATTGGTTTATTAGATAGGCAAAAGTTAAAGTTTGACCATTCTCAGGTCTGGTGAGGAAGCAGTGTTGGGTACAACCTATTTAAAGGCCAATAGATGATACCTATCAAAATTAAAAGTGCTCACATTCTTTCACCCAGCAATTCCTCTTCTAGAAAGTCATCTTACAGAGACACAGTGAATGCTTAAAAATCTGTTTATTCCGCCCGGCTGGTGTTGCTCAGTGGTTGAGCGTCGACCTATGAACGAAGAGGTCACGGGTTTGATTCATTGGCATAAGCCTGGGTTGCAGGCTCTATCCCCAGTGTGGGGTGTGCATGAGGCAGCTGATCAGTGATTCTCTATCATCATTGATGTTTCTATCTCTCGCTCCCTTCCTCTCTGAAATCAATGAAAAAATATTTTTTAAAAATCTGTTCATTCCATCTTTGTGGTAAATCATCTAATTGTTCAACAATAGGGTACTGGTTGGATAAATTGTGGAATAACCATGTAATCCATATTGTATAATATATGAAAATAATGAATTAGCTCTGTATGTGCTGATATGGAAAAAGAAGTTCCTGCATACACTGAGGAGTAAGCAAAGCAAGCTGAAGTACAGAACAGATAGTAAGATCCCATTGTTTTGAGAATAAAGTGTGCTCAAAGGTCACATGACATCACCTTCTGGGTGGATCTCAACCAATACTAAATCACTTTTTATTTTTTAAAAAATTTATTTAATGATATTAGAGAGGGAGAGAAGAATGGGGGAAGAGCAAGAGAGAGACATTGATTTATTGTTCCACTTTATTTATGCATACGTTGGCTGACTCTTGTATGTGCCTTGACCTGGAGGAACCCCAACCTTGGCTATGGGACGATGCTCTAACCAACTGAGCTACCTGACTAGGGCCACTCAATTATTTTTCTTTAGAGTATTTATGTTTGTTGGACATTATCTCTTTTTATTATCTGAAGAAAGCTCCATGTGTACAAGAACTTTATTCATTCAGTGCTTTATCCTCAGTTTCTAAAACATTTTAGGTGTTGGATAATTATTAATTTAAAAAGTGAATGGGGCCCTGGCTGGTTTGGCTGAGTGGATGGAGCGTTGGCCTGCGGACTGAGGGGTCCTGGGTTCGATTCCTGTCGGGGGCACCTGCCGGGGTTGTGGGCTTGATCCCCAGTGGGGTGTGCAGGAGGCAGCCAATCCGAGATTCTCTCTCATCATTGATGTTTCTGTCTCCCTCTCCCTCTCCCTTCCTCTCTGAAATTAATAAAAATATATTTTTAAAAAAGTGAATGGGGACTCATAAACTTATATATATTTCAAAGTTATATGTTTAAATTACCTTAATTTAAGGTAATAAAATTTCTATAATCTGACACTAAATGCTAAAATAGCCTAAAATAATTATTTGTAGCATCTTTTACCCACTGACAAAGAAGCTTTACTTACATAGTGTCATTTGGTCCCTATGAAATACATAAAAATAGAAATAAACATACATTTTCACTTCGTGGTTTGCTAAAGTCAGTCTTTCAATTGATGGTCTCTACCCAAGATGGGTTGAATTCGCGGATGCGAAGCCTGTGGATAGGCAGGAACAACTGTATTTATTTAAAAAAAAATCCGTGTATAAGCGGACCCGCACCGTTCGAATCCGTGTCGTTCAAGGGTCAACAGGACAAGTACCGACCCTTCCAAACCCCGTTCAGACCAGACCTCCGGCCTCACCCCTCCTCGGCGAACCAGACGCCCAACCCTCAGACCCAGCTCCACGCCCCGCCCAGAAGCCGCGGAGGCGGGGCTAGCTCCGCCCACGCCTGCGTCCTCTGCGTTCGGAGCCCCGCCCCTTCCGAGGAGTTTCCCAAAATTCAGCGCGGCATACCTCAGCCGCGCTAAGATGGCGACTCCCATGCATCGACTCATAGCCCGGAGACAAGCGTAAGTGAGGGCCCTTGTTGGGTGCGGGGCGGGCTGGGGGCGGGGAGAAGCGCGTCAGCCGGCGGTTGAGCGGCGTCCGGTTGCGCGGCCGGTCTCGGGTCCTCAGACGGATCGGCAGAGGGTGGATGTTTTTCTCAAACGGAGCCGCCTCGCTGCTCGGGCCGGGCATAAAGTTTTTGTCCGTGGGTTAGCGATATCGCAGGAGACGGCTGCTTAGGGTCCCCGTGGCGGGACCCGGGGGTGGGGGAGGGTTAGTCTGAAGAGAGCCTGGAGTTTGGTTTCCCGGAAGGGGACGCACAGGAGTTGGGCACGAAGTGGCTGTGCCCCTTTGCCCACCCGGCCGCCTGCCCCTTGCGTGGCCGGGGGACGCTGAAGGCCTGATCCCGCCTCCCCCTTCCCGCCGACGGAAACCTTCAGCTTCCTCTACGCGGCCTCTAGCCTCGCTGGCTTTTCCTGCCCCTTTCCTATCGCCTTCCCCAGGAACAGTCTGACGGCAACGCCGGCTTTCCTCCCAGGCTGTCTCACTTTCTGCCATTCATTCTGTTCAGCAAGTATTAATTTATTCATTACCTGTCGCTCTGTGTCAGAATTTGGGTAGAAAGCAAAAGAGGGGTTCAAGACAAACTCCGCTTTCAGGGAGCGTCCATGCTAGTGGTGGGAAGGGTCGATAAACTAAACATTTTAAGTGAATACGGGTGGTGATTAGAACTTTGAAGACAGTAACAGGTGGTGGGAGAGGGAAAGAGCCGGGGTAGGTTGGTTGCCCAGGACAGGTACTTGTGAAGAGGTGACGCTTGAACAGAGATTCCAAGTGTGAGAAAGGATTCAGTCGTGAGAGGATCTGGGGAAGGAGCATCCAGACGGTAGCATAATTGCTTTGAGATAAGAAAAGAAGTTTGTTTTTTAGAACTGAGAGATGGCCATGGTGGCAAATGAGGGGGAGAGAGTGGCACAGAGGTTTGCTTGTAGACAGTGCAGGAATCTCCCAGATAGCCCTTTTTTGCTTCTGCCAACCTGCTCACCCAAACGTTTGCCTCTTTTTCATTCGCAGCATTTCATGCCATCACCATTTTCACATCAATAATATATCACTGCCCTGTCTGGTTTGGCTCAGTGGATAGAGCGTCGGCCTGGTCCCAGGTTCGATTCCGGTCAAGGGCATGTACCTTGGTTGCGGGCACATCCCCAGTGGGAGATGTGCAGGAGGCAGCTGATCGATGTTTCTCTCTCATCGATGTTTCTAACTCTCTATCCCTCTTCCTTCCTCTCTGTAAAAAATCAATAAAATATATTTAAAAATATATATATCGCTTACATTCTGCTAGCATATACTGTATGTGTTTATATTTCTTTTTTTTCTTCTTCTTGATTTTAGATAGGGAGGAAGAGAGAGAGAGAAACATCGATGTAAGAGAGATTACATGGCTTGGTTGCCTCCAGTAAGTCCCAGACCCTGGTCCAACCTACTAGTAAAACCTAGGTATGTGCTATGATCAGGAATGAAACACATGACCTTTTGGTGCATGGGATGAGGTTCCAACCAACTGAGCCACACTGACCAGAGCTGTATTTCTTTTAATATTGATATTTTTTATTCTAAGATCCCTGTCCAGTTTCCTCTCCCCTCCATCAGATTCTGTCTGTCCTGTCAGTTAAGAAGAGTTCCTTGAGCATAAGGATAAAGACTGAGAGAGTCAGAGTACATAGTATGCTTGATGAAGGAAGGGGACTTTAAAGTCACACAGTTCTGAGATCAAGAATGGAGTGCTAATAATACTTAAAAAGCATACTAAATGATGTCACCAGGGTCCACTCTCAGGCTTGTTCTTTTGGGTGTTGGGTCCAGTCCTTTGGTATAAAGATGACTGCAGTATCTAGGGTCATGTATATCCTCTCAGCTTCAAGTTGATGGCATCTCATTGGTCTAGATTGGGTTACATGCCCAACCCTGAGCCAAGTCTATGGGATTATGAAGCTCTGATTGACTTAGACCTCATAATCTTTCGAGTACAATTGAGTGGATCTCTACAAATCAATGATCTAGTTTGAGGAATCTACCCTTCTCTCCACTTCTAAAATCAAAACAGAATTTGCCTGCTTCCAGTCTTTCAGCACCACTTCTATATTCCAGAGTTCCTCAGATTACCAGTAGCAGTCCAATAGTCTCACCTGGGAAAATCTCTGATATATCAGGGAGCATTCACCTGGTCATATAACTTAAACACATTCAAAATGGATAAGGGCTCTGTTACATACTCCTCAAATATCTTGGACTTCAGTTTTACTCTTTTTATTCTGTGTACTAGAGGCCCAGTGCACGAAATTTGTGCATGGGTGCGGTCCCTAGGCCTGGCCAGCGATTGAAGCGTGAGCGTCTGGTGTGGAAGGGCTGGTCCCACCTGACCTCTAGTCCCTGGGCAGTACCTGGGCCTCCGGGCCCCTGCCCCTCCCCCCTCTCCCTCAGCACCTGGGAGCCAGGCGGCAACCCCACCCCCCACCGCTGCCACTGGTCCCCACCTTGGCCTGGCCCCACTCGCACCCACCTTGGCCTGGCACCACCTGCTCATCTGCTCCACCTTCCCGCCAAGGTCCCGCTCTCATCAGGGCCCGCACTGCTGCCCACTGCCAGTGCCACATCACCGGTGCCCACCATGTTCTGTGCCATCCCCTGGTGGTCAGCGCATGTCATAGCAAGCAGTCAAACTCCCGGTCGAGGGGACAATTTGCATATTAGGCTTTTATTATATAGGAGGATAATAATACCTGAGTTCAGACTGAAGCAAAATAAAATAGTCCTGCTTGATCTCTAAGCCCATAATGTAATATTGGTGGCCTATTTACCTAGCACACCAAATAGTGAACCTATCCCTTTTTATATTCTTTATGATTTAAATATAACTAAGACACAAAATAAAATAATTTTTTATGTTCTTGATATTTTTTACTAGTCTCAGCTCATTTTGGCAGAGTTTCAGATATTTCTCTTATAGGTCTTTACCAATTGGCATTACTTTAAATCTATAGGTCAATTTGGAGAGAAGGGACATTGTTATAATATTGGGTCTTCCATTCTATGAACATGGTATATCCCTCTATTAGCTATTAGCTATTAGCTATTAGCTATTTATCTAAATGTCTAGTGACTAGACTCTAGTTCCTCTCCGTAATCTTTGTTTTCTGCACAAAAGTCTTACACATATTTTCTTTTATTTATTTGTAGGTATTGGGTATTTTTCAGGATATTATAAATGTCACCTTTTAAAATTTCATTTTTTGCCTGGCCGGTGTGGCTCAGTGGTTGAGTGTCGACCCATGAACCAGAAGGTCACAGTTCAATTCCTGGTTGGGGCACATGCCCAGATTGCAGGCTTGATCCCAAGTAGGGAGCGTGCAGAAAGCAGCCATTTGATGATTCTCTTTCATCATTGATGTTTCTATCTCTATCCTTCTCCCTTCCTCTCTCTGAAATCAATAAAAACCTATTTAAATAAATTTTTAACTGTTTTTATTATATAGGAACAATTCATTTTTTCGTGTTGACCTTATCTAATACACTTTGGCAAACTGAATCCTGCCTGCTGCCTATTCTTGTAGTCTTGCAAACTAAGAATGTTTGTGGTTTTTTAAATTATTTATTTATTTGAGAGAGAGAGAAAGAAAGAAAGAAAGAAAGAAAGAAAGAAAGAAACAAACAAACATTGATCTATTGTTCTACTCATTCATGCATTCATTGGTTAATGGTTGTATGTGCACTGATGAGGGATCAGACTTGCAACCTTGGTGTATCAGGATGCCACTCCAACCAACTGAGCTACATAGCCAGGGTATGAAGAATGTTACTAATATATATGATCAATTTGATGGTGGGGAATACTAACTTTGAATCTCAATTGAGTGAAACATTATCCTCCAAAAAAGAATTCCATTCTTCTCATTAGTAAACCTCTTTTATATGAAATATTTTTTATTAACAAAATATTTCCAGAAAAAAAATTTTTTTCTGTTATATAAGTATCTACATAATATCCTCACTTTTTCCCCTTAAATATGTTTTTATTGATTTTTTTTTTTTTTTTAGAGAGGGAGAGAAGATAGAAACATCTATGATAGAGAAACCTCAATCGGCTGCTTCCTGCATGCCTCCTATTGAGGATTGAGCCTGCCACCCAAGCATATACCCTGACTGGGAATTGAGCCAGCAACCTCTTGGAGCATGGGACAGTGCTCAGCCCACTGAGCCATGCTAGCCGGGGATAATATCCTCGCTTTTGCCTCTTGATCTGCAAAGTCTAAAATATTTACTGTCTGACCCTTTACGGACAGTTTGCTGACCCCAATCCAAAGCCTTGCTAAACTCATGAATTCAAACTATTAAAAATATTTTATCTGTAGATCTTTTGGATTTGCCATGTACATAATACATCATCAGTGAGGAATGATAATTTGATTTCTTCCTTTCCAATTCTTTCATCTGCTTTTCTTTGCTTGCTGCATCTTAATCTAATTTCAGGAACTGAGATTTTTCTTAGTCTCCTAGATGTCTAGAAACCGGGCTGCACTCTTTATATGGTTGGTTTATTCTTAACGGATAGACCCTCTGAGTCCTAACTGCAGATACAAACTACAGGGCTGACCACTCTGGATTTCTATCTTCTTCTGTATTTTGGCTTGGTTATTCTTTACCTTATTGTTAGTTCTCTCATGCCTCGAGCAGATTGTTTTAAATGTTTTCACTGTCTTTTCTAGTTCTGAGCCTAAGCGTTGTCTGAGTTACCTAGTCTGCCATTGCTGGAGTGGAATTGAGGAATGAAGATTTGAGCTAAATTCTGTCTTAACTTCAAGGTCCATGCTCTTAAGCACTTACTATGCTGTCTTGTGATTAAACCTAACATAAACAATTTAAAATGTAAAATGATGTTTGTTTTTATTTAAAAATAAACACCATTTTACACATTATATTGTTTATGCTTTTCAGGGCAGAATTTAAGACCTGTATTCTGATTTTTGCTCTGTAGTGAAGCAAATAAGCAACATGTAAGATGTCAGAAATGCTTGGAATTTGGACATTGGACTTACGAATGCACAGGAAAAAGGAAATACCTACATAGGCCTTCAAGAACAGCAGAACTAAAGAAAGCTTTAAAAGAAAAAGAAAACAGATTATTATTACAACAAAGGTAAGTTTACATGTGATATCTAAAGGAATATTTTTTCCCAAAGGAATCTTTTATATTTATAGACTTTATTAAGGACCTAAATGTCTCATGGTTGTTAATCAGATTTAGATTACAATATGAATGAGTGCTTATTATGTGCCAGGCACTATACTAAGCTCTTTACAAGTATTAGCATATTTAAGCATCATATCTATAACATAAAGGTAAGTAATTACTATTATTAATCCCCATTTTAAATACAAAGAAACTGAAGCATGTAGAGATTCAGTAACTTTCTCAGTGCTGTCACACAGTCAGTAAGTAGGAAAGTTAAGTGTTAAACCAACCAGTCTTTTTAGAATCCATGCTCATGATCATTTTGCTTTATTGCTTCTACCTATGACATGACAACAGAATACTATGTGATAGATTATATAAGCTGCTATAAAAAGATATCCAAGATAAGTATCCAGGATACTTATATTAAGATATAGACTAAGTAAAGAGCAGTATATATAATATGCTATCATTTATGTTAAAAAAGGAAAAAAGGAATAATTGGATTATTTGAAAATATAAATGATCGATAATTGTAGTTCCTTTCTAAAAAGACCTGAGTAGGAAGGAAACTAGAAAAATTTTATTTACTCTTTTATGCCCTTTGAATAAAGCTTTTTAAATTCCTATGAAATAAGTAAGTAGACATGCTTTAGAGAAACTGAAATAGGAAGGGGTCAGGCCAACTTAGTCCTACAAATTAGAAGCAGCGTCTTTAGGACTATTAGCTTTATAATAGTGTTATAAATATCAGGACTTTCAAGGAAGCTGCCTTCCAATTTGTGGACATGAGGCTCTTCAAGGGTTATACAGGAGTAGATAAGTAATCAGTTTCTAGATTATCAACATTCATTATACTTTTTCCAAAATGAATCTGTATGAGAACTTGTCTCCTGGTTCTCCTTTTCCACTCCCCTTCCTCAACAACCCTTCTTAATTTTGCAAAAGAATACCTCTCACCTTCTCTAATCTTAACCTTGGTGTATTGCCCTCATGTATAAAAACCTAAATGTCTTTCAAAATGCTGATATTGGAATGAAAAAGTGAATGGTCCTAATTATTGGGAGTAAATTATTCTGTAAATTTTTTTCCCAGCAAAAATGAAGTAAGACCTAATTGAATTTTCAATTTATAAGTATATTTTAATGATACATCATTGTTACGTGTAGAATATAACTTGGGAGACGTGCAAAGCTTGACTGACATTGCTACAATAAAACATTTTTCTACCTATTCAGGTTAACAAGGTTTATCAGGGTTAAATCCATACAAATTAAATATAGGAATTGAATTGAGGTTGAACCTTGTCATAGTCAAGTTTAAAAGGAAAAAAAGGACAATGTAAAAGTACCAACTGTTAAAGATAAGCTTGTACATGTGTTTTTTAAGTGAATTGTGGTAGGTATTGTGACATTTACTTTTCATTGGCTGCAATTATCAAAATCATATAATAATTTTCTTAAAATAATATATAATATGCCAGTGATTACACCCTTTGCAAATATTGAAACTTAGAATTAAAAACTATGAGGAGGAAACATAATTTTGCAAAATTATTTTATTAGGAATGTAAGCAAAATATGTTTGGAGACCTTTGTCCTAAAAAATAAAATATTTGAATAACTTCATCCCAACATTTACTTTTACTTTTTTCAAAAAAATACATATTTTATTGATTTTAGAGAAGAAGGGAGAGGGAGAGAGAGATAGAAACATCAATGATGAAAGAGAATCATTGATTGGCTGCCTCCTGCACGCCCCCTACTGGGGATCAAGCCCGCAACCCAGGCATGTGCCCTTGGCCAGAATCGAACCTGGCACCCTTCAGTCCGCAGGCAGACGCTCTATCCATTGAGCCAAACCAGCTAGGGCTACTTTTATTTTTGTTTTTCTAGTTGGATTACACAAGTATCTTGATCTTAAAAATACATAGATCTATATGAATTTTAGATATGGCTCTATTACATAAAGACTGCTGATTTTTGGTTTAATAATAAAATGATGGAAGTGTGTGAATTTCAGTGATCATGGATTCTTGTGGTGTGGTTTAATAAATGTACTTCCACTTATTTACCCTCAAAATGACAATTCAGTAATTCCATTGTGTAAAACAACTTTACATACATATCTATAATAATGAAAGCATAATATGCTAATTAGACCAGGCAGCTAAATGACCTTCCGGATGTCCTTCCGGATGACCTTCCAGACGAAACCGGGGCTGCGAGGGCTGAGGCAGCCTCCATGGCTGTGAGGGCCAAGCCCCTTGCTTGAATTTCGTGCATCGGGCCTCTAGTATATTTATATTTAAAGACTCAGGAAATAAGGATAGAAGCATTACCTAGGACAGGGGTGGGCAATCTTTTTGTGAGTGCGTGCCAAAACCAGCAAAATCTCTGACTCAAAATTCTTCTGCGTGCCAACCCTAATTTTTTGAGAACATGTTACGCCTACTTGATATCTCTTAAGGTGTATGTATGTGAAGAACCTTGAAGAAATAATAAAATTCATTCAAGCGACAAAAACACAGTATATGATGATGAAAAATACATTTATTTTTTAATGTATACATGTACACTGATAGTCCGACAGAAAACTTTATGACTCCGTTTGATATTATCAGTGGGACTTTTGCTGCTGCATCACTGATGACAGAGATTTTACATCAGGTTTATATTTTGTGACCTTCAGAGATATGCACGAGCTACTACTTTCATCCGTCAGGCTACTCCTATTATGAGACTTAACAAAATTCATCACTGAGAACAAAGATTCACAAGCATATGTGGGTGAAAGCATGGAGAGTAACGCTGTTGCAAAGTTTTTTAAACAGAAAAAATTTTCTGGAATGGCATTCCAAGTCCTCAATAGTTCGTTTTCGACACTATTGAAATTGCTCTTCCCCTCACTCGTCAATCCATGTCTATGATCTTTAAGATAACTTGTTATGTAAAATTATTTATTTATCTAAGATGCACCTACACTGAATTTATCTGAAAAATAAAAAAGTCGATATTAAGAAAAAAATTGTAAATGGAAGATTATAAGAGAGGGTTTCGCGTGCCAGCAAAAGTTACTGGCATGCCATGTTTGGCCTGCGTGCCAGGGGTTGCCCACCCCTGAGCTAGGAAATACAGAGAAGTCCTGACTATAGAAATACTAAGTTTACAAGACAATGCTATAATAATAGAAGTAATTCTGGAATTTGAAAACCTGATTTAGTATGCATGTTGTTTGGCAGAAATATAGCAGCAAGCCATTTGTATATTTCATTCAAAAATCACCAGACTTTGTTCTTGGTAAATGATGTGAAGGAACGCAGTCTTGAAGTATTAATTGTCACAGTAAATAACTGAACATTTGGGGGACATACAAAAAAGAAATGGTTATTTTAAATTAAAGGTTGCTTTTTATATGAAACTAGAGGCCCGGTGCCCAAATTGGTGCACCAGTGGGTCCCTCGGCCTGGCCTGTGGGATCAGGCCGAAACCGGCTCTCTGACATCCCCCGAGGGGTCCCGAATTGCCAGAGGACGCAGGCAGGCCAAGGGACCCCATTGGTGCACAATCGGGACCAGGGAGGGATGCAGGAGGTTGGCCAGCCGGGGAGAGACCGTGGGAGGGCTCCAGAGCATGTCCAGCCCGTCTTGCTCAGTCCCAATCGGCTGGACCCCAGCAGCAAGCTAACCTACTGGTTGGACTACTGGTCGGAGCGTCTTCCCCCTGCTGGTCAGTGCACATCATAGCAAGCGGTTGTGCGGCCTTAGCATATCATTAGCATATTACATTTTGATTGGTTGACTGGACGATTGGACACTTAGCATATTAGGCTTTTATTATATAGGATGGCCATTTATAATATTACTCTGGAAACTCAAATTATAAATTACAATTGTGCTATTATTTACTTTGTATTGTTGTTCAGGATGTAGTTGATTTAGCCATATCAACCTAAGTTCAAAACAAAAAAAAGAATCAAATTGGTACATTCAGTCATCTTTACCAACTTACCTGGCTTCTAAGATAAAGTTAATAGATAATATGTCTTGCTTCACTGCTGGTTATGTTGACTATGTACCACATACAGCCTACAACAGGAAACTTTCCATTTGGTTATAACAAGTAATACTGGACTCTGAATACATGTTATAAAAGACAAAGTGTTTCTCCAATATAGAATAGTTTTGGAGATAACAGAAGGGTTGGTCTGAGCTGTGCATAATCACTCTATTAATAGGAGTTTCTTTTTCCCATGTTTATCAGCATTGGAGAAACTAATGTAGAAAGAAAGACGAAGAAAAAAAGGTATGTGCCTTCAGGAGTATTATATAGTTAATATGTAATACTAGTTGGAGGGATAGGAAGAATGATTTTAAAATAGTAGTTAAAGATTTGAATCTGAAGTTTCTTGTTTGCAATTTTCTGATATGTTCCTCACTTTACCTATCTGGAATTTATTTCCTTTATGTCTCCTTTTTCTCTTACTTTCCAGAGTCCTTCTACCTGGAAATAGTAGATAATTTCTCCTAGCTTAGAATAGGAAATTTTATTAAACGGGTAAGAAATTATTGTCCAGCTATACCTGGTCTAAAGTAATTGAGATTATGAAACATTTGCTACTTCATGAGGTTTAAATAAAACCATTTGTTATACTGCAACTTTATTCTACTATTATTTATTTGCTGTGGCGCATAATATATTAGGTATATTATACCATCCAAGAGAGTTAAATTACTAAAGTAAATGACCTTGCTAAGGGAGGGAAGGCATTATGGTTATAATAGGTAATCCCAAAAGCATTAAATGTAGGAATAACATGCTAGCAAAGCTTCAGTTATATACATGTACAGAAATTAACATTTTATTAAATGTTGGCTGCCCATGAATATAACTACTGATTGTCTAATAGGTCTAAGAGTGTAACCAGCTCCAGTAGCAATAGCAGTGACAGTTCAGCCAGTGATTCTTCATCAGAGAGTGAAGAAACATCTACCTCATCCTCCTCTGAGGACAGTGATACTGATGAAAGCTCCTCCAGTTCATCATCTTCAGCCTCCTCCACAAGCTCTTCCTCATCCTCTGATTCAGACTCAGATTCCAGCTCTTCCAGTAGTAGCAGCACCAGCACGGATAGCAGCTCCGAAGATGAACCACCAAAAAAGAAGCAAAAGAAATAGAGTCGCTCTACCTATATTGGACTGATGGACCATAAACTTTAATCTGATTCTCAAAAGGGAATTTAGAATATGTTAAAGCCAAATAGATTAACTGGCCAAAATTTTGAGAGCTCAGAAGTTTCTAAATGTTTTACATTGTAAGAGCATAAAAAGTATTAATGAAATATATATATATACACACACACACACTTTTTTATTTTAAGAGTGAATCTTGTTTTTCTTTTTTATATTTAAAGTGTATCTCTAACACTTAATCAAAAGCTGAAATCCAGTAATTCTGTTTTTGTGGTAAAACTTATTTTTGCCCTGGCCCACATGGCTCAGTTGATTGAGTGTCATCCCATGCACCAAAAGATTGCTGCTTTGATTCCAGTCAGGGCACATACCCGGGTTGCATGCTCATTCCCTGGTGGAGGACATGCAAAGACAGCCTGTCAATGATTCACTCTCACATCAATGTTTCTCTCTCTGTCCCTCTGCCTTCCTCTCTAAAAAAAATCTTTAGAATAAAACAAAACTAAAACTTTTCTCCCTGTGAAAACAATGCTATACTTTGTTATATGTTAGTGTTATGTATGAGACATATTTTCAGGATAATGCATCAGAATATCTGGCAGTGAATTTCTGTGTGTTTTTACGTCAGATTTAATACATTGTTATTATAAGCTTAGGCGTCTTTGTTGATAAATGTGCTCTATTTTTATGTTTATGTTCAGAAAGTTATTTTGCCTTCTGTCCTAAATGAAAAGTTCAAGGAACCTATTAATATATTTCTACCTTTTTGATGGTACACGTTTCAAGTTACTGTGTTGTATCATTTATTTTCTTCTGGTTCTTAGCGTTACACTTATCTGAGGAGCATCATTCTAGAGCAGGGGTGGGCAAACTTTTTGACTCGAGGGCCACAATGGGTTCTTAAACTGGACCGGAGGGCCGGAACAAAAGCATGGATGGAGTGTTTGTGTGAACTAATATAAATTCAAAGTAAACATCATTACATAAAAGGGTACGGTCTTTTTTTTTTTTTTAGTTTTATTCATTTCAAACTGGCCGGATCCGGCCCGCGGGCCGTAGTTTGCCCACGGCTGTTCTAGAGAAACTTAAAAAGGAACAAAAATGTTGAAACTACTTAGGAATCTTGGTGCCTTTGGGTAAATTCAGTGTATCAGAAAACAGTCATTTAAAAGGCTAACAAGTAAAAATGATACAAATATATTTCTTTGTGTGTTAATATGCTATAAAAGGTACCATTCAAAGGGGGAAAGAAAGTAGGAGGAAAAAAGGTAATTTTTACAGAAAATGAAGGCGATGTTGGTTGCCTTTTATTGAGATTTTTTAAGCTTTCATAAAGATTGCCTTTTACCATTTTTATGATTTCAGTAGGACAGTTTATGTGGTAACTGGTCATATACAACAATGTACTACATAAATATGATGTGTTAATATAGCACATACACAATTGAAATCTAGCATGAAAGGTTAAAAAATACTGCACAATATTTCTTAAATCACTCTGCTGTGGTAAGAGTACTTAACATCAGATTATTCTGTGATGTCTTTTAACTTTTTGGAAAAATACGTTTGTAAAGAAACCTTGATTTGGGTTCAATATAGGTTTTTAAAACTATGAATGTTGTCTTTTTTATATTTTTATGAGAAAGTGGAAGAAAATTACTTTGGAAGAAAATGGGCTTCTGTATAAATGTTGAAATATGTATGTTGTGAGTTTTAGGAGCATACAATCACCTGTAAGTTTTACAGAACCACCTGCTTTCAGTGATTGTAAATAAACTCTCAAAACTTCCTTGAAAGGCTCCATATAGAATGTGTCAATTGACAGGAAAATTTAATAAATTAGTAATTAAACACATTTTACAGTGTGGTCTCTTTAAGGGCAATTTCAGCAGTTAACTTGAAAGAAAAAAATGTGTACATAGGTAACATCACTTGCAATGAAATAAAACTCAGAGTTTGTGCTCACAAGTTTATGCTTCTGTTATCTTTTTTTTTTTTTAAATATATTTTATTGATTTTCTACAGAGAGGAAGGGAGAGGGATAGAGAGTTAGAAACATCGATGAGAGAGAAACATCGACCAGCCGCCTCCTGCACATCCCCCACTGGGGGTGTGCCCGCAACCAACGTACATGCCCTTGACCGGAATCGAACCCGGGACCTTTCAGTCCGCAGGCCGACGCTCTATCCACTGAGCCAAACCGGTTTTGGCCTTCTGTTATCTTTTTGATGTTTTATTTAATGCCAGTCTTTAGTAAATGTATTATGTCTCAACCACAACCATTTCAAAAGGAGTCATTAGATCATAGGTTTTCATCCTCAAACATTTTGTTAGTATAACTGTACAATATTGAAATTCTGTCCTGGAATCAAAATATGGCACTAGGCCACAGGTTAGTACTGGATATGGAAAAAAGTGCACAGAAGGTGTACTTCATACTCATGGTTTTATGTATTCTTTTAATTTTTATTTTGAGCCAATTGTAGAAAAGTTGTAAAAATATTACAATTTTCATATATACTTCATCTAGCTTCCCCTGTTAGCATTTACATAACCATAATACAATGATAGCCAAGAAATTAATGTGGAAAAAAAACAAACCAAAAACCTTATTCATATTTCACCAGTTTTCCCACTAATGTCCTTTTCCTGTTCCACAATATTACCCAGAAAATATATTTACTTACTTCTAAGTCTACTACTGTCTAGCAGTTCCTCAGTCTTTGTCTTTGAGGCCTTATCACTTTTGAAGAATATTTATCAGTTATTTTGTCTAATGTTCCTCAATTTGGGTTTGTCTGTTGTTTTCTCATTGAACTGAAGTTATGCTTTTTGGAAGACTATCACAGAAATGCAGTTGTGTCCTCAGTCCATCATATCACAAGATTCCTAATGTCAATATATTATTGGTGATGTTGACCTTGAACACTTGGTTAAGGTGGCTTCTGTCAGGTTTCTCCATTGTAAAGTTAGTTAATAAATACCTTGGGGGAGATACTTTGAGATTGCGCAAATTGTTTCTCCTCACACTCATCCACTTAGTTTTAGTGGATGTTGTCTATGACAGTTATTTGGGGGAGTGGGGTTGTTAATTTTTTAAATAATTTATTTTTCAATTACAGTTGACATACATTATTTTAGTTTCAGGTGTACAACCCAGTGATTAGACATTTCTATAACGTATGAAGTGATCACCTTGATAAATTTAGTACCCATATGGCACCATACATAGTAATTACAATATTATTGACTATATTCCCTATGCTGTACTTATCCCCATGACTATTTTGTGACCACCAATTTGTGCTTCTTAACCTCCAGGCCCCCAACCGCTCTCCCCTCCAGCAACTGTCAAAATGTTCTCTGTATCCATGAGTATGACAGTTATTACTGTGATGTTTTGCCAATGGTGATTTTCTATTTCCTTCTACACTAACTGGAATTTTATACAGAAGAGCTGTCTCATCTCCCCCATATTTATTTAATTATTTACAGTATGGACACATGGATTTTATTTGTTATGTGGGTTAGAATCCAATAATACCATTATTCATTTTGTTGCTCAAATTGTCCCACCTTTGGCTACTAGTAGAGCTCCTTCAGGTTGGCTCCTTTGTTCTTTCAGCACAACCTTTTTTTAAAAAAAACACACAAACACAAAAAAAACATTTTCTTACTTTCTGAGATAACAAGGTGTCCCAGATTCATCTTGCCTCCCTGCCCCATTTTTTGAACCAACCACTTCTCCAAGGGACCTGTCCTGATTTTAAATTGAAGAATAGTATTTAGAATCTAAGATATGAGTGCTGTCTTAGTATGTTTTTTTTTTTAAATATAGTTTATTGATTTTTTACAGAGAGGAAGGGAGAGAGATAGAGAGTCAGAAACATCGATGAGAGAGAAACATCGACCAGCTGCCTCCTGCACATCCCCCACTGGGGATGTGCCCGCAACCCAGGTACATGCCCTTGACCGGAATCGAACCTGGGACCCTTCAGTCCGCAGGCCGACGCTCTATCCACTGAGCCAAACCGGTTTCGGCAGTATGTTTTTTTTTAAATATATATTTTAATTGATTTCAGAGAGGAAGGGAGAGGGAGAGAGAGATAAAAACATCAATGATGAGAAAGAATCATCCATTGGCTGCCTCCTGCAAGCCCCCCCTGGGGATTGAGCCCGCAACCCACGGTATGTGTCCTGACAGGAATCCAACTGTGACCTCCTAGTTCATAGGTCAATGCTCAACCACTGAGCCATGCTGGCTGGGCCTTAGTATGTTTTTTACACATCTGACTGATAGTGTTCTAAGATAATTAAATAAGATGTAGAGTTTTACCATTAGCTGTAAGAAATCAGGTGTCATCCCTTCAGCATTTCTCATGTTTGCTTTCATATCACTGGACTCTTCCTCAGGAGCAATGCTTTCTTTGACAAATGATGGAAGAGGGAAAGTCTTCAATTAAAAATTGTCATTACTGCCTCCTTCCCTCACTCTACAATATATGTAAAATCAGACATAGGACAAATATCCATTATCCATTTTCTGATTACATATATATATATATATATATAGAGAGAGAGAGAGAGAGAGAGAGAGAGAGAAGCCAGACCTTGGATTATGTTACCTTAATTGAAAAAAGTTGACCCAAACCAGTATCTCAAATTGTATTTTTGTATGCTGCCCTGCAGATTTTTTCACCCTGGAAAAATTGTACTATAGAAGGACTAGATGTGTATGTATATGTGTACATAGTAAAGATTGAGAAAGGCCTTATGAAAGAACAAGAGAGAAAGGAAAGCCAGTGTGTGTTGCAGACGTTCTCAGTTGAATTTAAGAAGAGGGTATTGATAGAAGCTGAGGACCTGGAGATTGCCAATGTTCTTGAAAAGTCTTGTGTACCCCCAAGAGTTTCTGTGTGTGCTAGTCAAGGTATTCAGTAATAGCCACAAACTTTAGTATAACTCCTGTTTACTAGTAAAAGGGTGCTATACCAATGTAGAAATAACACTTCAACAGTGATTTTCTCGGTATACATTTGCAATCTAGTTGGGTAGACCAGACACACATAGAAACAAAAAGAGGACGAAAAAGAAGACTTTCAGTTAAACTTGGCAAATTGAACCCATGTTTTTATTACCATTCATCCTGAAATCTAACTAAAATGTCAGAAAAGAAGCAAAAAGCATAAGCCCATAAGGCAAAGAGAAAAAGAGAGGAGATGAAACAAATGAGAAGTGACAATTCTTTTGAAAGCTGGAAAGTTGATGGAATAAACAAGGCCAAAGCATAGGCCTGCAGTGAGGAAATGCCAACAAAAACAAGCCAGTTCATGCCACAGAACTCTGGAGAGGCTCCAAACTTCATGCCACCATACACTTGTCAGCCAAGATACAAGAGGAACTTGAAGACAGTCAGCTAATGGAAAGTTCATGTAAGAAGCTGTGTCCCTGTGTACCCATCTTCAGTTCATGCTGTGTTGAGAGTTTATTTTTACTATTTTTATCCCTTTACTGTGACATTTTGTGAGTGAGCAGTAGTAAACTCCTGCATTCAACTGGCCATGATTGATGAGTATTACATTAATTTAAAATCACATAAGCCCGGCCAGTGTGGCACAGTGGCTGAGTGTCGACCCAGGAACCAAGAGGCCACTGGTTCAATTCCCAGTCAGGGCACATGTTCAGGTTGGGGTCTTGATCCACTGTGGGGGGCGTGCAGGAGGCAGCTGATCGATGATGTTTCTCTCTCATCGGTGTTTCTATTCCTCTATCCCTCTCCCTTCCTCCTGTAAAAAAATAATCAATAAAAACATTTTAAAAAGTAAATCAAATCAAATAAGACACAATGGAAGTTACCATATGCTAAGAGCCACTAGGGATACTGATAATACATGTTATTATGCCACAAAGATAAATCCCCAGCACTAGATTTTACTCTTCCAAAAATTCTGGATGAAGTCAAGAGTTAAAAACCATGGAGCCCTGGCTGGTGTGGCTCAGTTGGTTGAGCATCCTTCCAGGCACTGAAAGGTCGCTGGTTTGATTCCCGGTGAGGGCACATACACAGGTTGCAGTCTGATGCCCAGTTGGGGTGCGTGCAGGAGGCAATTTATAGATGTTTCTTTCTCTCCAATCAATAAAAACATTTTTTACAAACTTGAAAAAATATGGAACTTCTGGATACTTTTTAAAAAATATATATTCTTTTATTGATTTTTAGATAGAGGAAGTGAGACTGAGAGAAACATCGATTGACTGCCTCCTGCACACCCCTACTGGGGATAAAGCCTGAAGCCTAGGCATGTGCCCTGATCCAGAATTAAACCACCGATCTTGTGGTGCATGGTTCGATGCTCAACCATTAACCCACACCGACCAGGACCCCCCCCCTTTTTTTTAATGTGGACTTTGTTCTGTACACTTAATAAAATGATTCCTTTCCTTAAGAAGTTGTGAGGGATGCCCAGCTGGCGTGGCTCAGTGGTTGAGCATCAACCAAGAGATCACAGTTCAATTCCCCGTCAGGGCACATGCCCAGGTTTCAGGCTCTATCCCCAGTGTGGGGCATGCAGTAGGCAGCTGATCAATGACTCTCTCTCATCATTGATGTTTTTATCTCTCTCTCCCTCTCCCCCTCCTCTCTCTGAAATCAATAAAAATATATTTTAAAAATAAAGCAAAATAAATAAAACTGTACCCAGAACATTTACCAAGGTATATTTACCAAGGTAGCTCATATTTCAAATCATAAAACAGTCTTAATAATTGTAAAAGGATTCAAATCATACAAGGTATATGCAAGGTATATGTGACCACAGTGAAATCAAATTAGGAATCACTAACAGAAACCTCTTGAAAATCCCACAACATACGGAAATTGAATTTTATTCCCTTTGGAATTATTCCGTGTTTACATTTTATTCCCTTTAATTTATAAAATTAAATGTTTATAAAAAGTATAAAATACATTTTAAAAAATGGAGTTCTCTTTGTGGGAGGGTTTTTAAGTACAAATTCAATTTCTTTACAAAATATATAGTATTCAGGACATCTATTCTTTTTTTTTTCTCTTTTAGATCATCTATTCTTTTTTTTCTTTATTGATTAAGTATTACCTATGTGTCCTTATCCCACCCATTACCCCCCCCCCCCCAGCTCGGGCTCTCACCCGCCTAGTGTCTGTGTCCATTGGTTATGCTTATATGCATGCATACAAATACTTTGGTTGATCTCTCCCCCTTACCCCCACCCTCCCCGGCCTTCCCTCTGAGATCTGATGGTCTGATTGATGCTTCTATGTCTCTGGATCTATTTTTGTTCATCAGTTTATGTTGTTCATTATATTCCACAAATGAGTGAGATCATGTGATATTTATCTTTCTCTGACTGGATTATTTCACTTAGCATAATGCTCTCTGGGTCCATTCATGCTTTTGCAAATGGTAGGAGTTCCTTCGTTTTTACAGCAGCATAGTATTAATTGTGTAGATGTACCACAGTTTTCTAATCCACTCATCTGCTGATGGGGACTTAGGCTGTTTCCAAATCTTAGCTATTGTAAGTTGTGCTGCTATGAACATAGGGGTGCATATATCCTTTCTGATTGGTATTTCTAGTTTCTTGGGATATATTCCCAAAAGTGGGATCACTGGGTCAAATGGGAGTTCCATTTTTAGTTTTTTGAGGAAACTCCATACTGTTCTCCACAGTGGCTGCACAGTCTGTATTCCCACTAGCAGTGCACCAGGGATCCTTTTTCTCCACATCCTCATCAGCACTTGTCATTTGTTGATTTGTTGATGATAGCCATTCTGACAAGTGTGAGATGGTGCATCATTGTCATTTTGATTTGCATCTTTCAGATTATTAGTGACTTTGAGCATGTTTTCATATGTTTTTTGGCCTTCTGTATGTCCTCTTTCGAAAAGTATCTATTTAGGTCCTTTGCCCATTTTTTTTTTATTGGATTGTTTATCTTCCTTTTGTTAAGTCGTATGAGTTCCCTGTAAATGTTGGAGATTAAGCCCTTATCGGTCATAACATTGGCAAATATGTTCTCCCATGCAGTGGGTTTTCTTGTTGTTTTGTTGATGGTTTCTTTTGCTGTGCAGAAGCTTTTTATTTTTACGTAGTCCCATTTGTTTATTTTCTCTTTAGTTTCCAATGCCCTAGGAGCTGTATCAGTGAAGATATTGCTTTGGCATGTGTCTGAGATTTTGCTGCCTGTGGATTCCTCTAAGATTCTTAATGGTTTCTCATCTTATGTTTAAGTCCTTAAGTCCTTTATCCATTTTGAGTTTATTTTTGTGTATGGTGTAAGTTGGTGGTCTAGTTTCATTTTTTTTTTTTGCATGTATCTGTTCAATTTTCCCAACACCATTTATTGACTCCATTGTATGCTCTTGCCTCCTTTGTCAAATATTAATTGAGCATAGTGGTTTGGGTTGATTTCTGGGTTCTCTATCCTATTCCATTGATCTATGTGTCTGTTCTTGTGCCAGGACCAGGAAGTTTTGAGAACAGTGGCTTTGTAATACAGCTTGATGTCTGGTATTGAGATCCCTCCTACTTTGTTCTTCTTTCTCAGGATCGCTGCAGCTATTCGGAGTCTTTTTTTATTCCAGATGAATTTTCAGAGAGTTCATTCTAGGTCTGTGAAATATGCAATTGGTATTTTAATGGGGAGTGCATTGAATTTATAGATTGCTTTGGGTAGTATGGACATTTTAATGATGTTGATTCTACCAATCCATGAACACAGTATGTTCTTCCATCTGTTTATGTCTTCCTCTATCTCTTTTTTCCAGTGTCCTGTAGTTTTCTGAGTACAGGTCTTTTATCTCCTTAGTTAAGTATATTCCTAGGTATCTTAATTTTTTTTGTGTGCAATGGTAAATGGGATTGTTTTTTAATCTCTCTTTCTGTAAGTTCACTATTGGTGTATAAAAATGCCATAGATTTCTGGGTGTTAATTTTGTATCCTGCTACATTGCCGAATTCATTTATTAAGTCTAATAATTTTTGATGGAGTCTTTAGGGTTTTCCATATCACGTCATCTGCAAATAATGACAGTTTTACTTCTTCTTTTCCAATTTGAATACCTTTTATTTCTTCTTCTTCTTGTCTAATCGCTATGGCTAGCACTTCCAGTACCATGTCAAAGGTCATCTACTCTTTTTTTTTTCAATATATTTTTATTGATTTTTTACAGAGAGGAAGAGAGAGTGATAGAGAGCTAGAAACATTTTTTTAAAATATATATTTTATTGATTTTTTACAGAGAGGAAGGGAGAGGGATAGAGAGTTAGAAACATCGATGAGAGAGAAACATCGATCAGCTGCCTCCTGCACACTCCCTACTGGGGATGTGCCCGCAACCAAGGTACATGCCCTTGACCGGAATCGAACCTGGGACCCTTGAGTCCGCAGGCTGACGCTCTATCCACTGAGCCAAACCGGTAGGGCAAAGGTCATCTATTCTTGATGAAACTTGTTAGTTTGGCTTTCAAGGAATTTTTACATTTTATCTAATTTATTAAATGTGTAAAGATGTCCAATTATTCCCTTGGTTTTTTAAATATCTGTGGAATCTATAGTGATGTCATGTCTCTCATTCCTCATATTGGTAATTTGTATTTTCTCTCTTTTTATCCTGAGCAGTCTGGATCAATTTTATTAATCTTCTCACAGAACTACCTTTTGGATTCATTGACTTTCTCTGTTTTTTGTTCATTTTCTATTTCAGTGATCTCTTCTCTGATCTTTATTATTTCCTTTCTTTTGCTATATTTTTGAATTTATTTGCTATTCTTTTTCTAGTTTCTTAAGATGCAAGCTGAAGTTATTGATTTGAGACATTTCTTCCCCCTCCCCTCCCCCCAATTTCAGTGGTATAAATTTTCTCTATTCATTGTTATACAAGTATCACACAAATACTAATAAGTTTTGTTTTCATCTTTGTTTAGTTAAAAATACTTTTTAATTTTTCTTTCGAGTTCTTCTTTGACCCATGGGTTATATAAAAATGTATTATTTAGTTTCCATATATTGGGGATTTTCTGGAGATGTTTCTGTTAGTATTTCCTAATTTAATCCATTGTCATCAGGTATACCTAGTATATACCTTGTATGACTTGAATTCTTTTATATTTGAAGATACTTGTTTTATGATCTGGAATATGGGCTACTTTGGTAAATATACCTTAGTAAATGTTCTGGGTGCACTTTGAAAGGAATGTGTATTTTGCTATTGTTGGGTGGAATGCTCTATAAATGTTAATGTACACAGGTTAATCATGTGGATAAGGACTGGAATGAAATTGAGTCAATATAAAAAAAATTAGACTTTAGTGTTAATTAGTGGGGTTTTTTCCCCTGTATAAAATGCTTAAAATCATTACAAACATATGAGAAAAAATTATGGTTTGGATTGTTATTATGGTTATACCACCAGCCTCCAAGATGATTCCTAAGGATCTTCATCCCCTGTTATGTGCCTTTGTGTAGTCCCTCCCCACACTGAACCTGGGCTAATCTCTGTGACCAGTAGAATAGTACAAAAGTGACAGTGTGTGACTTCAGAGGCTAGGTCATAAAAGGCAGGACAGTTTCTGCCTTGTTTCTTGAAGCACTCACTGTGGGGGAAACAAGCCTCTGTGTCATGGGGATATTCAAGCAGCCTTGCAGAGAGACCCCGATGGAGAGGAACTGAGTCCTCTGGCCACCAGCTAGCAGCAAGCTGCCAGTCTTGTCAGGGGGTCACCAGGAAGCAGATTCTCCATCCCCAGTTAAGTCCCCAAATGACTATAGCCTCTCAAGAGACCCTCTGGAATTGCCTAGCAAAGCCACACCTGAATTCCTGACCCACAGAAATTATGAGAAACCATAAATAGTATTGTTGTTTTAAGCCACTAAGGTTTGAGCAATTTGTCCCTGTGATGATTTAAAAACTACTAATTAAAATATGTTTTAAAGTAAATGTTTATTAAAAGGCCACATTCAAGTTTCTGCTCACAGTTCATCTCCTTTGAGGGTTTTTTCCTGGCCAATCTAGCTAAAATAGCACCTGCACTTATTCCATCCTTGCTTTTTCCTCTTTGGGTTTACACCTAAGAGGGTGTGTGTGTGTGTGTGTGTGTGTGTGTGTGTGCATGTGTGTGTGTTTGTGTGTGTGTGTTTCTTCTCGACTAAAGTGGAAGCCCCATGAGGTCAAGAATTATTATATTCACTACTGCCTCCAAGGCCTAGGATGCTTATAATGCTACCTGATATATGATAGGCACTCTACAGATAATTGTTGAAAGAATGAATAAATGAATGATAAATAAAATCTTTAATATTCACATTTGCCTTAATAGTATACTTGGGTTTTAGTTGTGTGTGTGTGTGTGTGTGTGTGTGTGTGTGAATACTATGAGCCATGTGTGAAATTGTACTACTTAATGTTTGCATTAGAATAATTACAACAAAAACATTCTTTTTAATTTTTATTACAACAAAAACCTTTTAGAAGAAAGAATAATGTTCACACTTGCATTTTTTGTTGATTTATTTTACTTAAACGGGCATTGTGGTAGACAGCCTCTAAAATGGCCCCCATGCCCTGGCCGGTATGGTTCATTTGGTGGAGCGCATCACATACACTGAAAGGTGGCAGGTTTGATTCCCCTTCGGGGCACATACCCAAGTTGGTGGTTCGATCCCCAGTCAGGGCAGGTGCGGGAGGCAACCCATTGATGTTTCTCTCTCACATGGATGTTCTCTTTCTCTCTCTTCCCCCCCACTTCCTTTCTCTGAAATCAATTTTAAAAAGAAAAGAAAATGGCCCCCATTGACGCTTGACTCCTCTCATTCATGTTCTTGTACAGTCCCCTCCCGCATTAAATAGAGCTGACTTGTGCAGCCAATAGTATATTGCAGAAATGAATGTGACTTCTGAGGCTAGATCATAAAAGACATTGAAAAATTTAAATGGCATATCTCCTTACAGCTTAATTTCTTCACAACAATAAAAAATGAAAATGAGCCCTGGTCAGTTTGGCTCAGTGGATAGAGCGTTGGCCTGTGGACTGAAGGGTCCCAGGTTCGATTCCGGTCAGGGGCACATGCCCGGGTTGCGGGCTTGATCCCCAGTGTGGGGTGTGCAGGAGGCAGCCGATCCATGATTCTCTCTCATCATGAATGTTTCTATCCCTCTCTCCCTCTTCCTTCCTCTCTCTGCAATCAATAAAAATATATTTTAAAAAACACAAACACAAAAATGAGGCTGCAACCAAAGTTTCTGAGTAAATCTTTTTTTTTAATATACTTTATTGATTTTTTTACAGAGAGGAAGGGAGAGGGATAGAGAGTTAGAAACATCGATGAGAGAGAAACATTGATCAGCTGCCTCCTGCACACCCCCTACTGGGGATGTGCCCACAACCAAGGTACATGCCCTTGACCGGAATCTAACCCGGGACCCTTGAGTCCGCAGGCCGATGCTCTATCCACTGAGCCGAACCGGTTAGGGCCTGAGTAAATCTTTTGTTATCCAAGCAAGGAAAGCCACTTAATAATGGCTAGTTCATTTTTTAAAAGCATTTTATTTATCTCTTCCCCACTTATTTATGCATTCATTGGTTGATTCTTGTATGTGCCCTGCCTGGGATTGACCCTGTAATCTTGGTGTATCAGGATGATGCTCTAACCAAATGAGCTAAGCAGCCAGGGCCTGATGGCTAGTTCATTAAATCATATTTGATTGTAGCAGCCAAAGAATTATATCCAGAGAAAATTAACTTGTTTAAGATGATTAGCCTTTCTGTGAAAACAGTTGGTTAGACTTGAAGACATTGAGAGCAACATCAATAGTCAATTAATAAACAAGGTAAGTAATATCAACTGGTTTTCTTTAATTCTTTTTTTAATAGCTTCATGAGATGTAATTAACATGCCATACAATCACATGTGCAACCATTACCAGAATCAATTTTAGAACATTTTTACCACCTCCAAAAGAAACCCTACATCTGTTAGCAATCATTACCCATTTCCCACTGCAACCACCCAGCCATAGGTAACCACTAATCTCTTTCTATTTCTATAGATTTGTGTACTCTGAACATTTCATACAAATGGGAGCATATATTATATTTTCTTTTGTGACTCACTTCTTCCACTCAGCATAATGTTTTCAAGGTTAATGTATAGTGTAGCATGTATTAGTATTTCATTTTTTTCATTGCCAAATAATATTCTATTATATGGACATACCACATTGTTTATCCATTTATTAGTTGGATACTTGGGTTGTGTTCCATCTTTTGGCTATTATGATGAATAATGTTGCTATAAACACCTTTGTACAAGTTTTTGTGTAGACATATGTTTTGAGTTCTCTTGGGTGTATACCTAGGAATGGAATTTCTAATTTATATAGTAACTATGTTTAACCTTCTGAAGAACTACAAGACCATTTTCCAAAGCAGCTGTACCACTTTACAATCCCACCAACAATCTATGTGTTCCAATTTCTTCACATCTTATCAACACTTGTAATTATGTCATTTTTATTTTAGCCACCCTAGTGGGTATGAAGCAGTATTTCATTGTTGTTGTTTTTTTAAATATATTTTTATTGATTTCCGATAGGAAGGGAGAGGGAGAGAGAGATAGAAACATCAATGATGAGAGAGAATTATTGATCAGCACCTCCTGCATGCCTCCTACTGGGGATCGAACCTGAAACCCAGGCATGTGCCCTGACCAGGAATTGAACCCTGACCTCCTGGTTCATAGGTCGACGCTCAACCACTGAGACATGCCGGCCAGGCTCTCATTGTAGTTTTGAATTTTGATTTGCATTTCTCTGATGGCTAATGATCATCTTCTCGTGTGCTTATTGGCTGGCCATTTGTATATCTTCTTTAGAGAAATGTCTATTCAGATCCTCTGCCCATTTTTTTTTTAAAACCCGGGTATTTGTCTTTCATCTTTTCAGTCTCTTGATGGTCTCCTCTGAAGCACAAAAGCTTTTAATTTTTATTTTTGTTGTTGCTTATTTTTTGGTGTCATATTTAATAAAGCATTGCCTAACCTAGGTCTTACCGATATTTTAAGAGTTTTATACATTTAGCTCTTATAATTAGGTCTTTGATTCATTTTGAGTTAATTTTTGTATGTGGTGTGCAGTAGCATTCCAACTTCATTCTTTTGCATATGGTATTCAGTTGTCCCAGCACCATTGGTTGAAAAGACTATTGTTTTCCCATTGAATTGTCTTGGAATCCTTGTTAGCCGCCAACCAACCATAAATATAAGGATTTATTTCTGGACTCTCAATTTTATTCCATTAATCTATATGTCTTTGACTCTTGAGTGGATAGATGTTACTGATACCATTCAGTTATTTATCAAGGAATCAGGGTTGAGTCCGAAATGAAGAATTAGCCTCTAAACATAGTCTGTGTGGGACAACTACATGTAAGAATATTTTCAAAGAATTTGAGAAAACACTAAGTAGAATCTGAATTTGAATCAGATAAGATGTGTTACATTTGATGGTGGTACCAATATGTATAGAGCAGAAAAAGCTTAGTTGGAGAGACTTACAGAGCTTTTGAGAATGTAAGGTGTTTAAAGCCTGTGGCAGCACTGGCTGATTTGGCTCAGTGAGTAGAGCATCAGCCTGCAGTCTGAAGGGTCCCAGGTTTGATTCCTGGTCAAGGCACGCGCCCAGGTTGTGGGCTCGATGCCCAGTAGGGGGTGTGCAGGAGGCAGCCAATCAATGATTCTCTCTCATCATTAATGTTTTTCTCTCTCTCTCTCTCCCTCTCCCTTTCTCTCTGAAATCAATAAAAATATATTTTTAAAATAAAAATATATTTTTTTAAAAGTCGGTGCAAGTATGAATTCATTATGTGTTATGGAACCAACAGTGTTAACAGTGAACTTCATCATCATGAGTTTCAGGAATTTTTTAAAAAAGTTTTTATTGACTTGAGAGAGAGATGGGGAGAGAGATAGAAACAGCGATGAGAGAGAAATATCAACATCAACTGGCTGCCTCCTGCAAGCCCCTGCTGAGCCCAAACCCATCATGTGCCCTGACTGGGAATAGAATTAGCGACCTCTTGGTGCAGGGGTTGATGCTCAACAACTGAGCCACACTGGCGGGGCCAGGAATTTTTTTTTTTTTTTTTAAGAAATGAGCCTGGCCCTAACCGGTTTGGCTCAGTGGATAGAGCGTTGGCCTGCAGACTGAGGGGTCCCAGATTCGATTCCCGTCAAGGGCATGTACATGGGTTGCGGGCACATCCCCAGTGGGGGATGTGCAGGAGGCAGCTGATCGATGTTTCTAACTATCTATCCCTCTCCCTTCCTCTCTGTAAAAAATCAATAAAATATATTTTTTTTAAAAAGAAAAAGAAATGAACCTGGACAGCAGTTTGATGGCTTATAGTAAGTAAGTAGTAAAGTATCATTGTGATTGAGCTTAAGACTAAGATGGAAATTTAAAAAATTGTGGTAAGATACATATAACATAAAATTTAACATCTTAACTTTTTTAAGTGTAGAGTTTATTGGTATTAAGTACATTCACATTATTGTGCAACCATCACCACCATCACCACTATTCATTTCCAAATCTTGTTTCATCTTGCAAAACTGAAACACTAGCTCTGGCCAGTGTGGCTCAGTTGGTTAGGCATCGTCCCATGCACCAGAAGGTTTCTGATTCAATTCCTGGTCAGGGCACATGCCCAGTTTTCAGGCTCCATTCCTGATGGAGGCGTGCAGGAGGCAGTTGATCGATGTTTTGCTCTCACATGGATGTTTCTCTCTCTCTAAAAATCAATAAAAAATCTTTAAAACAAACAAACACTATACTCAATTAAACAATAATTGCTCCCCTCCCTCAGCCCCTAGAAACATTTGACTACTCATATAAGTGGAATCATACAGTACAGTATTTTTGTGACTGGCATTATGTCCCCAAGCTTCATCCATAATATAGAATGTATCAAAGTTTTCTTCCTTTTATCTATATATATAAAAGGCTAAGTGACCATCCATCGGGGGCAGACGTTCCAACCAGTAGCTATAATGGGCACTGACCACCAGGGGCCAGATGCTCAACGCAGGAGCTGCCAAGCTGCGGGGACTTGGCAACTGTGGTTCTCCAGTGATGCACCCCGAACCAGAGAGGAAGGAGCCCAATTCCGGGGTGTGTTACCAGAGAACCGCCCTCTCGCAATCTGGGACCCCTCAGGGATGTCAGAGAGCCAATTTTGGCCCTATCCCTGCAGGCCAGGCCTAGGGACCCCACCTGTCAGAGGGACCCCGCTCACTCCACAGACTCCCTTCAAGCCACGGTGCCGCACCTAGGGCAGCAGACCAGGGAGGGACCGAGGGAGCTTGGCTCCAGGGTGTGTCCAGCCCGTCTCACCCAGTCCCGCCCCGCCGGCCACCTTCTAATTAATTTCCTTTCAATGTGCATGAATCCATGCACCACGGTACTAGTGGTTATACAATATTCTGTTGTATGGATATAGTACATTTTGCTTATTCATTCATCCATTGATGGACACTTGGGTTGCTTCCACCTTTTTGCTGTAATGAATAATGTTGAAAGGCGGACTTTTTATGAGTGAGAACTTCCCTCAACCACTGTTGAACGCTAAATGGTTAGGAAATTAACTTTTACTGAACACTCAATAATGCTTCTTAATGTGTTCAACCTAAAATTACAAGGCAAGCTGTTTATATGTGAAACTTTTACTGCAGTAAAGTCATTTTAGCAACAATAACTTTTTTGAATCACAATGTTAAGTTGCTTTAAATACTTCCTGTGCTGTTAAAAATTATAAGAAGAAGCAAAACATCAATTAGAACACAAACTTGCAGTGTATATCTTTTCTGAGCTCAAACTACAGTGCCTACAGTGTTTTTTTGGATTTTACTTCAAATGTAAAGAAAAATTTTCATATTTCAAAATCCATTTAACTGTACAACTGAGGACCTCTCATTCCATCTCCAATTGGAGATGATTAATCCTCAATGTAATATGTTCTAAGACATTATCAAGAGAATAATTTAATAAAATTGTATAAATTTCTTTAAAGCAATAATTTTGTTTTACACAAAGCTTTTTGAGTTTATTTTCCTTGGGTTGGAGATTCATCTTAACATGCATGCATTTTAAGACAGCAGCAGGGTTTTGAACTGTTCCCAGCAGACAACAGACAAGCACAGGGGGCTGGAAATTCCTATTTAAAAAATGGAAATTGTGGTGGGTAATGGAGAAGTCACACATATGGTGGGGTGATAGTTTATCCTGCTCCCCCCAAAACTGAATCTATACTTAATTCACATTTTTTTAATTACAATGATCTAACCTGATGCCTGGGTGGGCTAAGCAGCACCAGGCCTTCCCCTAAAGGTTCCTACTTCCTCACTCAATGGCTCTGAGCAAGGGGAAGGGGCTCCTGTGGAAGATTCCTGTCCAACCTCTGAAGGGTCTTGGCACAACCCTCCCGGGCAGCGGTTCTCAACCTTCTGGCCCTTTAAATACAGTTCCTCATGTTGTGACCCAACCATAAAATTATTTTCATTGCTACTTCATAACTGTAATGTTGCTACTGTTATGAATCGTAATGTAAATATCTGATATGCAGGATGGTCTTAGGCGACCCCTTTGAAAGGATCATTTGACCGCCAAAGGGGTCGCAACCCTCAGATTGAGAACCACTGCTCTAGGGGAAAGCTGAGTCTCATTCTAAATCTGTGGCACATCTCAGAGGAAGGCGAGGGCCGTGTCACTGCCCGCTGCAGCTGGCTGGTACATTTGAGGGCAGTTATTTAAACTTTTCCCTTTGATTCCTGTGCTCAGAGTGGACTTCCCCTGCACACATGTCTACCAGAAAGGGGTGAGGTCCCTAGACTTGGAGCCACAGGTCTAAGGCCAGAGCTTAAGGTTTTAAACACTTCCAGCCCCTAACACTTGAGAAGCTCAAATGCTGGGGAGTGCTGAGGCTTTCTCTCTCTCCCAAATTGAACTGGTAAAAAGTTAATTGTGGGGTAGGACTGACTACTGAGAAAAGTCCTGGGTCTTTGGCCCACCTCCCTAGGGCAGCCCTGGCAGACTGTGAAGAAGGGAAAGTCACTAGGGAGGAGTCTGCAGTCCCAATCCCTGAGTACTACCAGGGGACCTGCTCAAGGCCTAAAACACAGACAGGGGAAACAAGGGAAGCGGGAAGAACTGGCCGTGGTGGGAGTTTAGAGAATGCCACTAATAACCACAGGGACAACTTGTGGCACCTGCCACAGACCAGAAACCCCTGAGCAAGATGAGGAAGGATGGAGCACTGCTTCGGCCTGTGCTCCTGGAACTGCTGGCACAGGGAGGCGCCCAGACTAGAAGGATAAGGCTCAGTGGTTCATGAACAGGAACAAGGACCAGAGGCCTTCATCTAGTGGTCTCAGTGGGGTTTTCAGACAACCCCTCCGCCTTGGCTGGAAAACCTGGGCGACTATAGTCTCTTAGTTGTAGACTTAGAAAAGGGATGGAATGGGAGAAGCTGTGACTGGTTAGTTGGTAGATGGAGATGAATCCTGCCCTTATCCTGTTCTAGACCTCGACCAGTCAGCCATGTCCTATTCTTATGCCATTGTTCTTGATTATTATTTTTTTAAAATATTTTTTCATTGATTTCATAAAGGAAGGGAACGAGAGAGAGAAACATTAATGATGAGAGAGAATCAATGATTGGCTGTCTCCCGCATGTCCCACACTGGGAATTGAGCCCACAACCCAGGCATGTGCCCTGACCAGGAATCGAACTGTGATCTCCTGGTTCATAGATTGAGCCACACTGGCTGGGCCCTTTGTTCTTGAGACATCCACAATTATTCTAGAATGACATAAGGCTGTTGGGTTTCATGGCTCCAAAGAGTAAGGTTGAGGGTAGTTACTTCCCCTCAGTTGCCTTCTACTGCTCAGAAAAGGAATGTGGTATTCTGGGGGGTGGAGGGGGTGGGCAGACAAAAACTTAAGATCAGTTCACTTTCTCCGCATTCAGACTGTAGACCGAATATATCTTCATCATTATAAAAAGAAAACTTGTATAAAGCAAGATAAATAGCTTTCAAACATTTGAATGACAAAAGAATTAGAGGGCCAAAGCCAAGGTTTTGAAAATAGCACAGAAAATGACCTTTTAAGCCCTAGCTAGTTTGACTCAGTGGATAGAGAGCAGCGGACTGAAGGGTCCCAGGTTCCATTCCAGTCAAGGGCACGGTTTCAGGCTTAGTCGCGGGCACATCCCCAGTAGGGAGTGTGCAGGAGGCAGCTGATTGACATTTCTCTCTCACTGATGTTTCTAACTCTCTATCCCTTTCCCTTCCTCTCTGTAAAAAATCAATAAAATATATTTTTTTAAAAAGAAAATGACCTTTTAAGCCCTAGCTAGTTTGACTCAGTGGATAGAGAGCAGCGGACTGAAGGGTGCCAGGTTCCATTCCAGTCAAGGGCATGGTTTCAGGCTTAGTGCCCGGTAAGGGGTGTGCAGGAGGCAGCCAATCAGTGATTCTCTCTCATTATTGATGTTTCTATCTCTCTCTCTCTCTCTTCCCCTTTCTCTCTGAAATATATATATATATACATATATATATATGTACATATATATATGTGTACATATATATATATATATATGTAATGAACTTGTAAGATTTTTAAAAAATAGATTTTTAGAGAGAGGAAGGAAGAGGGAGACAGCTGCCTCTTCTATGTCCCTCAATGGGGATTAAGCCCGCAACCCAGACACGTGCCCCGACTGGGAATCCAGGAACCCTTTGGTGCACGGGACGATGCCCAACCAATTGAACCACACCAGCCAGGAGGAGAATGACCTTCTTTTGTTTGATGGTTAATCCTCACCCGAGGATATTTTTCCATTGATTTTTTTAGAGGGAATGGAAGGGAAGGGGAGAGACAGAAAGAGAAACATCGATTTGAGACACCAATTGATTGCCTCCTGCCCATGCCCCAAAGCGGGGGGAGAGGCATGGATCCAGCCTACAACAGAGGTACCTGCTCTTGATGGGAATCAAACTCAGGACCTTTCAGTCCATGGGCCTATGCTCTATAGGAAGGGAGAGAGATAGAGAGTTAGAAACATCGATGAGAGAGAAACATCGATCAGCCGCCTCCTGCACATCTCCTACTGGGGATGTGCCCGCAACCCAGGTACATGCCCTTGACCGGAATCGAACCTGGGACCTTTCAGTCCGCAGGCCGACGCTCTATCCACTGAGCCAAACCGGTTTCGGCGACCTGCCCTTGACTGGAATCAAACTCAGGACCTTTCAGTCCGTGGGCCTATGCTCTATCCACTGAGCTAAACTGGCTAGGGCAGGAGAGAATTACCTTTAAAAAAAAAAAAAACAACTAAGCCCCAGCTGGTTTGGCTCAATGGATAGAGCATTGGCCTACGGACTGAAGGATCCTGGGTTGGGTTCTGGTCAAGGGCACATGTCCGGGTTTCAGGCTTGATCCCCAGTAGGGGGCGTGCAGGAGGCAGCCGATCAATGAATCTCTCTCATCATTGATATTTCTATCTCTCCCTTTCCCTTCCTCTCTGAAATCAATGAAAATATATTTTTAAAAATCTACAATTCACCAATCCACAGCTCAAATGTTCTGACCCAATCAACAACACTGTCAGAAACACAAAAGAGTATTTTAAACAGGATACTATCTCTTAAACTGTAATCAATACACACACACACACAAATGCACAAAAATATAAAAACTCAATGTTAAAGAAGTTAGATGCCTGGTAGCTCATCTTTAACTGATGTTACATGTTTCATACACACTATGGCAACATGACCAGCAGACCAAATAAATGCAGGGAGCCTGAGGCTGTAGAGGCTGCTTGAGGACACAGCCTGCCAACCTTGGGAGATGCTGGGTCTGACTATGAGCAGATTCGAATTTTCATACTTGATAAGAAGGCAGGGAAATCAAGTCCAAACATTATGCTGATATAATCCCTTCCTAAGTCAATCTTTTTTTCTCCGTGAGCCACTTGGTTTCAAATTCTTCAGCTGTGGTCTTCCTGCTGATGTTCAGAGCTACCTATGGCCCCTTCCTGGGACCAGGGCAGTTGTGTGACCCATCTGCCTCTTCCAGAAGGGTCCCAGCATCCCAAGAGGAGTCCAAGAATGCTGCCTCCATTCCTTCATGTGCTGGTTCCTGCTTCAGAAGCTGAGCTTGGCCAGGTTTGGAGGGAGCCGTAGAAAACTAATCCATTCATCCAAAACACTTCCACAAACTTTTGTTTTTGTCTTTTGTACATGGTTTATCATGTCTCATCCCAAATCCCCAGTTCCTGGTGAGGTGTCTGTTTTCTCTCCCAGCCAGACCAGACTGCTCTGATGTCATCACAGAATGACTCACAGCTCAATTCCGAGGCCTGGAGAGCGAGGCTCAGAGGTGGGTGGAGATCCTGAAGGAAGCTGCAGGATCGCTGCTGAGGAAGCCTGTGGGTGTCAGATCTGCTAAAAGCCTAGACGTGGGCTTTTAGGAAAAACAGCCCCGAGGCTGGGGCCTGGTCCAATCCCACATCAAGCCTCCAAAGTGGATTTCCTGGGTCACATCCTCAAGTGATCCAGAACCAAGATCAGGCTGGGGCACCACACTCCAAGGTGGGAGGTATCACTCCCCACTGGTCATAACGTCTAGGTGACAAGCCACAGGCACAGGGAGTCAGATGACCTACATGGTCGTCCTGGGGTTCAAAGAAGAATCTCTGCAAGGAGTACCCCAGGTGCCGGGAGATCTGCTCCCAACTAAAAGCTCACCTTCAGGTGGGGTGCCTGGGAGAAGGTCAGAAGAAAGTAAATGGATGGAGGGTACAGCCCTCATTTGATACTCATTCACTCTGGGGTTTCTGCAAGGGGGGGAAACCATTTACACACAAGGGTCCTTTCTGGTTCATCTCGACCGAGTGGGAGGCAGGCTTTATAGAGCAGACATCAGAACTCCTGTAGCTGAGAGCGCCCAGGGGTGTGAATGATGGTCACGGGTTCTCTGAAAACCAGCTGTCCGAGAGCCCAGCGGCAACCCCCACCCCTCACCGCTTCATGAGGATGAACGCACTCGCCTCCGAGATATTTGATTCTGATCCAGAATGCCTGATGTTGATCTGGAGTGTTCCTTCAGGAGGAGAGCATTTAGATGGAAGAATCACTTGGATCCAAGGAGGAAAGGGGAAGGAAGCTGTGCACAACACTTCATAAAATTGAAAAGTTAATCCAGGAGGGATGAGGCGTCTGACCTCTTCTCCTCTGGCACCAGAGCACTTGGCTCTGAGAGGACCCTTGGCTGAGTCTATGGGGTGCCCCTGTCATTGAAGGAAACTCAGGACAGGGATGGGAAAGGTGACGAGGGTGATGACACATCATTATAAATAGCAAACCTGGAGCAACGGAATTTCAGAAAAACCCAAATAAACCCACAGTCACCTCTACCTCCAAGGTATTTTAAAAGATTGCAAGGTAGCAAAAAGGAAACCACTTTAAACCTGGGTCAAATGGGGAAAAATAAATCAAAGAGAGCGGGAGGTGAGGCTACACCCGGAGAGCAGGTACACACACAGCACATCCTCCCCTCCCTAGAATCTCTTTCAGTGTCACCGGCTGCAGTCTCACTGCTAAAGCCCTCCCTGACCCCTCACTCTGCTCCCTTTCCTCCCATCTAGCCGAAATACACCCTCTCCCTCTTCCTGTCCCTGTCCCCAGATCTCATTCTCTGGCTCTACCTCAAGATGTTGGGCATGACCTTGTTGAAGTGTTTGGAGTACTGCTCAGGATTCACAGTCTAGATCTCGGACCCTGCCCCATTTTTCAGCGTTTTGGCAGCATGTGCAGCTTTCTTCTTAGCATCATATAGTGTGAATATATCAGTGACAGCCACGAAATAGACCTCCTTCTTGGGGGCACTTTCATGGCTTTTCATGGCATAAACTTCAACAGAGGGATCAAATTCTCCAGGACCAAAGAACCGAGGGAAGCTGAGGAGGCTGCCGGACTGTCTGGAGGCGTGCACAGAGCAGGTCGCTGCTCATCCCATTATCCTCACACTCCTCATCCTCTACCCACTCCTCCACCTCCACCTTTTCCTACTCTGCCTGGTCCACATTGTGGATGCCCAGCAGCAAACTACAGTCCATGATCTTTAGCTGAGCCAAAAACTCTAGGTCCCATTTCAGTTTTTCTAGGAAGTTCTTTTTACCCTCCTCTCCTATCTGCATTTCTGCCCTTCATTGTCTTTAAATGTTGGCAAGTTCTTACCCCTTCTCCTTGTCACTCGCTTCTCTGGCAACAGTAGAACCCTTGAGGTCATACTTGCAGTGCATAGTGAGCTGATGGCTGAACATGTTTCTAGTGACCACCATGTAGGTTTCCCTACCATCTATAGTCAGGCAGTACATGCTCAAGAACTATGGCAAAAGGGTGTTGCCGTGACACTCGCTATGAACGGGTGGTGCTTAAGATGTGCGTCTCAGGCACATCCTCAACACAGTCTTAATGACGAAGTGCCGGTCATAGGTGGTGAGGAAACGTGTGCCGCGTTGGCCCCGGCTGTCACTATTGAGAGGGGCGTATCACTGTATTCTGGTAATCCTGATCGTCAATCCCAAAGCTCTCCTGAAGATTTCGAAACAACATGGGACAGTACTCCTTGAACTTCAAGATCCTGGGAAGTTCTCCTTCTTGAAGAGATGATTGTCCACCTGGATCTTGCTGTATGCTTTGAGGTCATCTTGTTGCCGGTGGAAATAGAGCTCTTCCACACAGTCACGAGAAAAGCATTTCAGGGATCGACACAAAGGAAGATGCGATGTAGTGGTAAGATTTATTGGAGTAAAAACAAAGGACTGCCCCCAGGTGCCCACTGTCTCATCCACGACCAGGTGGTTTAGCTTCGTCTCACTGAGGAAGAAGTCCTGGGCCTGGTGCCCACCAGGAGGGTCAGGATCCAGCACTGTAATGCTATCACCCTGGGCTCCGCAAGTCCAGCATAGGCTCTGCTTCTGGCTGTGTTCCAGCTGGCACTGCACTGCCACACGCAGGCCCATGCTTGGAGCCATGCTTGGAGCTGTGCAGCTGCCACAGAGAGAGAGGGGGCAAGGAAAGGAACAGGCAAACACACATGTGCTTCCCAGATGACAGGCTTTTGTTAGCTTTGATTATATTATCTCGGGCTTGGGAGAGAGCAGGCTTTCTTTCAAACCAACCAATCTCTTTCCTAATCTCCTGGGTTTATACTGGGCCCTCACCCTGACCAATCCCTTCTCTGGATCTTCTAGGGTTTGGTGTCCCTTATCTAACCTCATCCTTTTCCCAGGCTAGATTCCACCCCTTTATGTTGCCATTTTGGCTCCTACTGTGCATGCCTCAGAGTCTTGCCTCTTCATCGGGTTTCTACGGTAGGCGCTAACCTCTCCCTGTGCCATCTTGGTTTCTACTGCGCATCCTTCCAGCAAAGGAATTTCCCCTGCAGTTTTATCCCTCCATCTGCCTAGTGGCTGGTTGTCCCCCTGGGGGGATTGGAAAGCTGATTCTCCCTGCCCACTTCGGGGGTTAAGTCCCCTCAACAGAGGATGTGGCTGTTCCCTGGGGAGACTGTGAATGCTATGGCTTCCTAGTGAGTCAGGCGTAATGTCCAATTCGGTGCCCTAGTTTATTAGACTTAATCTGATTCCATTTGCTCCCTTCCTTTATTAATAACTAACAATTTGGCATTCACATGACAGGGACAGGGACATTGCTCAACTCATTGATTGTGTAGATCTCCCCCCACATCAGGATGCTGAGGAACTGCTCACTGGCCAGAATAGCTTCAGTTTCTGGCTCACATGCTTCTCCTTGGTCTTGGTCTTGCTGGAGCTGAGCAGCATCACTGCCACCACCGTGGTGCTGGTGCAGTTGGACGATGTGCTCCGGGTGGTGGCAGTAGTGGCTAAAGGAGGGGTGGCCGAGACCACACACAGGCCCAGGACTTCCCCTGATCAATCCCCACCCCCACTGCCTCACTGTGCCATGGTTGCGCCCATCCTCTTTGCAATGAATAATATTAATATCAGTGGAATGATAGCAGTGTTTCCCAGTACCTATCTGTGTGAAAAGATGTTTTCAAAAGTGGAATATATAACGTTTCATTATAGGTCAGCATTAACAGAGGAATATTTGAAATCACTTTTTAAAAAATACATTTTTAAGTGATTTTATTGTCCAGCTGGTGTGGCTCAATGGTTGAGCATCGACCCATGAACCAGGAGGTCACCAGTTCAACATGCCCAGGTTGTGGGCTGGGTCCCCAGTAGGGGGCATGCAAGAGGCAGCCAATCGATGTTTCTCTCTCATTGATGTTTCTGTGTCTCTCTTCCCTTCCTCTCTCTCTCTCTCTCAAATAAAAACATATTTTTAAAATGTTTTTATTGATTTTTTTTTTTTTAGAGAGAGAGGAAGGGAAAGGAGAGAGAAACATTGGAGTGAGAGAGAAAGATTGATCGATTTGCCTCTGGTATGCACCTGTCTGGGGATGGATCCCACAACTTTGGGCATGTGCCCTGACTGGGAATCCAACTGGCAAACTTTCAATTCATAGGACCACATTCAATCAACTGAGCCACACCATCCAGGGCTGAAATCACTTTTGATGATGGGAAACACTAATGTGGAATCCCAGTTAAGTGAAATGTCCCCATTCCCCACCAAAAACACAAATTTATTATTCTCCTTAGTGGACTTGAATTATAAAACTTACTCAATTACTGTATTTTGGATTTCATAAAAAAAAAAATTATGTGCCCTAGCCAGCTTAGCTCAGTGGATAGAGCGTCGGCCTGCAGACTGAAGGGTCCCAGGTTCGATTCCGGCCAAGGGCACATGTCTGGGTTGCGGGCTTGATCCCCAGTAGGGGGTATGCAGGAGGCAGATGATCAATGATTCTCTCTCATCATTGATGTTTCTATCTCTCTCTCTTCTCTCTTCCTCTCTGAAATCAATAAAGAAATATATTTAAAAATTATGCAAAAAAGGTAAAATTTAATACTATGTACCTACAAAAAATCTTTGATTTTGCCACTTGTCCTACAAAACCTAAAATATTTACTATTTGGTCTTTACAGCAAAAGTTTGCCAAACCCAGAGAGAAAAAGAGAAAAGAGCTGAAGACCAAGTCTAAGGACAGAAGTCAGGAAAAGATAAAGGATCTCCTGCAACTGAGACTGAAAAGCAGCCGCCAGGGAGGTAGGAGGGAAACTCCAAGAGAGTGGCATCTCCAAAACAAAGAGAAGAAAGTGTTTCAAACAAGAGACAATGGTCAACTGTGTTAAATGCCACTCAGAAATAAAGATTCAGCTTTTGGATTTGGTAGCATGGGACTTGTTGGTGATCTCCGTGAGTGGTCTCAGCAGCATGGTGGAAGAGGACAAGACAGAGAGGAAAAGGTCAAAAGGTGAGAAGATTCAAATAACACATCTAAAGTGGTTAGTATTGTGCTTAGCACACCGTTGTGTACAGTAATTATCATTGAAGCTGACACTGTTGGTGCCCGTTCATATCCCTCATTGCTACCATTTCAGGAATATCAGCCTGACTTTTAACTGTGCAGATGTTCCTGGTTTTATTTGCCTGAGAACCTTCTCTGGCTGCTGGAGTCTGCTCTGTTCACAGGCAACAGGCTGGAGCTGCTGAGGAATTAATATCCCCAGGAGCAGGCCTCTCACCATAGTAGTTGCATAAATACACCAGTCCCTTGCTTTTCACCTAGGGATAACGATTCTTATCTCTAAAGCAGGGGTGGGGAACCTTTTTTTCTGCCGAGGGCCATTGGACACTTATCACATCATTCGAGGGCCATACGAAATTATCAGCTTAAAACTTGGCCGGCTGTATTTGGTCAAACATTTCATTAACTCACCCCAATGCCTTGGCAGGGCCAGACTAACTGATTTCATGGGCCTTATACTGCCCTCAGGCTGGATATTCCACACCCCTACTCTAAAGTATCTATTCTGCAGAGTTCCCTAGTAGGATTAAGAATGGAAAAACCCATACTGGCTGGTGTGGCTCAGTTGGTTGAAGTGCCGTCCCATACAACAAAAGGTGCCAGTCAGGGCGCATACCCAGGTTGGGGGTGCAATCTCTGGTGGGGCATGTGTGGAAGTCAACAGATCGAATTTTTTTTTTCTCTCTCTCCCTTCCTCTTAAATCACATTCCTATGACCTTCTATTCTGCCTCCCTCTTCTAATAACAGTGAAGATTTGGATTGATCATGGCCCCAAGTGTTAATGGTCCCTAGCTCAGGCTGAAGAATGACTAAGATGAGACACTGAGAAACAATTGAAACCATCTACATCCACACAGATTACAATTATGGGAGCTAAGAACATATTAATACTTTTCCTCCCACCTTCTAAATTCTTCTGGCTGGGCTAATAACCAAATTAACAGAGAGATTAACAGGAGAAAATTAAAGTTTAATACATGTGCACGGGGAATTCATATAGGCATCATAATTCCATGAAAATTCCAAAATTAGTGAGGCAACATTGATTATATAAGACAAATTTGGACAGAGGAGAAAGGGGAGAATGTGGTAGTAGTTTTCAGAAATGGGGATGTTGATTTATAGGTAGTTGAGGAAGAACGGAACACACATGGCAGGAAAATCCTTGCTAGGCTACTCAGACACAATGGGACCCGGGGTAGCTAGCTAACAAGAGGCCTGGAAGCCTCTTGTTTACCACACTTAATTCAAATTAGACTAAGGCTGCCTCCTAAGATCTCCTTTCTGAAGCAAATTTCTCTGTCTGAATCTTTTGGGAAAAGGGGGAGGGTTAACGATTCTTTCTGAGTCTCTGTTTTCTTAATAAACAGCTTAAAATTAATATCCCAGTAGCTCAGTGGTTAGAGTGTCAGCCCTTGAACTGAAGGGTCTTGGATTTGATTCTGGTCAAGGGCACATACGCCCATTGTAGGCTCAGTACCCAGCCCTGGTTGGGGTGCATGTAGGAGGCAACCAATCACAAGCAGTCGATGTGTCTCTCTCACATGATATTTCTCTCTGTCTCTCCTCCTCCTTTCTACGCTCTCTAAAAATAAATGGAAAAAATATCCTCAGGTGAATATATATATATTCCCAAAGCAGCTTCAGGGTGGCAGAATTTTGGTTCCTTCAGTCAACATTAACATAATTTTATTAATTCATTGTCATCTTCGACATAACTACTATTCCAGGAACATTTTGACCACAAAGAGAAAAATTATAAATAGCTTTATTGTTCATTTCAGGAATTTCTCAAAATCCCATTTAAATGAACATTGAACTCAACTTTTTAGTAGATGACTTTAAATGACTGCTTATGCTGTGTGGTAAGCAGAATAATGGCCCCCCAAAGATGTCCATGTACTAATCCTTGGAACTTCTGAATATGCTGTTACTGGTATATGGCAAAGGGGAATTAAAGTGGCAGATAGAATTAAGGTTGTTAATTTATTTGACCTTAAAATAGGGAGATTATTCTGGATTATCTAAAATGGAACACAGTGATTACTAGGGTACTCAGAATTAGAAGAGGGAGGCAGAATAGAAGGTCATAGTAATGTGATTTAAGAGGGACTCAACCAGCTGTTTCTGACTTTGAAGATGGAAGACGGTGGCACAGCCTAGGCATGTGGACAGTCTCTAGAACAGTGGTTCTCAACCTTGGCTGCACATTAGAATCACCTGGGAATCTTTTTAAAATTCTGATTTCTGGGGCCTCATACTCCGGAAATTCTGTCGTTATGGAGTGAGGGAACAACATTAGTAACAAAAGAAACAGAATTTCCGGAGGATGAGGCCCAGAAATCAGGATTTTAAAAAGATTCCCAGGTGATTCTAATGTGCAGCCAAGGTTGAGAACCACTGCTCTAGAAGATGGAAAAGGCAAGGAAAGGGATTTCTCCCTAGTGCCTCCAGAAAGGAGTAGCTTTGCCAACACCTTGATCTTTACCCAGGAAGACTTGCTTAGACTTCTGACTTACAGAATTGAAAGATGATTAATTTGTGTTGTTTTAAAGCCCTAAATTTGTGACAATTTGGTACAGCAGCAATAGGATGTTAATATACTCTCCAATGTCACAGGCACAAAGTTTGTGTGCCCAATGCTCCAAAAGAAAGGTCACTATTCAATAGATCAGACTTTAGAGCAAGGGAAGGTTTATTGATCTAGAAGGCCTAGCTTGAGAAGATGGGAGAACTAATTCTCAAATCCACAGCTCAAAATCCAGGCTATATATATCTTGGGGAGAAGGGAGGATGAGTTAGGAAGAAGTGGGTGAGGCCTATAGACAGCCAGGCAGCTGAACAGGGTTAGGGATAGGAGCAGCAATTATTTTTTCACTAGAGGCCCAGTCCACAAAATTCATGTATGCTGGAGGTTCCCTCAGCCCGGCCTGCGCCCTCTCGCAGTCCAGGAGCCCTTGGGAGATGTCCGACTGCTGGCTTAGGCCTGCTCCCCTGGGCAGTCGGACATCCTTAGCGCTGCCGCAGAGGTGGGAAAGGCTCCCGCCATCGCCGCTGTGCTCGCCAGCCTTGAGCTTGGCTTCTGGCTGAGCAGCGCTCCCCCTGTGGGAACGCACTGACCACCAGGGGGCAGCTCCTGCATTGAGCATCTGCCCCCTGGTGGTCAGTGCACATCATAGCGGCTGGTCATTCTGCCGTTCAGTCGATTTGCATATTAGCCTTTTATTATATAGGACTAGAGGCCTGATGCATGAAATTGTGCAAGGGGCTCGGCCCTCGCAGCTGTGGCTTCATCCAGAATGTCATCTGGAAGGATATTTGGAAGGCCATTTGGCTGTCTGGTCTAATTAGCATATTATGCTTTTATTATTATAGACTATGGGCCCAGTGCACGAATTTGTGCACCTTGAAAGGAACTGTGGGCTGCGAGGCTGTGGTGGGCACAGGAGCGGGTCTCAGCCCATCCTCCATACCCCCGCCCAGCCCCTCCCACCATGGCCCCAGGTCCCCTGTCTGCCAGCAGCCTTGCTGGCCCCACTCACACCTGCTGATGGTGCCAAGCGATCGGGACCGGTGCTGGGCACCAGCAGCAGGTGCAAGTGGTGGCTCCAGCACTGGCAACAGGTTTGAGTGCCAGGTGGGACCGTGGCACATGGGAGCAAAGAATTTTCAGTAACCACCAGAGGTTCGCCCTGATGACAGCTACCGGCACCCCGCTTTGGTCTGGCGCCCCTGCTCACCTGCTCCACCATCCCGCCACAGCTGACACCAGCCATATTCCGTGCTCTGCCGTCTGCTGCCCATGTCCGCCATATTCTGTGCACGCCCCCTGGTGGTCAGTGCATGTCATAGCAATTGGTTGTTTGGTTGTTCTCCCTTTCAGTCTATTTGCATATTAGCTTTTTATTATATAGGATTCTATTTTGAGTTTGCATTAATACATTTCTTTATACACAGATATATAGATGAAATCTATGTAGATATAAATAAAAAGAGTGAAGCTTAAAAGAAATAATAGGTAGTCAGCTAAATAATTTAGAAAGGAAAAATATGTACTTATAGATGCTGGTGAGTTACCAGCTTTTAGGGCTAATAGAAACATTTTCATATGCACAGTCTTTACAGTAATTTATTACAAAACTCTTTGACTTTTATTAAAAACAATCTTTAAAATATTTCAAAATTAGTAGAAAGTTAAACACACACATACACACACAGAACAGCTCCAAGGGTTCCTTCATGGAAAGAAAACAGGTGAGAGGCAGATTACCAAGTGTTTTCCAAATGATGCGCCAGAGGTAGGATCTCTGGACAATTACTGCACTGGCTTCCATGAGACCCTTTGAAAAGTCCGTCTGGTCCATAACTATTATTTGACTCCCAATTACATGATAGTTTGCCCTGACTGGCAGGATGTTGAGGTGAAGGAAAGGGTTTAAAATGATATTCTGAACAGGTTTAGTGGCAGAAAATGTTTAGATGACGAAAACAAAGTGGGGTGCTGTCTCGGCTTCCGGAGAAGTTGAAGCGAGGCGGCGAGCACCCCCGCGGACAGTCCCCGCAGACCGCCTCTTCGGCGGGACCTGTTGAGGGCCCCGGAGTCGGGACTCAGCACGGGAAGCCGGCCTGGGGGCTTTGGGGGCGCCGATGGCCTGAGCCCTTCACCTGAACCCCAGAACCGGTAGATCCGGCCGGGCCCGGCGCCGCCCTCCGCACCTCGCTAGCGGCTACGCGCAGGAGGGTGCGCGTCGGCGGTGCCGGTCGGGTCCTGCCCGCCCCGCCCTCCGAACGCGGCCGCCGGGCCGGAGATCCGGGGTTCCGGGCTCGGGCTTCCGCCAACCGGGGCCGGGAGCTGGCCCCGCCCGGGGTCGTCGGGCCCCGACAAGGGGCGAACGTCCCCCGCCCTCAAGAACCGGAACCGCAGCCCCCCACGGCCCGAAGCCCCCGTTCCCCCCGGGGAGGGAGGGGCGCGTCGTCGTCACGTGACGCCTCGCCCGCCGGCCCTGGTCACATGGTGGCACGGCCGCTGCGTCAGTCATCCTGGCTGCGGGAGTCGAGCCTCCGTCGTCTCCGCCGCCGCCAGCTGACGGGGCGGAGATCCGGGCGCCAGGTCCTCGTCAGCCCGCCCCCGCCGCCGCCGTCGGCCGTCCCAGGCTGGGCCCGACCGTCATGGACCGGGTCGGGACCTCCGCCTGTTCCGTGTGAGGCGCGTCGCCTCCGCCGGCGCTTTTCCAGACCTTGCGAGCCCTCGGCGCCCCGGGAGCCCCTCGTCCTTGGCAGCCTGTCGCCGCCCCCCGGCTGGGCTCGAATGCGCGTCGGGTGAAGGTGCAGGCCCGGTCCCGCCGCCGCCGGGAGATGGTTCGGGCCTAGCGGAGCCGGGACTGGAGGTGAGAAGCCGCGGGGCTGCCCGAGGGCCGGGCCGGGCCGCGGGGGAGGGGCGGGCGAGGGGCGGGTGTCGGGGGCGCGAGGTCCCCCGGGGGCCTCGGGGACACCCTCCGGGCCCGGGCTGCTCCATCCGCCTTCGTCTCTCACCCCCGCGTTCCACTCCCTTCCCCCCACGTAGAGACATCCACTAACCTCATCCTAACAAAAATCCCCAGAAACCCATCCTCTCGCCGTGTCCTCCGGCCCCTTTCGTCCCTCAGTCCGCCCCTTCCCTCAGAAACCCCGCCGACTGTTGGGTGACTTCTTCATCTCCGATTCCAAGCCATTTCTAGTCAAAGAGAAAATAGGCCTGGGTTCTGGCGATCAGAACCCAACTAGTTCTCGCTTTCCTTCTCGCGATCCTGCTCACCGTCACCCTCCTCCTCTGCAAAAAAAAAAAAAAAAAGGGGGGGGGCGGAAAATACTCCGCCTTCGGGCAGCGGAGGGGGTTAACTAAACATGGGAATGTGGGGCGCAGTGCTCGAGCCCCCCCATAACTCCTGGGCCTGCCTCTCGGCGGGTTCCCGGCGGCTGGTGTCTGGCTGTGGATGTGGAGGCCTCGGGCTCCAGCTGCCGGTGCCCGGGGTTCATCTCGTAATTGACGTCAGTGCTTTGTTCCTGCCACTTTGCTGCTCCTTCCACTCCCCGAGGATGGGTCGCGGGGCAGAGGAGTCGAGGAGGATCCTGACGGCCGGCTCTTCCGCCGACGATGTTATTTGTATCGAGTTGAAAGGATAGATCCGAACCGCTCGTGTGTGGAGTTCACGCCGAGACGACGACGGGCTCGCGGAGGGTTCCTGCGCCGAGTTGCAGTGCAGGATCGGGGGGTTTCTGTCCTGCGGGTCGCCCCCTGGCCCGGTGGCCGGAGTTTTCCGGGAGGCATCTCAGCTATAGGCGCCCGTGTGGATAGGATATTTGTAAACGTCACGTTTGAAATGTGTGATGGTGTGTGTGTTTTTTTAGGACATCGGTGTTAAAAGCGCAAAGCTTTGTTTCCATCTTCACTCTGCGAAGCTTTGTGAAGTGCTTCTTTTTATTTAACTGGCCTTTAACTTACGAAAATTGCAATATTTATGAGAAATGTCTGATCTTGGCATTTGGTGAAGATCCTTTGTGGCCTCTGCCTAGACTCATCTTTGGTCAATATGTGCATAAAGAAGGATTGGCAAGTGGCCCCTTGGTTTTTAACAAAGCTGGCTTCTTAAATTTCTCAGGTTAATTTTTCTTATTCAACATGGCGTTTTTCAGTTTCCAAACACAAAAAAATTCTCAGTAACTTGTTTTTAATTATCTTTTAGAGTTAACTTACTGGAAGCAATCAATGTATTTTTATTTTTATTTTTTTAATACCAGCAGTTTCATTCAGTCTGTGGTGGCTTGCAGGCTGATGACTGGTGTTTGCCTACAGGAGCAGTAGGCAAATTTTACTTTAAATAAAATTTTGTGTCAAATGGGGACAAGATAGGATGTCTGTGAATGACCCAGCTTTTACTGTTTGATTAAAAAAAAAAAGGAGCTTAGCTGTGTTAATGGGAAAGTGTCTACAATTCTGGGGTATTAAAGGTGATTACAGTGCTTTTGGTGAAGCTTTGTACTTAAGGATTCTTAAAGAAAAAAATATTTTCATTCAGATTCACTTTCTACTTGTCAGATGACATACATTCATTCTCTTTTCTGTGCTCTTTGAGTTACTGTATCGCCTTTGTAACAGTTGATACTTTCTGCTTTGCATTGCAATTTTCTTATAGGTCTGTTGTAGTGTCTTTAGAGCAAGAACTTTATTTATACCTCTTTCTATCCTCCCCAATATTTTACACAATTAGTAGATTGAATTTGAATGTGATAGCCAACCTATGATTTTACAAAAAGGTAATCTAAAGAAAGCTATATGAGCAAGTGATCAGTATTTGTAGAGGAAAAAGTGACTGTCAGCTACAGAAGATGAAGCCATCTAAAAATTATGTATCTTACCTTTTTTGTAGAGTTAAGGTAAATGTAATGGTTTAATGTGTACCTGAGAGGAACAAAGAAAACAGGTATTTCTCCTTTTGTGGCCATCTACTGGTTTAGAATGGAGTCCAAAATATATGAGTCCTCTTTGTAGTATTTTTCAGAAAATCAAAGAGGCATTTTTTAAGTATTGAAGGCACACCTGTGCAATGACCCAGTGTGAATTATAAAAATTGACTTAAATTTTATTTCTTATTTTAGCTCTATTCTACAGATACCTTACCACAAAATCTTTCCTATATAATATAAAGGTTTCCCAGTTTTTGAACCCCCAATTATTATGTTTTACTCATTTCTTTATTTCTTCTGATAAGTTGGAATAATTACATTTGATTTCTGGGAGGATGTATACCAGTCTCAGTTATTGTGAAATAAGGTGTAGTCATGACTTAAAACTGCTTAAAGCTTTTCTGACCTGTTACCTTGCTGCTTTTTACTTTGGTTTACGAAAAGCATCCCTACTTCTAGTATCTCCTTACGCCCACTTATATTGGTTATTTGAAGTGATACTCCAGTACATAGAAGAGGACAGTAATAAGCATTCCAATTACTGAGTTTTGGCTAATCATGTGCATTCCTATTTGTCTTGATGTTCATTTTCACAAGCATCATATTCTGAGAATTTTAATGATACTGGCATGTAGAAAATGTTAGAACCACTGAATCCATTTCCAAAATATTCCAAAAACATTTCAATTTGGGGATTACTTGTTCTATTTTCGAAGGAAAAAAATCTTATTTAAAATATATTTGCTTCATCAGCTATCATTAAAAAAAAATCTGTAACCTGAGGAAAGGCATTTCATGTAACTTTTATCTCTCTAATGAGCCATGGTGGTGGCTTTTAGTGGGTCCTGTTTTAAATTACTCATTTTGATCATTATTTCCTAGGATAGGTAAAAGAACTCCATGCTTCTTTTCCCAAAGTGTGTGTGTGTGGTGGGGGGCAGGAGGGAAGGGGGAGTGGGAATCAGTTATTGATTGACAGAATAGATTGCCCTGGACAGCCAGTATGGTTTGGCTATCCAGATATTGTCTCGATCTGTCCTGGGACTGGACAAGAACTCCCCCTGGGGCTGCTTGGAGCCTGAATGGGTCTCCCATGATTTTATCAATTTGGAGCTGCCTAGTGAGTTACGACTTTTCACTTCAAGTTTTTGTTTTCATGTCTCATCAGGGTAGGGACAGTTTTATGGAGAGGTGAGTACAGGTGAATACTCTGCATAGACAGGCCTTCCCACCTCTTTGCATTTGCTTTCATTTTTTCCATCAGGAATATCACTTTTCTCTCTTGTTCTTACCTGTTAAAACTTTACCATCTTTTAAGGCCCAGGGCAAGTACCATTGCCTTCCTAAAGTTTTGCTTAATTCTTCACTCTACTCCAATTGTGACCTACCTCCTTGGAATCCTTTATCACTTTGTATCTCCCTTAATTGTTAGGCAGCTAACTCTGGGTGACATGGAACACAAAGTATTAGGGAAGACACACTAGTAAAATAAAAATTGTTCCACTATTACATTGTGTATTTCTGAAAAATAAGGATTAAAACAATAATCCAATATAAAATTTTACTAAAAAATTAACACTAATTTTTTTTAAACATATATTTTATTGACTTTTTATAGAGAGGAAGGGAGAGGGATAGAGAGTTAGAAACATCAATGAGAGAGAAACATCGATCAGCTGCCTCCTGCACACCTCCCACTGGGGATGTGCCTGCAACCAAGGTACATGTCCTTGACCGAAATCGAACCGAGGACCTTTCAGTCCGCAGGCGGACGCTCTATCCACTGAGCCAAACCTGTTAGGGCGACACTAATTTTTTATTATCATTGCATACCCAGTCAGTGTTCAGATTTCCTTGATTACAGTTTCTACTTTTTTTTTAAAAAAAGTGTGTTTTTATTGATTTTAGAGAGGAAGGGAGAGGGAGAGTGAGATAGAAACATCAGTGATGAGAGAGAATGATTGATAGGCTGCCACCGGGGACTGAGCCTGAAACCCAGGCATGTGCCCTGACTGGGAATTGAACTGTGACCTCCTGGTTCATAGGTCAGCACTCAATCACTGAGCCACACCAGCTGGGCTTTACTTGGTTTTAACAGTTTGAGTTAGAATCCAGATAAAGGGACATATATTACATTGGGTATGTGTCTCAACCCTCCTTTTTTTTTTTTTTTCTTCCATTGGTTGCTGTCTTTTTGTTCTTGTTCCCATACAATTGGTTTGTTAAAGAAACCAGGTTTTTGCCCTATGAGATTTCTCACAGTCTGGATTGTGCTGATTGCATTGCTGTGGTTTCATGTAATACTAGTGACCTGGTGCACAGATTCGTGCACATTGAAAGAAAATTAATTAGAAGGTGGCTGGCAGGGAGGGACTGGGTGAGATGGGCTGGACCCGCCCTGGAGCCAACCTCCTGGGGTCCCTCCCTGGCCGGCTGCACCTGGAGTGGTGCTGTGGCTCGAAGGGCATCTGGAGAGTGAGCGGGGTCCCTCCGGCAGGTGGGGCCCCTCGGCCTGGCCTGCAGGGATGGGGCTGAAACCAGCTCTCCAACATCCCCTGGGGGGTCCCGGAGAGTGAGAGGGCACTCTACAAAGTTGCTGTTGTACAGGGTGTGGAATGCAAACACAAGTGTGCAGTAAACCAGATTCGGGGCTGACAGTGCCCGAGAAACAACATTACCCACGGCCAAAGGTGGAATCGCGTAGCCCTGCGAGGAATCGGGCTCCCTCCTCTCTGGTTCCGGGGTGCGTCACCCGAGAACTGCCGCTGCCAAGTCACTGCAGCTTGGCAGCTCCTGCATTGAGCGTCTGCCCTCTGGTGCTCAGTGTGCGTCATAGCTATCAGTTGGAGAGACACTTAGCTAGAGGCCTGATGCACGAAATTCATGTAAGGAGCTTGGCCCTTGCAGCCCCGGCTTTGTCTGGAAGGTCATCTGGCTGTCCGGTCTAATTAGTATATTACGCTTTTATTATTATAGATGTTCCTTTGCCCCTGTTTTTCCTTTAAATTAGTAGTTACATTTAGGAGCTTGATTTGATTCAGGCTTGAAATTTTTTTTCCTCCTCACCTGAGGCTATTTTTTCCATTGCTTTTTAGAGAGAGTGGAAGAAAGGGATGGATGGGGAAGAAGAGAGAGAGAGATATGAGAGAACTGCATTGATTGGTTGCCTCCCGAACTTGCCCCGACTAGGGTCAGGGATCAAACCTGCAACTGAGGTACACGCTCTTGACCAGGAATGGAACCCGAGTGCTCTGACTGAGGCTCTAACTGCTTAGCACACTGGCTAGATTATCAGGCTTGACACCTTTTTAATGGCAAGAATACTTTATAGGTAGTGTGCACCTTCAGCTTGACTTCTCATCCTACCATGCCAGTGAAATTGCTCTTACCAAGGCCACTTGTGTCTTTTATATTGCCAACTTGTGTAATCATTGCTTACTACCTCTTTTTGTACTTGATAGTTAATCATTTTATCCTTGATATTGTTTTCTTCCTTACTTTGATGACTGTTCATTTACTACCTTTCTACCTACTAACTGCTTTTTTGCGGAGTTTTAATTCTTGGTAATCCTTTGAGATTGGTATTCTGGATTTTAGCCTTGTCATTCCTTCTTCACTCTAAGTGTTTTGTGGGCACCAGAACTCTTTCATCTAACTGAATATCCCCCTTTAGTTTGTCTAATAGGCACTTTGTTTTATTTAGGAAAGTAGCATATACTTACCTTAAGCCAAAAGAATTTATTGGGAACATATTGGGTATCCCACAAATTCCAAGAAAGGCAGGAAGATAGAACTCAGGAACAGCTGGATCAAGGGGCTCTTTGCATATTCAGCTAGTTCTCTTGCTGCAGACCAACTTTAACACTTACTAATATCTTCTGAATTTGAAATCTTGTATCTTCTGCTATCAGAGAGAGACTGACCTGAGTCTCAATCCCAAATCCTAGCTAGGAAAGGGGACTCATTAGATTATGTGTCCACCTCTAGACCATAACTTTGGCTGAGGGGCTACATTGTAATAAGATGCTCTAGCTGCACTATCCCAGAGAGAAGTGCAGTAAAGGGTACTCTTAAAACATAGTTGGGCCCTAGCGGGTTTGGCTCAGTGGATAGAGTGTTGGCCTGCGGACTAAGGTCTTGGGTTCGATTCTGGTCAAGGACACATGTCAGGGTTGCTGGCGCAATCCCCAGTGGGGGGCATGCAGGAGGCAGCCGATCAATGATTCTCTCTCATCATTGATGTTTCTGTCTCTCCCTCTCCTTCTCCCTTCCCCTCTGAAATCAATAAAAATATATTAAAAAACAAACAAACAAACAAAAAATATTTGGGGCCCTGGCTGGGTAGGCTCAGGTGATTAGAGCGTCATCCTGATATGCCAAGGTTGTGGGTTCCATCCCTGGTGAGGACACATACAAGAATCAATCAGTGAATGCATAAATAACTAGAACAAATCAATAATGTTCTCTCCCTCCCTCCCTCCTTCCCTCCTTCTCTCTCTAAAATCAATAATAAAAAAGAAGAGATAAACTTAGTTGGGCCACCTCATTCATCCCATGGCTATTTAGTCCTACTTTTTCCCATATGTATATTAAATATTTTATAAACATAATTTATATATATCAGCAAACAACCTTATCTCTTTTATGGAGACTACCCAAATTCGCATCTGGCTACAGCATCCATAGGTCATTGTTCTCCGAGTTCATGTTCTAACAAGAGATCATGAGATCTCTTGTTAATCAGGCCTAGATATGCTTTGTCACATGTCTGAAAATTGTGGCTAAAAACTAAATTTAATCATCCTTAACATAACTGATACACAGTGGTTGGGAAACAAAATAACTAAAACTCTTATGAGAGGAGGGCAGAGGAAGATATTGTTGCAAAACTTACATCATATCTTGCTGGACAGGTATGGTATAAGGTAAATGATAGAACCAGCAAATTATAGGGGCCTTCATTTGTTGTCTTCCTTGAAAATGGAGTGAGTTTTTTAGCCAAATGAAGATTTTTCAGTTCTGTCCACTAGGAAGATTTTTGTCTTAGGTTAAGATTACCACTAAGAGGACATTTGGAAGTAGTGTTAGGGGAGGACAGATCTATGTCGCCTACTACAAGGGTCAGCAGACTATGGTTAGTTGACATAGTGCTGCGTGCTTTTGTATGGCCTGTGAGCTAAGAATGGTTTTACATTTTTAAATGGTGGGGGAAATCAAAAGAATATTTTGTGGCATGTGAAAATTATAGGAAATGGAAATTTTTTTTGGAAGCTCAAATTTCAATGTTCATAAATACATCTATTTGTTTATATATTATCTGTAGCTGCTTTTGCTGCTGCAAAGGCAGAGTTAAGTAGTTGTGACTGTATGGCCTACAAAGCCTAAAATATTTACTAGGAGGCTTTAAAAAAGTTTGTTGACTCCTGTTTTAGCAGATCAGATGAGCCTTAGTGGACATTTGGGTCTGAGGATTGCCTTAGGGTTGAACAGTTAGTTATAATGTCCCTATTTACCGTGGTAGTTGTTACAGGTTTTTGTTTTATTGTAGAATACACATACATGTATACACACAAATACAAATACACATATACAAACAGGTGGGATTTGGGCATTTAGCCTAGCTTTAGTTAGGGAATCAGACTTGAGGGGTCTTCTATACCCCGAAAGGAGGATCACACTATCGGTTACATTGTAACATGGTTGCCTTTAGTACAACTATGTAAATGGGGGGGGGGGAGAATTTCCAGAAAATCTGGGGTGAAGTGAAGCTAGAAGCTGGTCAGATAGTCCCTATAAGTGTTCATTATGTACAGATTAACTATTCTGCCACTTCTTAATCCCCTCACCCCCAATTCTGTTCTTTTTCTTGTCTTGGAGAATGTACCATTATCATCACTTTTCCTAGAAACATGCAAGTTGTCCTTGACTCCTCTATTTTACTTCTCACACCTGGCTTTCCCAAGATTCTACTTCCTTAACATCTTTGAATCCAAACCCTTTCTCTGCATTTGCTGCCTTAATTCAAAGCTTTCAACTCTCACCTGGATTATTGCAACAATCTTCTCACTTGTTTCCTTATTGCCAGTCTGATCTACTATACCCTGTACCAGAATGATTTTTCCCTCGAAACTGCAAATCTGATTTTGTTACTTTAAACTCCTTAGTAGTGTTCCATTTTCTGTAGTATTCTTCTACCCGGGGATACTTAGACATTAATGAGTTTTATGTTAACTTCTGAAGGACTGCTTTATAGCCAAATACTCCCTTGGGAGTTTGTTGCTGTGTTTAGATTTTGTTTACTATTGTGTTTGTGCCAAGCTATAGTCCCTTGTACTAAGATGATACTGCAGTGAATGGCTCAGAAGGGAAAGTTGGAGAGTAAAATTGGACCATGTCATAGTATGTGTTACTATTGGCAGGCCAAATCTGAAAGAACTCTGGCATAGTAGGTGGTGTCATATTTTCACCTTGAGATGTTTCTGGTGGACCCCATCTTTGTAATTAATTAACACAAAACAGTTTGCAGTGTAGGTGTTGTGTTTCCAACTGTAGCAGTGGTTTATATACTTTATATATATTTAATGTAGATTTTGATAAGGTAGGAAACACAAATGAACAAGATTGCCATGGTTAGCAAGTGAGACCTGTTTAAAATGGACATTTAAGGACTACTAGTTGGTCTGGTGTATAAAGTTGTATTTCCCAAACTAACAAATAAGCACAGTTTTGTATAACATATTTATAAGCATTTTCTGTATTAGTATTATTGAAGTCAAGTTACAGAAGTGGTTTAAAAATATAGAACCAGATTTGAGACTACATATTTCCAGGATTGAATATGTCATTGGTATGGTTTCTGTAAACTAACACAATCTGTTACATTCATGTTACTTAAAATTTTGTTTTATATTTAGACTAGAGGCCCGGTGCATGAAATTCGTGCATGGGAGGGGGGGGGGGTCCCCTCAGCCCAGCCTGCACCCTCTCCAATCCGGGACTCCTCAGACATCCCTCTCACAATCTGGGACCACTGGCTCCTAACTGTTCACCTGCCTGCCTGCCTGATTGCCCCTAACTCCCCCCCTGCCGGCCTAGTCGCCCCCAACTGCTCCCCTCCCCCACCACCGGCCTGGTTGCCCCTGACTGCCCACCCTGCTGGCCTGGTCACCCTTTACTGCCCCCTCTGCTGGCCTGGCCACCCCCAACTGCCCCCCCACCAGCCTAGTTGCCCCTAACTGCCCCCCCGCCGGCCTGATCACCCCTTACTGCCCCCCCTGCCAGCCTGTTCTCTCCCAACTGCCCCCCCCCCCACCGGCCTGGTTGCCCCTAGCTGCACCCCCGCCAGCCTGGTCACCCCTTACTGCCCCCCATGCCGACCTGGTCGCCCCTCACTGCCCCCTCCCCTCCGTGGGCCTGGTCGTCCCATGCAGCCTGCTGCTTGGTCGTTTGGTCACCCCTCACTGACCCCCCTGTGGGCCTGGTCGTCCCATGCAGCCTGCTGCTTGGTCGTTTGGTCACCCCTCACTGACCCCCCTGTGGGCCTGGTTGCCCCATGCAGCCTGCTGCTCAGTCGTTTGGTCGCCCCTCACTGACCCCCTTGCGGGCCTGGTTGCCCCACGCAACCTGCTGCTCGGTCGTTTGATCACCCCTCACTGATCCCCCTGCTGGCCTGGTCGCCCCACGCAGCCTGTTCGGTTGTCCATTTGGTTGTGATGATTGCTTGGGCTTTTATATATATAGATTTTAAAGTTGTTTTAGTTTTACTGTTATGTAAGAGCTATAAACATAATGAGTTCATACCTAATTTTATATTTACATATTTTTATTAACATTATAGTAAAAAGTCAGAGGAAGCTTGGAGGGTTTTTTGGAAGAAGGTATATGTGGTTAGCTTTGAAATAGATGAATTTAGAAATGGGGAGAAGTAAGGGACTACTAAGAGGGGCCAATTTGAGTAAAAATCTGGATCTGAATGTATGTAGGTTATTTTCAGGCTCAGATAAATCCTGAAGGCTTTATAAAAATAGGTAAGAATTGAACTGTAGACAGCTTGAAATCCTTTTCTTGCATAAGAATCTCTTAGCTCTGTTTTATAAAGATGTAAAAGTAATTACTAGTGCATACATTACAGAAGTTTCCAATAAGATGCCTTTTTGGGTTTTAGATATTTGTATGCTTTAAAATACTCTGAATCAAAAGATTGATTTTTTTCTATAAAAAGAACTGTAAATTTTTACTTTAAACCATTTTCTATGCTCATTTATTTATCTTTGAAGGTGAAAATAGGCTTCTCTGATTTTTGTTGTTGTTCATATGCTTTTAGAGTATGGTAGCAACAATTTTTAAGGTAAGTTTACACTAGTTAAATTTGGTTTACACATTTCTAAATATTAATGAAAGAAGTATAATTTGATTTGGTTTTGGTTCTGAAATAGGTACATGGTATATAATTGTAGGACAACAAGAGGAAAGAGTATTTAGTATTACTGAGAGAAACATTGTCTAAAGGGAGGCAGCTGGTTACATGTAATATGAATATTCATATATTCTTAGACTTACCCTTAAGTGTGAGCATTTGTGTATGTAATAAACATTTCTTGAATTGAGGTTTTACATTGTCTAGTATTTTTAAAAGAACATACCAGTTTATCAGTAATCAGTCTGGCAAATACTGTTTCAAATTATTTATTGAACAATAGAATAACTGCTTAACTACATAATAAGCATTACTTATGATACTGTTTGGCTTCTAAGATGAGGAAATAAAGTTTTGATTTATCCGAGAAGCTTCATGGAGGAAGTGAATTGAATTATAGTTAAAGGAAAAGAGTTGTAGAGCTTGACAAATAAATATTTCAGTTCTGGCCTATCTGAAATCATTAAATGCAAATGTTACAGTGCTCAATTAAAATTTGTTGCAGATGGTGTCTGATTTTAATGTAATATGAAGTACTGATTATTTCTATTGTGAAATATTAGTATTTTGTGATATTAGGTAAATAATACCATGATCTCTGTGTATTATTTTCTAGTAAGTGCGATAATGTCTTCTTTCTAACCATGCTGTGAAATTCATTAGTTTACTCATTCAGGTGATTGTCTACTAGGTTATTGTATAGATATGCAGTGCTGAACAAAACAAACACATTCCCTGATTATTGTTTAGTGAGAGAGGAAATATTAATGAACATAAAAATAAATATATACTTAATTGTGATCAAGTATTCTGAAGGAAAAGGGAATGTATGCATCAATTTTCTGAAGCTGGAAAGAGCATCACAAGTTCAAGAAGCCCCCTAAAAGGCCCCTGGTGGGGAACTGGGAGGGAAGAGTTGTAAGATACAATTTGAATCTGATGAAATAGGCAGGAATCAGATCAGGTAGAAAGTCAGATCAGGGCTCTGTAGGCCATGTTAAGGACCTTAAGGTTTATCCTAAGGTAAGTGAAAGCTTATTTAAAAATTTAAAGCAGGGGTTTGATGACATGATCTGGTTTGTGTTTTAAAGACATCACTTTGGCTGTAGTAAGAAATGTGGAGTAGAGAGAGACCAGGGGAACTAGGAGCCTTAATTAGAAGGCTGTAGCATTCCCAAGTTGGAGATAAAATGATGGCTTGTTTTGAACAATGGCTGTGGAGAAAGAAGTGAACAGATTAATTAAAAATATATGTTGGAGGCTGTAATTATGGATTGGATATGGAGAGAGGTTGAAGGAAGGATTCACCAAGAGCAGTTGCTTGGTAGGAGAGAATCACTGGATTAGGAGTTGGTAGAGGCAGGGGAAAACAGATCAAGAAATCAGTTTTTGGATATAATAAGATTGAGATTCCTCAAAGAACATGATCAACGTCCTTAGATATGTGGTCTGTATCTCAGAAAAGAAAGATCTGATGTGGAGAATATTTAGGTATTTGGATTCTAGGCATATAGATGGTATTTCAAGCAATGAAATTGTGGGAGAGAATATAGACTGAATCAGAATAAGACCCATGGCTGAGTACAGAGGAGCATCAACTTAAGAAGTTTGATAGGTTGAAGGGGAGGAGCCAGAATTACTGGGAAAATTGGGAAGACCAGGGTTACAGAACTCAGAAGTACTGTATTAAGGAACTCAGTGGCTGAATGTGTGTTGAATGGTAGGTCAATTAAAATGATAGAATGTCTGTTGGCTTTAGCAACTTGCAAATCACTAGAGATCTTGGCAAAGGGGTGGAATGTAGGAAGTTGAAAACAGTAGAGTGTTGAATAGTGATTGGATCCATTTTGGAAAACAGTTTGTCTATATCTACTAAAATTGAAGATGCTCCTACCCTGCAACCTAGCAATTCCACCTGTAGGTGTCTATTCTAGAAAAATTCTCACTCATTGGTACAAAGAGATATGTATAAAAGTGATCATTACAGCATTGTTTGTAGTAGCAGAGAAATGGGAAACTACCTAAATATCTATCTACTGGAGAATGGATAAGTTAATTGTGTGGATTCACAACAGTGAATTCATCATTACCAAAACCATTGTAGCCATCCCCACTGCTACCATATCCACCACCACCATGGCTACTACCAAAGCCATCTTGACCACTGAAGTTTCCTCCATGATCAAAGTAGTCATTTCCACCAAAACCTCTCCCATGATCACCTCCGAAGTTTCCAGAACCACTCAGCCTCTTTAGCTGAATGAAGCTCTGGCCATCTCTTGCTTAAATAGGGCTTTCCTTACTTCACAGTTGTGGCTATTCACAGTATGGTATTTCTTTTAAAAATATTAAATCTTTATTGTTGAAAGTATTACATATGTTCTCTTCCTCCCCACCCCCCAATACAGTATGGTATTTCTGAATGACAGTCTTGTCTACAGAGGCATGGTCATCAAAGATTACAAAAGCAAAGCCTCTCTTTTTTTGCCTCAATCAGTCATGATTTCAGTCACTTTGCTTTTCACATACTGTTCAAAATAATCTCTTAGGTCAGCGGTTCTCAACCTGTGGGTCGCGACCCCTTTGGCGGTCAAACGACCCTTTCACAGGGGTCGCCTTACACCATCCTGCATATCAGATATTTACATTACGATTCATAACAATAGCAACATTACAGTTATGAAGTAGCAACGAAAATAATTTTATGGTTGGGTCACAACATGAGGAACTGTATTTAAAGGGCCAGAAGGTTGAGAACCACTGTCTTAGGTGATGTTCTTCAGTGTCTTCTTTAATACCACTTACAAGTCTTTTTCACGGTTAAGTGGGCACCATGTCTTTGAGAATCTTCTTTTAAGACAGCCCTCTCTGGTTCCACAGCTCTTCCATCCACTTTGTGTGGCCTTGCATTCATGGCTGCATCCACCTCCTCCACAGTGGCACACGTGACAAACCCAAAGCCTCTGGAGTGCTTGGTGTTTGGGTCACTCATCACCACATAGTGAGTGTTCCCCCTTGCTCAAGATGGCTCCTCAGACTCCCATCTGTTGTTTCAAAGCTCAAACCTCCAATAAAGAGCTTCCCCAGCTGTTCCAGCTCTTTGGAAGAATGACTTAGACATGATGACTTTGGGAGGGGAGACTTCAACGTTGCTTACTCGGTGGTGTCCACCAGCAGAAAGAAATGATCTAACCAACATATCTCAATTTCTCTCTGATTTTTAGTCTTGTTTTTAATCTTTGTCTAGTAAAACAAGTCATTTTTGGAATGGAAATTAGGGAGAGTCATAGACTCCATGAAATACTTGTGAGAAATAGGAAAGAGAAAGATAGTAAACTTTCTGGGAAACTTTGAGGGCCTAGTTGAGAGCGATTATGAAACATGATTATGAGAAATTGAAGTAATATAAAGATGATGAAAAAAGCAAAAATAGTATGGAATTACCTTTGCTTTCATGTTTTTTACTACATCATTTTAAATCTGAAGGCCATAGAAGTCTCATGACAAACTTTGGGGCAAAGGTCTTTCTGTGCAAAATCATGTATTGGGACCTGATGTTTCACTATTGGTTTTGATTTCCAGATGTACATTTTTGTTTCCCTGCCTTGTGACCTCTTCAGACTTTCTCATTGAAGAAAACCTTGTTAACAGGTTCTGAACACCACTTTAAACTGTTTTAAAATTTAAAATTACATAATTTTGTGTGTTTTTAGGAATTCTGTTCATCTAGATTATTTAACTTGTTGGTGTACAAGTTTCTTTTTTATTGTATTCCCTTATAACCAATTTTATTTCTGTAAGGTTGGTAATGTTGTTCCCAGTAATTTGAGTCTTCCTTGGTCATTGTAACTAAAGGTTTGTCAATTTTCTTGTCTTTTCTAAGAACCAATTTTTGGTTTTGTTTATTTTCTCTATTATTTTTCTACTAGAGGTCCTGATCCCTCACCCTGGCCTGCGCCCTCTCACAATCTGGGACCCCTCGGAGGATGTCGGAGAACTGGTTTCCACCAATCCCCGCAGGCCAGGCTGAGGGATCCCACTGGTGCACAAGTTTGTGCACCAGGGCTCTAGTATGCATATCAGATCTTTGGTTAATCTCTTCCCGCCCTCCCCCTCCTCCCTTCCCTCTGAGATTCATCAGCCTGTTCCATGTTTCCATGTCTGTGCATTGAGCGTCTGTCCCCTGATGGTCATTGCGCATTATAGGTACTGGCCACTTGGCCGGTCGCTTAGGTTTTTATATAGATTCTCTATTTTATTTATTTATTTCTATTTATTTTACTTATTCTAATCATTATTATTTCAAATCTTTCCCCTTGTTTAATATCAGTGTTTATACTAGTAGTTATACTAGAGGCCTGGTGCATGCATTCGTGTACCAGTGGGGTCCCTTGGCCTGGCCTGCGGGATCGGGCTAAAACCGCTCTCTGACATCCCACGAGGGATCCCGGGTTGTGAGAGGGCACAGGCTAGGCTGAGGGACCCCACCGGTGCCTGATTGGGACTGAGGAGGGATGCAGGGGGTTGGCCAGCCGGGGAGGGACCATGGGAGGGCTCAAGGGCATGTCTGGCCCATTTCACTCAGTTCCGATGTGCTGGACCCCAGCAGCAAGCTAATCTACCGGTAGAAGCGTCTGCTCCCTGGTGGTCAGTGCACGTCATAGCGGCTGGTCGACTATCTACCCCCTGGTGGTCAGTGCACATCATAGCTAGCAGTTGAGTGTGTTTTTAGCATATCATTAACATATTACACTTTGGTTGAATGGCCAACTAGACACTTAGCATACTAGGCTTTTATTAATAGGAAGATTTTCTTTAAGTACTGCTTTAATTGATCTGATAAGGTTTAGTATAGGGTTTTGTTTTTATTATTTGATAGGACTTTCTAATTTCCCTTGTGATTTTTTTCTTTGACCAGTTGGTTATTTAGGAGTGTATAGTTTAATTTCCACATATTTGTGAATTTCCCAATTTTTCTTCTTTTCTAATTTTATCCCATTGTGATCTGAGAACATACTTTGTATGATTTCAATCCTTTTAAACTTATTTAGACTTGTTTTCCTGGAGAATGTTACATGTGCACTTGAGAAGAATGTATATTCCACTGTTGATGAGTGGAGTGTTCTATACTTAACTGTTAGGTTTAGTTTATTATAGTGTTGTTCAAATTCATTGTATGAGATCCTGATAGACTCTAATATTTGTTCCATCCGTATCTTTTATCTTTTGAATAGCACCATATTATTTAAACTAGAGACCCGGTGCACAAAATCCGTGCACAGGTGCAGTCCCTAGGCCTGGCTGGCAATCAAAGCACGAGTGCCTGGCATGGAAGGGCAGGTCCCAGCTGACCTCTGGGCCCTGGGCAGCACCTGGGCCCCCAGGCCCCGCGCACCTCCCTCTTCCTGAGTCATGGCGCCCGAGTCCACACCTGGAGATGTGGTGAGCACGGCCAGACGCTATGGGCCAGGGTGCAGTGTGGGCCTCTGGGCCACCCAGCAGCGCTGCATGGAAACCGGGTGGGCAGTGCACTCTAGACTGGCTCCTACACAAACCCACGGGGAGCCCAACCGGCGCCTGCTGTCCCGGCAGCTGCAGCCCGGCTCACCCGGAAGAGGCCATGCCGGTGCGGTGCGGGGCGGGCTCCTCACGGGCGCCCGGCACCTGAATATGGGAGCTTCCCCACTGCGCGAGCTCTGGCGTCCCGGGAAGGGTAGCAGGGGGAGTGAGAGCGAGCTCTGCGGACACTCCACCTTTCCACCACACTTCTGTCTCTGTCACCCATGTCCCCAGGTAGCCAGCGAGAGGTTGCAGCCCCCTGCCTGGGCGCTGCAGGAGGTTGGTCGCCACCACCCACCCCCAGTTCCCCATCCCAGCCCAGGGCCCAACCCCGATTAGGCAGTCAGGGCCTGCTGGCCGATGGTCACCATCTGCAGGGCGATCGGTTGGGGCTGGGCCCCCCACCCGGCTCCCTCAGTGCCTGAGAGCTGGGTGGCAGCCCCACCCCCTGCCGCCACCGCTGGTTGCCATCTGTGGGGCCATCGACGGGGCAATCGGGACCCCGCTCGCATCTGCCTTGGCCTGGCACCGCCCGCTCACCCACTTCACCACCCCGCCACAGTCCTGCTCTCATCAGGGCCCATCAGGGCTGGCAGTGCCTCCACTGTCGCCCACTGTCAGCTCTGCATCGCCGACACCCGCCATGTTCTGCGCCGCCCCCGGTGGTCAGTGCACATCATAGCAAGCGGTCGAACTCCCGGTCAAGGGGACAATTTGCATCTAAGGCTTTTATTGTATAGGAGGAGGATGTGAGACCTCAGTTTTCTTTTCCCCCCAGTTGTTTCTGATAGGGAAACAGGTGGTTTAAGCAGAAAGTGGGGAGCATTACAGTTATTTAAGGGAATGTACTGGTGTGAAGCCCATCAGGAAGGTCAGGATGTAGAGGAAGAGTTAACAAATGATAGTAATCAAGGATCCTTTTCAGGTTGATAATATTCCGTTAAAAAAAAACAGCTTGATTGAGATATAATTTGCAGCCCATAAAGTGCACTTGTTTTAAGTGTATAATTCAATGATTTTTAATCAGTTTATAGAGTAATGCAACTTAACACCACACTTTTAATTGTAGAACATTTTCATCACCCCAAAATGATTTGTGCCCATTTGCAGTCATTTTGTTTTACACTTTAATCTTGTATACAGACACTCCTCGGGTTATGTCGGACTCGACGTATGTCGTTTTGTGGTTACGTCGCCATCTCCCATCTGTATATATAAAAGGCTAATATGCTAAGTGTCCAACCGTCCGGGTAATGACGTCATGTAGCAACGCCCGACTTCCTCTCCCTAGTGACGACTAGCCTCCTTGCAGTTTCTTCAGCCCGGGAACATGACTTGACTTGCTTTATAGCCAGGTGGAAACATTTCACACTTTGTGCTTGTGTGACTTTTTTCTTCCCCACCTCAGGGAAGTTTTCTGATATTATTTCTTCAAATAGGTTTTCTAACCCTTGTTCCTCTTTCTGTTGTTCTGGCACCCCTATTATTCGTATGTTGTTTCATTTCATGTTGTCCCATAGCTCCCTTAGGCTCTCCTCCTGTCTTTTAATTTTTTTCTTCAATTGCAGTTCAGTTTGGGTGTGTTTTGCTTCCCTGTCTTCTAATTCGCTAATTCGGTCCTCCGCTTCTCCTAGTCTACTGTTGAAACTTTCGATGATGTTTTTTATTGCAGCTATATCACTCTTCATTTCTTCTTGGTTCTTACATAAGTTATTGGTTTTTTCATCCATTTCTTTTTTATTCTTACATAAGTTGTTGATTTTTTCATCCATTTCTTCTTAATTCTTGCATAAGTTTTTGATTTTTTCCTCCATCTGGTTTATGCATTCTAAGACCCTTAATCTGAATTCTTTTTCTGTCATGTTGCATGCCTCTGTTTCACTTAGCTGCTTTTCTGGCGAGTCCTCCTTTTCTTTCCTTTGGGGGTTTCTTTGTCTACCCATGTTTGATCTCACCGACATATCTAGATGTTGAGTCATTCAGGGGCTGCTCCTTGGGTGGCAGTGGCTCCTCGGGCTGTGGTTGCTCCTCGGGCGGTTGTGGTAGCAGCTGCTCCTCAGTTGGCAGCAGCTCCTCTGGTGGGTGCTGTTCACAGCTGTGGTGGCTTCTCTGGCTGGTGGGGGGAGGCTTCACACACAGCTGCTGTTCCTCAGACAGAGGGTGTGCTGATCATGAGGCTGCTGTTCCTTGGATGGGGTCGGGCTACACACACAGCTGCTACTCCTTGAACTGGGGCGGACTGCTCACGTGGCTGCTGTTCTTTGAATGGGGGCTGGCTGCACGCTGCTATTGTTCCTCTGATGTGGTGGGCTGCTTGTGGGGCTACTGCTCCTTGGACTTGGACAGGTTGATTGCAAGTCTGCTGCTCCTCGGACTGGGGTGGGCTGCTGCTCTTTGGACGGGAGTGAGTTGCACGCATGGCTGCTCCTCCTCGGACGGGGACGGGCCACTCACCCGGCTGCTGCTCGTCGGACAGGTGCAGGCTGTGTGTGGCTCTGCTCCTCGGACCAGTGCGTGCTGTGCAGGGCTGCCGCTCCTCGGACGTGGGCAGTCTGCTCGTGTGGCTGCTGCTCCTCGGACCGGGGTGGGCTGCTGCTGCTCCTCGAATGGGGACGGACTGCTCGCAGAACTGCTGCTCCTCGGCTCGCGTGAATTGCGCGTACTCCGCGGGAGCCGTCTTAAACTCGGTTCATATAGATTTGCGGTGGAGTGCGGGAAACGTGTAAACTCGGGCCGATTGTAACTACGTATTACCAAATATTTCATTTCAATCGAACCCATACTTCAAAAGATATAGGCATTTTAACGCGCCATCTTATATTTTGGCGGGAAATTCACCCGACACCGTAGTGTTAAGCAAGTTTATTCTATATCTATAAAAGGCTAAGTTGACTCACGCATGCACAATACATATAAAGCTCTCGCTGGTGCCAGTCGCACACGTGTATTTCAATCTGTCATTTTGATCGTGAATTTGGTTGACACTTCTATTATAGCAAAAGGGCGAATAGTGATATTAAAATATTTCTTCTAATTAATTTCCTTTCAATGTGCACAAATTTGTGCACTGGGCCACTAGTGTTATATAACCAGAACTAAAAGTCAGTTATCCTTAATTGTCCCATTTACTAAATTGGAACCTCAACTATTTATAGTTCAATTGAAGTTTAGAACTTACATTACTTTGTTATGATATTTAAGAAGTTAATTAAGAGAGAATTGCCTGTGTTGGTTTTTGATTACTAGATGTTTTATGTTTGAGAATTTTTACTAGCAAGGTTGCCACTCTCCATGTAGCTTACCAAATAGTCCTTGCTTATAACTAAACCACCTGAATTACCTTTGACTTGAGGAGGTCCAGATCGAAATCTCGAGGAATACAGAGGTGGTAGATCCACATTAGGAATAGCATACCCTTTATCAGGGGCATCTGTTTGTAGTGCTGCAAATACTGAAAATTTCTGTAGTATTTTCCAGCTTCACTGAAACAGAACCATCTGCAGTACTAACTGAACTCATGTTGACAGTTGTGTTTCTCAATTCACCTAGTTCTCTTCCATCAGGATGAGAATTCTCTTTTAAAAATCTCATGTAATACTCCAGGGGTTCCACAGTTCTGAACCCAGCAATCTTCCCACCTGCGTGCCTGTGCCTGACAAGTTTTCTTTTCAAAATTCTTTTATCTAGAAGTCCCATAGGTTTTGTTGTGATATAGCAATTTGCTAATTAAAAAACAACAACAATCCTATTTTAGTACAATAGTTGGCATGTATCCTGAGGGATATGCGATAAAATAGTTTTTGTACTGCAAAGATATATTTTAAATTAACTCATTTAAATTTTATGTACTTTTAGGAGCGCTCAGATTACTGGAATGATTGCTTTTGGAAAACTTTATTTTACCTTAGGCAGAGATATTGATGTGAAAATACAGGAGAGAAAAAATGGAGGCTATAAATTAGATGCGAAAATAAGTCAAATCAGAAAAAAAAATTAGAAAAGAAGAACTACAACTGGGATATTAGTTCTTTTAAATAATCAGTTAATTTAGTTCTGAGCTTATTTTTAAAAAATATGTATTTTTATTGATTTCAGAGAGTTAAGGGAGAGGGAGAGAGAGATAGAAACATCAATGATGAGAGAATCATTGATTGATTGCCTCCTGCATGCCCCACAGTGGGAATTGAACCATAACCTCCTGGTTCATAGGTCAGTGCTCAGCCACTGAGCCACACCGGCTGGGCAGTTCTGAGCTTCTTGGCATTTTGTTAAAAGTTGGATGACTTTCACTGTTTAAGAAAAGAAAACAAAGTTTTTTGTAACTATAGGAGGGATTTTATTTAGGAAATCGTACCTATTTTTGCCATAAATGTACAAATATTTCTTGCATGATTATTTCAGTGCTGTTGAATACATAAAATTAAATCATAGTTTAAAGAAAGCATTTCTGTTCTCTGATCTTTCAGGAATTGAATTTATGAAATGTAAGGAAATCATTAGTTAACATGCCCCTTAAATTCTCAGATACAAATAACTTTGTATGTTCCAGCACTATAGGTTAAGTCAAGAGGTCTAATAGTATTTGAAACTTGATTGTTAGTGATATACAATTATTAGTTGTTTCAAGTGAGCTGGAGGATAATATATGGTCTTTGGTTTTATTCTCTGAATACTGAAGTGTAGATGTTGTATGGTATTTATCATACACTTTTTGTGGTTCTGTATGGTGCTAAATACTAGGAGACTGAACAAAGCACACACTATTTCCATACCTCAAAAAACTTATATTCTTTTCTAAGTTTATTAGAAAAATGTACAAATAAGAAACAACTTGAATATACATTTGGAACCCTTAGAATACTTTTAAAAATATTAAATGTAAGGTACTAATTATGCAAATCAGAAAGGTTTATCTTTGAATGTTGTACTGTTCTAACCACTTATAAAAGTCCTCAAGAGTATGTTGGCTTTGCTGTCCATTCTAATTTTACAATTAAATTTCCCCCAATCTTTATGGACTTTAATTTTCCGATTAGGTTTGATTTATAAATCATAAGTCTAAAAATCCTGCACATAGTATAACTTGATTTTTACCTTTGGCTTCCAACAGGACTTTTTTTTTTTTTTTTATCAAAACCAGGACAGCCCTAGCTGATTTGACTCAGTGCATAGCACGTCGGTCTGTGTAGTGAAGGGTCCTGGGTTCGATACCAGTCAGTGCTGCACATGCCTGGGTTTCGGGCTTGATCCCCAGTAGGGGACATGCAGGTGGCAGCCAGTCAAGTGATTCTCTCTCATCATTGATGTTTCTTTCTCTTTCTCCCTCTCCCTTCCTCTCTGAAATCAATAAAAATTAAAAAATAAGTAAAACTAGGACAGGTGGTTTAATCTAACTCCAGGGAAGAGTGTTGCAGAGTCCCTGGTAATTCCTTGTCCCAGGGTTTGAAAACCTTTTTCATTATCTATTTAACCAAAATCCCTGCTGCTATAAATAAACTATTTTCCTTAGTCTATTCTTAGTGAAAAGACACCGTACTGTCATGATTATAGAAATGACACCCTCGTTTTTCCCTTCACCATAAAAGTCTTTTTCTTTTCCAACACAATTTCAACTACTGTTACTAACCCAAGTTAATTTTAGATTCTATTGCTGAAAGCCTCAGTTTTGCCATTTATTGAGGTGTTAATTGAAATATTAATGTATTTAGAGCAGAAATGTCGTTTTTTAGGGAATCTAGAGCAACAGCAAAGCTGAGGTCAAACTGCCATAAGGATGGACACCAAGGAAGCTGTGTTTGGGACAAAAAGAAATCAAGATAAGGTAGATGTAAAGTAGAGACAAGCACTGGACCTTGGGGAGAGAGGGTGGTAGGTGGGAGTGGGTTGTATGCCTCTAATGACAGAGAATAGTTAAGAGTTCTGAAGAGGAAGCCATGGAAGGCTTATAGGAAACATTAAGGATTTGGGTTTAAGTATTACCTTCCCTCTGAATGTGTAAGTTTTAGCTGACTTTTAGCTAGCAGAATACTTTAAAAGTTGATAAGGTTAAGTGTTTCAATGGGGTGGTATTAATTGATAAAATCATTGCCAAAACCCAACTTCAGCACTAATGCCTATTATTATTTGGAAGGTGAAAGGGAATCTACGTTTGAAGCATTAAACTGACAAAATCAGTAGAGAAGTTTTGATTTTTCCTTTTCCTTTTTGTGATATAAAGATTGTGTTTTTTCCCCGTAGCAACATGAACCGTGAAGACCGGAATGTGCTGCGTATGAAAGAACGGGAAAGGCGGAATCAGGAAATTCAGCAGGGTGAAGACGCCTTCCCACCTAGCTCTCCTCTCTTTGCTGAGCCATACAAAGTTGTAAGTTGTCCTTCTCTGAATGTTTTTCCCCCAATACTATGACATTTTAAAAAATTTATTATTTTTTAATCAGAGAGGAAGGGAGAGGGAGAGAGAGAGAGAAACATCAATGATGAGAGAATCATTGATCGGCTGCCTCCTGCATGCTCCCCATTGGGGATCAAGCCCGCAACCTGGGCATGTGCCCTTGACCGGAATTGAACCTGGGACCTTTCAGTCCTCAGGCCGATGCTCTATTCACTGAGCCAAACCGGCTAGGGTGATACTATGACATTTTTGTTTTTAAAATGTTTAAGCTTGAATTTTTGTATTAGATAAGAGTTATCATGTATACCATTTCCTCTGAGTGGAATGTATTTTGTTGGGGTACTTTTATTGGAGTATAACGTGCATACAGAAAAGTATACAAATTGTGTTATAGCTAAAAGAATTTTCACAGCATGAACAACCTGATAATAATCACTATCTAGATCAATAAATGGAGTATTATGAGGGCCCTAAAGTCATTGTCATTGCCCATCTCCCCCTCAATTGCTATCCTATAATTTTGAAAATGTGATCTGGATTAGCTCAAACATTCATGTCTGTATTCCTGGCTCTACTACTAACTTTGGGCAGATGTTTCACCTTTTTAAGCCTTAAGTTAAAATTTTGTGAATCAATCTTCCTAGGTTCTTTGGGTTTGGGTATAACATCAATCAAAATGAGTATATTTCATAGATTCTTTGTTTCTGCCTATTCTGTTACTTGGTTAACTAAGTTTCAGTGACTTATTAGTATGTTTGAATAAATGTATTTTCAGTATCAATCTGTTTCTTTTGCTATTGTCACATACTAAATTCTCTGATTTTCTTTCTAATGTATTAATGCTTAATTAACAATATCAGATTTAGAGTAAAGCATATTGTCAGAGTTGTTCAATAAATGGAACCAATTGCTATTTTTATAACTACCATTGTGCTTGATTTGGGATGACATAAAACACTGAATGGTACCACTTCTGATGACTCTAATGTAGCTGTAGTGGCCACTAATATTTGATTTGGCTTTGGGTTTCATTTGAACTATTTTTACATTTTAATGACATATTTTATATAATAGCTATAATACAATGTATAGCAGCAGTAATGACCATTATTGTCATAGTATGAGATTGAGAAGTGTGTTAGACTTTTTTCTGATGAAATATAAATGTAACAGCAAAAAATAAAAATAAACAAATAAATAAATAAATGTAACAGCATATCCTGGATTTACCCTTAGAACATTTAATGTTTATGGAAATTATATGAGATCTATAAAAGCCATGCATTCAGAGCTTTTAAGGATTTTCTAATAAAGGCAGTTACACTGACATGATTTATATGAGTATAACACAAAACCTGAGATTTGAATTAGTAATGAAAATCATACTACCATTTATTTTGTAATTACGCTGTAATGAATTGGATTTTTCTAATCTTGATATTGTCTATAAGTTGCTGTATATTTAACTCTCTTGTTTAGTAGGGATCATACTGATTTTCAAAGATTTAAAGTCTTTATTGATTCATGCCAACCACAAAATAAAATAGTAGTGATGTAATTGGTAGACTTTCTTTCTTCCATGTGTATGAATGTGAAAGAGTCCTAAAACTTGGATATATCTTGGGCTTTCTTATTATCCAAGACTTGAAGTTTAAAGTATGTACTATTGACTTCAAATAGTGGAGCATTTATTGGTCAGAATTAGTAGTTAGGATTTAAAACTTACTTATTTATTCATTTAAATTAAATTTATTGGGGAGAATTTAAAACTTTTACCAGTGGATTTTCTGTGCTTAATTTGTTGCTGGGACTTTTCTTAATTTGATGAGTCAAAGTAACAGAGGAATTAAAATTTAAAAAACAGTAGTTGGGTATAACTTGTTTCACTAAATTTTTGAATTATTAGGAATATAATGTTTTTCTAGACTGCCAGTGTATGACTAATCTGATGACCTGGAATTTAATTACATAAAGGCAGATTACTTTTCCTGTTCTTGAAAAAATTTTCAGTACTGTGTCAGTATATTTATTGGTGAAATTTGTATTTTTCCCCTCCTTGAACCTATTATATATACTTCTCAGTGTCCTATAGAATATTAGTGTTTTAGCATGAATGTTTTTCACTTTCAGTGCATTGTTTTCACTATAAAAATTATATATTTGGAGTTTGCTTTGAGTTGTTAACCTTAAGATATGATGAAAGACCCTTTCCATTTGAAGTTTGGAAAGTCACTTTAGAAGCATCTCTTATTTCAAGTTATACTAATTGTATAATTATATTTTACATTTCTTTGTAGACTAGTAAAGAAGATAAGCTATCAAGTCGTATTCAGAGTATGCTTGGAAACTACGATGAAATGAAGGATTTCATAGGAGACAGATCTATACCAAAGCTTGTTGCAATTCCCAAGCCTGCAGCACCACCGACAGCAGATGAAAAATCTAACCCAAATTTCTTTGAACAGAGACATGGGAGCTCTCATCAGAGTAGCAAATGGACTCCTGTAGGACCTGCACCCAGCACTTCTCAGTCTCAGAAACGGTCCTCAGGCTTACAGAGTGGACACAGTAGCCAGCGGACCAGTGCAGGTGGCAGTAGTGGCACTAATAGTAGTAGCCAGAGGCATGACCGTGATTCATATAGCAGTAGTGGGAGCAGTAGCCGGAAAAAAGGCCAGCATGGATCAGAACACTCCAAATCACGCTCTTCCAGCCCTGGAAAACCCCAGGCTGTTTCTTCATTAAGCTCCAGTCATTCCAGGTCTCACGGGAATGATCACCATAGCAAGGAACATCAGCGTTCCAAATCACCTCGGGACCCTGATGCAAATTGGGATTCTCCTTCCCGTGTACCTTTTTCAAGTGGGCAGCACTCAAATCAGTCTTTCCCACCTTCATTGATGTCAAAGTCCAGTTCAATGTTACAGAAACCCACTGCCTATGTACGGCCTATGGACGGACAGGAGTCCATGGAACCAAAGCTGTCCTCTGAGCACTACAGCAGTCAATCCCATGGCAACAGCATGGCTGAATTGAAGTCTAGCAGCAAAGCACATCTCACCAAGCTGAAAATACCTTCCCAACCACTGGATGTAAGTCACACATTTAGAGCTTTTAACATTGTGACTATGTGAAACAGTTTACCATGAAATTATGGTTGAACTTGAACTGTCTCTTTGTTTTAATAGTAAGGAATGTAAAAGTTTAAAAGAAGACTTGTGATTGACTTCCAAGTAGATCCATAGAGCTGTTAGCTTTGCCCTCTTGTGCAGTAGAAAAAATATCATTCATGTTTCAAACATTAAAATGATGAGTTGGTTATAGAATAAAAGTATGATCTATGAATATTTTAGATTTCCTACTGGCCAGGTGGCCTGGTTGGTTGGAGTATCTTCCCATACACCAAAAGGTTGTGGGTTCCATTCCTGGTCAGGGCACATACCTAAATTGGAGGTTCCATCCCTGATCGGGGCACACAGATCTCTCTCTTTCTCCCCCTCTCCCCCTATTCTCCCTTCTCTCTCCCTCTCTTCCTTTCTCCCTCTCTTCTCTCCCTCAAATCAATAAACATATCCTTGGGTGAGGATAAAAAAGAAAGAAAAATAAAGATAATGTTTGTAGCTAAAAATGACAGCTCATAGCTTAAAACAGTGGGGTTGGGGTCAGGTATAGGTAAAATGCTATGTCGAGAACATTCAAAAATTTTTCCTGTAGCCTTAAAAAATTCATTGTTCTTGACAGTTGCCATTCTAATTACTCCTCTGGAGAGAAAAAAAAGTGGTAATTCTTTCTTCAAACAATATGATCCTTAGAATTTTAAATTTTTTTGGCAAATTGTTTATCTGAAAAATTACATTTAAAAATAATTTCTAATCTAAGTATGAGAAAGATATTCTAAAGTTTTTGAAAAATAAAAAGTTTTTAAAGTCATGTACAGTTTGGTGATTAAGATATTTTTAGTTTTTGAGAAATTTTGTATTTAAGAAAAGTAGTCCAAGTATTCTAATAAGTGTTCTGATGTGGAGTAGAGGGAGCATAAGTACTTCTCTAAGGTTTGTTTCTAATAATGTTATTGAATTTGTACAACAAATGATAAAATTCTAATAGTAAATGACTTCAAATCTAATGTGTATTTCTTCTTTCCTAAGGCATCTGCTTCTGGTGATGTGAGCTGTGTGGATGAAATTCTTAAAGTAAGTTGTATGTTTTCTTTTTAATAGGCTCAGCTCTCTTATTATGCTCTGCCACTCTCCTACCCTATTTACCCCTTTATTTCACAAAGGATCTGAAGCAACAGATTGCACATGTGTAACTTGATTATGTCCATAAAAAATAATTGACTCTATTTATTATGCTTATATTCATACTTAGGTTCTAAATCACTTGGTTTGTTTACTATTTGTCCTCAAAGAGCAGTTTTTGTTTTTAAGTAAAACAAATTTCAGTCTTAACTGTTGGCCTTAAAAAGAGGAAGGAACCAAATATAACTGTACTTTTTCTGGTTTATCTGTTAATTTGAAGTACTAAAAAAACTCGATAGTTATCAGTCAAACCATCACATTGAAAATAGCTTGCTTTGTAATTCATCTGTACACACTGATCAAATCCTACACTGAGAGACCTCCTCTGAATACTGCATATTTTGAGTGTTTAATAGAATGTTTAAAAGTGACATATGACCAAAAAGTATATTTCTCCATGGAGAAAAGAAAAAGAGGAAGTCCAGTGATGTATCTCAGTATCATGGTATATTTTGTATATAAATATTTGAATTTTTTGACAAGCTGGTCACCTGAATAATTACATTTAAAAATTATTTCTAATCTAAATATAAGAAAGATATTTTAAAGCTTTTGAAAAATATAAAGTTATTTTTCACTCATACTTATGAGTGACAAAATGACTGCTTTTGACTCAATAGAGAAAAACCGTCAGAATCATATTACTTGTACTTTTTGCAAAAGCTCCTAAATTTTTATGTCTATAGTAGCATTTCAATATGGATACTTTTGAAAGATTACTTGCATTGGTCACTTTCACTTTATTCCCTCTTTCTTTCCTTTAGTCCACTATAATCTCTCTTTTATCTCTACCATTTTGCTGAATCTGTTCTGTAATGTCATTGGGGACTTCATTTGAGTTCTCTGCTCTTTCAGCTGTTTGAAAGAATTTTTATTTTTTTCTTCCTTGACTGTTGTTATGCTTCATTGTTTTTATTTCCCATACACTTTTCTTGTCTCTCATTCTCTGCCTTTGGGGAACCCTGTGTCCTCTCTTACCTTTTAAGTATGGGTGCATTTTCTAGCCTCTCCTCTTCATTTTGCTCATTTAGTTGTCCTTTTCTCCTTTTTTTGGCTTTATATATTAGACAGCTATTCAGTCTTTCTCTTCTGCGTTGGTCTCCTTTAGGTTTTGGTTTATGTTTCTTAATTGTTTTTTTTAGCTGGGTCTCCATTTAGATTTCTCCCTGCTTCAGACGCAACATGTCTAAATTTATTAGATTTCCTTCCATTAATAGTACCACCATTCTCCCATGCTTATAAGTATAGCATTCTAATAACCTCTCATTTCTTTCTCTCATGTTCTATTTAATCACAAACTACATGTAGACTTTGAAAATTCATTGAAAATATTCATTTCCTTTATTTCCATTTCTGCCACCTTGAGCTTCAATAATTGCAATGTACAGTCCTCACTCTGCCTTTCTGCCTTCAGTCTCCCTGCTCATCTGTCTTCTGTATTGCTACCAGGTTCTTTGCCTCAATCCTTTTATCTTCATAAATTAATATACTTCCTAGAAATTTTCAGTGGCTCTCTAAGGCCCATACAAAGAATAGTGCCCAAATTTAACATTCCAGACCTTCCATAGGCCAGTCCTAACCTCTCCCACTACAGATTAACCAAACTGGTTTCCCTAAGCCACACATGTTCTCTTTCTTTTACCTTTTTTAAAGAAAACTTTCATGGAATGTGTCTCTCCTTCCTCTTAAGTTATATATAGATTCTGTTTTTTATTAGAATCCTAATGAAATTCTTCTTCCCCCTTTATCAGACCAACAGAGACCACAGTACTAAGCTTTTTCCTTTGCTTCTCACATAGTGTTCATTTTTCAGTTGCCAAAGTCTAAGGGAGCATATATCCTTTCCCTAAATCCTCAAAAATGTATGGCATTCTAATACCTAGAAGAAATCTTAGATTTTTTTATATTTAATTAATTCCTTTCATATTATTGATAATTCATTCTGCATTTTTATATATTCAGGGTGGCATATGGCCTTGGGTGTAATAAGTGCTCAGTCATTTGATGGTGGATTTTCTATTCAGGGTATTTTGGTAGTTGAGGTGTAAAATGCCAACACTGAAAACCTGGGGTATATGATTTTCTGTTTTCTTCCCCCTTCCCTATGTGCAGTGGGCAAGGAACTTCAGGTCTGAATTCCCTTCATGTTTTCTTGATATTTGTAGTCATGCTGTTTGTTTCTAGGAACAAACTTAAAGAAAAAAAATGTAATCTAAAAGCAATATGTGTTCACTATAAAAAAAGGATTTATTAATTCAAGTCTTACTAATTGAACACCTACTATGTATCAAACACTGGGGATACAGTGGTGATAATAATGATACTGTTGCATCTTTTGAGCTGACATTCTAGAGCAGGATGTAAGAAATCAACTATATAATATTTCAGTAAGTGAAATGCTATTAAAAAATAAAGCATTGTAAGAAGGTAAAGAGCAATTACAGGGCAGGTGGTGATTCTAGAGGTTCAAGTAGTAAAGACTGTATCAAATTCCCTTGTCCTTTGTCCCTTCTGTCATTCTGTTGCCCTAAGGAAGCTATTGTTAACTATCTTCCAGAGATTTGTTTCATATATAAACATTTAATAGGACATAGACTATGATTTGTGTTTGTTACTTAGAAATATACTGTGGACATCATTTCATGTCAGTATTTAAATTTCTTATTTTACTGTCTGCTTGGTGTTCCATTGTATTGATGTCTGGTAATTTATTTAATTATTCCTGTGTTATTGGACATTTAGGTTGCTTCCATTTTTTTAGTGTGAGCTGCTTGAACATGTGTCTTTACATAACTATGTGGGTATAAGCTATAAGGTAAATTCTTAAAACTTATACCACCTTTATTATATTTTCTCTGTATACTGATGGTTTAGTTTGAGCTAAATGCCAGACTAAAACACTCCCTCCTTATTCCATGTCTGATACCTCTCTCTCCCCTGGTCCCCTAACATTCACATTGTGATCTTATCCAAACCTCCACTTGGACATACTTGGCATATGATTTAGACAGCAGGTATTGAACAAAATCAGACTTATGGCCTTGCTTGTTTGTCTTCTTGCTCATGTGCTTTTGATATCTCTTTTCTGATTTTCCTGACCAATATTTCCTATCAATGAATAGGCTCTGTGGCCAGACATCCTAGGATGAAATTCTGTGTTCATTACTTACTAAATGTGTGATCTTGAATAAATAACTTAATCTTTGTGCTTCAATTTCATCCTACATAGACTTAGGTTAATAAAGGTATCTACCTCATAATGTGATTGTGAGCACTATGTGAGTAATAGACATGTAAAACACTTAGCAAAATGTCTGGCTCATTACAGGTACACAATGTTGGCTACTTTTATTATTATCCCCTCCTCCCACTCCCACAGCAAGCTCTTCCTCAGTAGCATTTTACTGTGTGCCTTGTATTTGACTACAGGGCTAATTTCTGTAACTATTCACAAGGTTATATCATCTTAACTCCAAGCTCCTTGACGCCAGAGAGTGTATATTATTTATTTTCATATTACCTACCTGATAGTGCCTTGCACACAGTTGTGCTTAATTAATATTTATGATTAAATATGTATACCTTTGGAGGAACAATCATGAAATCAGCATTTATAATACAGATCTGGATTTTAGCTGTGTAATTTTTATCCTTGACCTGGTTGAAAACAAACTGTAATAATTACATTTCAGGAGATGACGCATTCATGGCCTCCCCCTCTAACGGCTATTCATACACCATGCAAAACAGAACCTTCCAAATTTCCTTTTCCAACTAAGGTAAGTAAATAAAATGTATCTTTGATACTGTAAGAAAACTCTTAATGGCTTGACTAAAATCATATGAATTCAAAATTGTCTTGCCATTCCCATTCTAGTCAGAGTCAGACAATAAACGAGAATAAACAGATAAGTTCAGCTAGTGATAACTGCTATGAAGAAATAAAACCAGATAGTAGAATCAAGAGTGATTTAAATTGAGAGGTACTTTTTTTTTTTTTTTAAGGCAATATGAGGAAGAAACTTTTAAGTTTGTTGGCAAACTCTTTTGGTATTCTAGGCTACAGGCGGTAAGGTCTTCTTAAACTATTGTCTGAGAAACTCCTTTCCATATGACATAGAAACCATATTTATGTTGTATGGAAAAGGCTCCTCAGACAAAAATCCCAAGCTCAACTAAAATCTAACGTATACAAATTATACAAGAATACATTCTCCTAGTGTAGTTTGATTAGGACTTCTAATAATAGCCTTCCTCAGTTCTGCCTCCTCCATCTCATTCGAGCTCCTTTCATACATAGCTTTGTAAGACTTTTCATATGCATTCACATGCATATTAGTAATCATATTACATATAAGCATTTTCTCATTTCTTTACAGAATTATTGCTTTGTATTTTTAATCACTCAGAAATAGGTCTTAGAGACTTTTCCTTGTTATTACACATATGTATTATCTATAGATTATAAATAGATAATATGTTACATATAGATGTATTTCACTTTTTAAAATTGCATCCATAGTGTAAATGTACCTTATTATTTAGCCATTTTCCCTTTATTATTTAAGTTGTTGGCAAGTTTTCATTTCTATAAACATTGCTATAGTGCAGCGGTTCTCAACCTGTGGGTCGCAACCACTTTGGCGGTCGAACGACCCTTTCACAGGGGTCGCCTAAGACCATCCTGCATATCAGATATTTACATTACGATTCATAACAGTAGCAACATTACAGTTATGAAGTAGCAACGAAAATAATTTTATGGTTGGGTCACAACATGAGGAACTGTATTTAAAAGGCCAGAAGGTTGAGAACCACTGCTATAGTGGCTATCTTTGTGCATGCAGGTTTCTTTTGGATAAAAAGCAAGAAGTAGAATTACTGAGTATTGAAAGTATATGATTAATATATACTCTCAAATTCCCTCTGAAGTGATTGTATCAGTCAGTGCTCCCACTTGTATTCCCTATTTTTCCTCATATGCACACTCCCATTTGTTACTTTAACCACCAATCCTTTGGGTGAAAAATGGCATTCGATTTCCTAGATTGCTAGTAAAGTTCATCTTTATAAATTTGTCATCCATTTGATTTCTGTATGGATGAATTTGCCCACATCCTCTACCCTTAGGGTTGCATCTTTCACCTATGAGTTTTAGGAGTATTTCTTTTTTTATTTTATGTTGTTTTGTTTGAATTGTGGAATCTAATATTTCCTTTTACTACATGTTGCAGATATATTTCCCAGAGTCCTTTTAAGTTTTATGGTCTAGAAGTTTTAATTTTGATGAATAAATATACCTTTCTTATAGCTTTTGCTTGTTAATATCTTTTTAAAGAACACTATTCATTCCCTAGAATTATAAATATATCCTCTTATTTTTCTTTTAATGTGATTGCAATTTTGTTTTCTATGTTTATATTTAGCCCAGTTTATTTTTGTGAATGATGTTACATAGAGATATAACTTTCTGCCCATATATGTGCCATACCACTCTTTTACTTTTTTTTTTTTAAATCTTCACTCAAGGATATTTTTTCCATTGATTTCTAGAGAGAGTGTAAGGGAGTGAAGAGAGGGAGAGAGAGAGAGAAACATTGATGTGAGACAGACACATAGATTGGTTTCTTCCCACACATGCCTCTCCTGGGGCTAGGGAATCTTGACCGGGAATCCAACCCACAATCCTTGGGTCTGAGGGCTGACATTCTAACCACTGAATGTCAGGGTACTCTTTTTTTTTTTTCTTTGATAATCCTCACCTGAGGATATTTTTCCATTGATCTTTTAGAGAGAGTGGGAGAGGGAAAGACTGGAGAGAAACATCGATGTGAGAGAAACACATCGATTGGTTGCCTCCTGCATGTGCCCGGGTCAGGGAGGAGTCTAACCGTGGTATGTGCCCTGGACTGAAATTGAACCTGGGACCCTTTGGTCCACAGGCCATTGCTGTATCCACTGAGCAAAACTGGCTAGAGCCAGGGTACTCTTTTTCCTTTTTTTTTTTTAAAGAAAGGTCTCTCTCTCTCCCTCTCTCTCTCTCTCTCTCTCTCTCTCTCTCTCTCTCTCCCCCCCCCCCCCATACACACACACACACACACACACACACACACACACACATATATATCTGTGTGTACATATGTATTTATTGATTGATTTCAGAGATAAAAGGAGAGGGAGAGAGAGATAGAAACATCAATGATGAGAGCGAATCATTGATTGGCTGCCTTCTGCATGCCTCTTACCAGGGACTGAGCCCGCAACCTGGCCATGTGCCCTTGACCGGAATCCTTCAGTCCACAGACTGATGCTCTCTCCACTGAGCAAGACTGTCTAGGGCCACTCTTTTACTTTTTAAATCAGCTTTTACATAAAAATCTGCACATGTTTTTAATATACAGTTTGAGTTTTGATAGATGTATGCACCTTTGTAACCACCACCCTAATCAAGAATAAGCCTGGCTTGTGTGACTCAGTGGTTGAGCATAGATAGACCTATGAGCGAGGAGGTCCCGGTTTGATTCTGGTTGGGGCACATGCCTGGGTTTTGGGCTCCATCCCCAGTGGGGGGCTTCCAGGTGACAACTGATCAATGATTCTCTCTCATCACTGAAGTTTCTATCTCCCTCTCTTTTTCTTCCTTCATCTCTGAAATCGATAAAAATATATTTAAGAAAAATAATTAGAACATTTCCATCACCCCCAAAGTTCCCTCATGTTCCTTTGCAGTCCACTTCACACCTACACCTGGCCCCACACAATTGCTGATTTGTTTTATGTAATTATAGATAAGTTTTGCTGTTTCTAGAATTTCATTTAAATGGAATCCATTCATTATTTACTTCTTTTGTATATAGGGTTACCTACTTTTGGTCAGCATATACTTTTGGAATGCTTCCATGTTCTTGAATATATCAGTGATTTGTTCCTTTTTATTTTTGACTTTTTATTTCTGTTGTATGAAAATACTAAAACTTATCCATTCACTTCTTGGTAAACAATTGAGTATTTCCCAGATTTGGGCTATTAAGAATTAAGTATAAACATTCATTTACAAATCTTTGTATGGATAAATACTGGGTCATATGGTAAAAAATAGAATTACTGGGTCATCTGATGATTGCCTATTAAATTAATACTAAACTGAAAACTATTTTCAAAAGTGATTGTATCACACTCCTGTTTTCCCCCACATCCATTCCCCAGCAGTGTATGGTAGTTTTTGTTCTCCATCCGTGCCTATATGTGGTATTGTCAGTCTGTTTAGATTTAACCATTTTACTGGGCATGTAGAGATATCTCATTTTTGTTTTAATTTGTATTACCCTGATGATGAATGATGTTGAACTTCTTTTCATGAGTGAATTAACCATTCTTTTTTTTTGAAGTGTCAGTTCAAATCATTTGTCTTTTAGGTGTGTGGTGGTGGTGGTGGCAGGGTTGGAGGTGTTTGTAGTTTTTTTTTTCTTATAATGTCTTTGGTTTTGGTATCAGGGTAGTACTGGCTTCTTAAAAGGAGCAAGGAAGTATTCCCTTATCTTTACTTAAATAGATTTTGGAATATTATTAATTCTTCCTTGAATGTTTAATATAGTTCAACAGTGATACTATCTAGACCTGGAGAGTTCTTTATTGGAAGTTTATAAATTACAAATTCAATTTTTTTGTTAGATATAGAACTATTCAGATTTTTTTCCTTATGTGACTTTTGGTAATTTTATTTTACCTAAGTAGTCAAATTTATTGGCATAGATTTATTGATAACTAGAGGCCCGGTGCATGAAAATTCATGCACTGAAGGGGGGGGGGGTCCCTCAGCCTGGCCTGCCCCCTCTCATAGTCCGGGAGCCCTCACGGGTGGGAGGTGACCTGGCAATCAGGGGAAGGCAACGCCCATCACACCTCTACTTCTGCCACTGCTGGCAGCGCAAGCCTCGGCTGGCCCCGTTTACCTGAGCCTCAGGCTGGCCCTAGGCGGCTGGGCAGCTGCTATCCAACGCTTGCCTGCGCCTCGGGCCGGCCCTGGTCAGCTGGGCAGCCACCATCCGAGGCTTGCCTATGCCTCGGGCTGGACCTTTGCGGCTGGGGGTCTGAGGGGACTGGGAGACTCCGGAGGCAGGCGCGTGGCAGGGCTGAGGAGACTGGGTGCCGCCATCTTGTGGCTGTGGGCACTGCCATCTTTGAGGGAGTGGCAGTCAATTAGCATATTCCCTCCTTATTGGCTGTGGGCACTGCCATCTTTGTGATGGTGTGAGGGTCAATTAGCATACTCCTGCCTTATTAGATATGATGACTAGGGGCCCAGTGCAGTAATTCGCGCACCTTGAAAGGAACTGTGGGCCATGAGGCTGTGGTGGGCACAGAGGTGAATCTTAGCCTGTCCTCCGTGCCCCTGCCCAGCCCCTCCTGCCGCGACCCCTTGGCCCCCTGTCTGCCAGCAGCCCCACTCCTGCTGCTGCCGCTCCCACATGCTGACAGTGTCGCCCCGCTTACACCCACTGACGGTGCGGAGCGATTGGGGCCGGTGCCAGCAGTGGGTGCGAGCAGCGGCTGCTGCCCTTTAGGAGCAGGGGGAAGAGGAGAAGCCCTCAGGGGCAATCGGGACCGGCAGCCACCACTCGCACCCACTGACAGCGTCTAGTGATCTGGACGGGCACCGGCAGCAGGTGCGAACATCGGGCGGGACTGCAGCGTGTGGGAACAAAGAATTTTCAGTAACCACCAGAGGCTCGCCCCGATGACAGCGACTGGCGCCCCACCTTGGTCTGGCACCCCCACTCACCTGCTCCACCATCCCCCCATGGCCAATGCCCACCATGTTCCATGTGCGCCCCCAGGTGGTCAGTGCACGTCATAGCTACTGGTTGTTTGGTTGTTCTGCCATTTGGTCTATTTGCATGTTAGGGTTTTATATATATAGACTAGAGGCCCGGTGCACAAAAAATTTGTGCACTCGGGGGGGAAGGGGGGGTCCCTCAGCCCGGCCTGTGCCCTCTTGCAGTCTAGGACCCTCGGGAGATAACGACCTGCTGGCTTAGGCCTGCTCCTGGGTGGCAGAAGGGCAGGCCCAATCCCTAGGTGCAGCCTGGTCGGGCTCAGAGCAGGGCTGATTGG